>NW_016107802.1:587334-596953 GCF_001604975.1 Cebus imitator
AAAATACAAAAATTAGCCAGGTGAGGTGGTGGACGCCTACTTGGGAGACTGAGACAGGACCCAGGAGGTGGAGGTTGCAGTGAGCCGCGATCACACCACTGCACCCCAGCCTGGGCAACAAGAGCAAAATTCTGTTTCCAAAAAAAAAGGTGGTAAATTTGATGTGTACTTTATTACAATAAAAATTGGAGGGAAAAAGACTAACATTCAGTGTCTGCAATGTTTTCAATAGTGTATTAATGTAATTTTTACCTTGAATATAATCTGTTATCTTCATAATCTAATATAGAAAGTTGAGGTAACTATTGAAGTGTGACTGTTAAAACTAGCTTTGCCAATAATCCCTACATATTTTCCCCTTGAACAGATACATGAACTGTAAATCCTGTTAAAATACTAGGAAAACTGTGTTGCACAGTATTCAGAAGTACAAGTTTTAGAATTGAGCAGCTGAGGGTTCAAATCCTGGCTCTACCTAACCTCAAAGGATTGTTGTTAGGACTAAAATTCTCCCATGTCCAACCTCTTGAATGCAAGGACATTTTTGCTTATTTGTGGTGGCAGATATCATGAAAATTATGCATGGACCCTTTTTCCAGCTATCGTTAGTGTTAGCATATTTTATGTCTGATCCAAGACAATTCTCCTTCCAATGTGGCCCCCAGGGAAGCCAAAAGGACACTAGTGAACTAAATGAAATGGTGTAAAAAAGTCTGTCATTATATGTGCGTGTCCTGACAAAAAGTAAATGCTCAATAAATG
This sequence comes from Cebus imitator, assembly GCF_001604975.1. Classification (NCBI taxonomy): domain Eukaryota; kingdom Metazoa; phylum Chordata; class Mammalia; order Primates; family Cebidae; genus Cebus; species Cebus imitator. The sequence continues at coordinate 588,097 of NW_016107802.1, forward strand.
TATTCTAAATACACCAAAATCCTTACTATCTTAAGGCTATGATTTCTAAGAAAACCATTAATTGCAAAATAAATTGTATTAAAGCCTTTTCATATCAAAGCCCCGAAGCTTCAGAAAGACAAAGAATGAAACAAAATATAGAATAAAAATAACTTTAAGAAGTCAGATTAAAACATTTATCCCTGGCCGGGCGCGGTGGCTCGTGCCTGTAATCCCAGCACTTTGGGAGGCCGAGGCAGGTGGATCATGAGGTCAAGAGATCGAGACCATCCTGCCCAACATGGTGAAACCCCATCTCTACTAAAAATACAAAAATTAGCTGGGCGTGATGGCAGGCGCCTATAGCCCCAGCTACTTGGGAGGCTGAGGCAGGAGAATCACTCAAACCCAGGAGGTAGAGGCTGCAGTGAGGTGAGATCACGCCACTGCATTCTAACCTGGTGACAGAGTCAGACTCTGTCTCAAAAAATAAATAAATAAATAACCATTTATCTCTATCTCCTAAACAACTATTATGCTGAAAGCACAGGCAGTGTTACTGTCCCGGATAAAGGTCTCCCAGCGTGGAGATGGAAGACAGTGATACTGATGATTCCAACCCCACAAAGGTGGCTGTGTAGAGTTTGTTGGACCCAGATGGTAAAGAGTGCTATTTGTACTGATATGCCTGAGAATTAAGTTAGCATTAACAAAACCTAGTAATAAACATGTCAAACAAAATATGGTTTCTTTTGTGCTTTGTAACTTCATTTAAAGTAGATGGGACACTAGGACAGAGACAAGATGAAAGGGGGTTATAAAGAAGCTGCCTAAAATATATTTTCAAAAGATGCAATTAAGTAACATTTTAGAAGGCCTGGCACGGTGGCTCACACCTGTAATCCCAACACTTTGGGAGGCTGAGGCGGGTGGATCACTTGAGGCCAGGAGTTTGAGACTAGCAAGACTAGCCTGGCCAAAATGGCGAAACCCCGACTCTACTAAAAAATACAAAATTGGCTGTGCGTGGTGGTATGCACCTGTAATCCTAGCTACTGTGGAGGCTGAGACAGGAGAATCGCTTGAACCTGGGAGGTGGAGGTTGCGGGGAGCTGAGATCACACCACTGCACTGCAGCCTGGGTGACAGAGCAAAACCCCGTTTCAAATAAATAAATAATTGAGTAACATTTTAGTAAATAAAACACACAAACCCAACATCGCCCAGCACAGGAATTTACATCCTCAGGTGTGTCTCGACTGAGGGCTGTGAGTGAAGAACACCGTGGTTCCAATTCTACCTCAGCCATTCACTGAATTATGTGCCCTTGTAGATGTTTCTTAATTTAAGCCTCCAAGTATAAGCTGGACGTAACGCCTGCCTCTTAAGACATTGTAAGGAATAAGTGAGATTTAAAATGTGATTCACAAGTTATTACCAGGCTTTTTTTGCCCTAGGTCAGTCCTGTATTTTCTCTGTCTTACTCATTGTCCGCTTAACACCAGCTACCAAACTCTGATCTCAAACTTTCATTTCCGGTGACGTCTAAACAACTGAAAATGTTTCCCACCCCACCATCCAGGAGGTTTCCACATTTCCATACAGCTTAATATTAAAAAGATAAAGCTGAGATTTGTAGGATTCCAGGGACAGACAGTAAAGCAGTACACTTGGAGGGCATCCTCTACTCCAGGAACTGCTGCAGATATTAACTGTCTCAAATGGCAGAAGAATTCATTCATATGGCAATAAAGGGAAATGAATCTTTTATTTCCTTGTAATTTTTTTCAGCAGCATCCACATCACCTAAGAGGTTTCAAGCAAATGCAGAGCCTCCTCAGACCTACTGAGTCAGAACATGCACTAGAGGCAGATTAACAATGCTTTAGATGTAATTCAAACTTGAGAAACGCTGCTCAGAACTCCACACCCATGTAGGTGGCCAGCAAGTATAGATCAATTTAAATAAAAATTTGGGAGACAGGCACAACCCACTCTATAAACACAGAATACTTACCATTTAGAGCTTACCCATAATGCATATTTTAATATTAAAATAACAACTGACAACAAAAAAGTTATGTTTTTTAAAACAGACCACAGCATCTGTAACTAGTCCTTACTCACGATAAACACCAACTTCCCATACAGAAATCATATACATCAGTGTCCACACCAAAATAAATATTTAGAATACACAATTTTCTTCACCAGAATACAGTATTTTTTTTTTTTTTCATTTTAAAAGCTACTTACTTCTCCTTCAGATTTTACACCAATTACTTTTCCATTCTGCACAATGATTTCTTCAATGGGTTTATTCAGCATATAGGTACCTCCATAAATAGCACTTAGCCTGAAAAATTTTTTAAATCCCAATTAATAATAAATAATCATTTTAACTACTAAAGTCCCCTTCCTTAGATCTTCATGAGTTATAGGCGATATACATTTATTTGTTCAATTTCCTTCTAGAAAGATGTCAGCTTAAAAGTGATTAAAGCATGAAAACAGAGTCAGAAACATAAATTGATATCTCACAGTTATAAACACCAAGTCAGCAAACACGTAGAGTTGGTGTTTGTAACTGTGACTGAGTAATAAAAGGAGGCCCTTGTCTTTCAAGCTGCCCACTTGGCCCTCTTCTCAGTGTACTTTCTCTCCTCCCTTTCATCCCTACTCTAGAGCTTTTAATAAACGTTCACTCTTGCTCTAAAACGTGCCCAGGTCATTCCTTCTGCCTTACACCCCTTGGCCATTCTTTTTTCTGAGGAGAAAAGAACTGAGGTTGCTGCAGACCCACACGGATTCACCTCAGTGCGATAATATATTTTAGTGCCTGTGACTCGGATAGCTTCCACCAGTAACACACTTTGGTGCCACGTGACTCAGATACATTCCCTAGTGGTAAGAGACCTCTACGCCTCATCTTCTTCCGCTGGAGGCGCTCAACCCCATACGCAGTTTGCTTCCCCCTTTCACTCTCCAGCTTGCTAAGCAACCACCAGAGCAGCTCCTCTCAGGCGGCCACAGCAGCTCTGCTTCCACAACTATTCCTCAGCTCACCCTGATGGATGGCTCATGGGGTTGGGAGAGACCTTGGGGACACTAATGGCCCTCCTGGACAGGAGACTCACAAGAGTGGTGAGGCCAAAGCCTAAAGCCGTGCAATATCTGGGGTTTTCTCTGCTTCTTCAACTAAAATCAGCTCTTTCTCAAAAACCCACACTCTGTTCTCCTGTTTTTCATGTGTGTGTTCTGAAATGGCCTTGGGCATGTGCGGGACTATCTGCCCCAGAGGCAAGTCTGCCATTTCTCTAGATTCACTTCCAAAAAAAAAAGAAAAAAGCTCTGACCAGTAATAGCTATATTGGTCTAATCCTCTGGCATATAAGTAAAACTATGGACTTAAAACACTTTGTAAGAGGGACTGGAGGCAGTGGTTCACGCCTAATGCCACCACTTTGGGAGGCCGAGGCCAGCAGATGGCTTGAGCCCAGGAGTTTAAGACCAGTCTGAGCAACACAGTGAAATCCTGTTTCTACAAAGATAGAAAAATTAACCAGGCATGGTGGCACTCATCTGTAGTTGCACCTATCTGGAATGCTGAAGTGGCAGTATCACATGAGCCTGAGAGGTCGAGGTTGCAGTAAGCTGTGATCACACCACTGCACTCCAGCCCGGGTGACAAAGTAAAATGCTGTCTCAAAAAAAAGGTAGTAATAAAGGGGAAAAAAAAAGAAGCACTGGAGAATGACTTAAAGCGGCACAAACTAAAGACTGAAGAGATTCTTGAAGGGAACCAACTGGGTGAGATCTTTCTGTGTTTTCTATGGTTTCCCCTTAGGGAACGACTTCCCTAGTCCTGGCAACATGGCGCAGCTGGGACAGAAGCAGAGCGCCTGCAGTCTTACTGATCTGAGATGTGACAGAATTTGGGGCGGCCAAAGGAGATGAAAATTTCACAGAAGAGGGAGCCTCAAAAGAAGGAACCAACAAATCTATGATAAAATCTCTTCAAATCCTTAACTACCTCCAAAAGTGCAAACACAGGAGGGAGAAGCCAAGGAATCTACCAAAAGAAACAGCTGAAAAGCTCAAAAAGGTTAGCAAAGATTATAATGAATGAACAGAAGAAAAAATGTGTTTGAAGTTTAAAATTGCCATGTTCAAAGGAGCTTGGTTACTCTAGAGGAGTAATGTTTAAGAACCAGCAACAGGCCGCTTGCACATGTAACATCATGGCGCCGTGTGTGGCCGCAGCAGAAACACAGGTGGCTGGCCCGAGGCAAGATTGTTGCTCCCTTTGCGCCCACGGCTGGCTCTTGAAGTGCAGAGAGGAGCTGCAGTCTTCACAGCTGCATCAAGTTCCCTAGCACAACCGCTCCCCTTCCTAAGGCTGCTGCTTACCCCCATGTCTGTGTAAGTAATGGACCCCTCAACCTGGCTCATCAACAGAGCAGTTTATTAGCTGCAGGCAACTATGAAGAGGCTATTTTTTGTCACAAAAAGGCTGCGGCCTATCTTTCTGAAGCCATGAGGATGACACAGTCTGAGCAGGCTCATCTTTCAATGGAATTGCAAAGAGATAGAAACATGAAACTGCTCCTCCTCATCCAAGAGAGATGGAAAAGGGCCCACCGTGAAGAAAGATTGAGAGCCCAGCAGAACACAGACAAGGATCTACCTGGCCCATCTTCGGGCATCTCACAAACCCTCTGCCGAGGATGCAGGGGGCCAAAGCCCCCTTTCTCAGAAGTACAGCCCTTCCACAGAGAAACGTCTGCCTAAGACTCAGGGGATCCAGACACACTACTATTTTTACTTCAGCAAAAGAGTGAGCCAACAGAGCCAGGTATTGGAAGCAAAGACCCAAAAGATGATAAAACAATTATAGAAAACCAGATTTGAAGAGGCATGTGAAATTTTTTCTGGCTGAGAATGAAAGATTAAGGAAAGAAAAAACTAAAGGCTAAAAAGGGCAGACTTCTAAAAGGTCCAATAGAAAAGGAGCTAGATGTAGATGCTGATTTTGTAGAAACATCAGAGTTACGGAGCTTGCTGCCACATTCAGAAACTCTACAGCCTCTTCAGCCTGACAGAAGTTTGCGGCAAATACCGGGAAAGCAAAGGACATTCCAATCCCCAACCTTCCTCCCTTGGATTTTCCATCTCCAGAACTTCCCCTTATGTAGCTTTCTGAGGATAATCTGAAAGGATTTATAAATAATTAAAATGGAAGGCCACAGAAGAGGGGAGAAGAGGAAATAATGCAGTAACAGTTAATCCAGCAAAAAAAATGGAAAACCACATAGAAGGATAATCCTGGAAATGCTTCATCGTCTGGTGTACTTGGGAGAAGAGGCATTGCCAGGGCTTGGGAAACAAGTCACTGTGAAATATGTCACATATTATCTGATTCACTGACGCGAGCTACTGATTCTGACTTGGCAGACACTAAATTCATGGAGGTTCAGTTTCTCTAGATAAAAACCAAATGGTTACATGAAATAATTTTTTCAAGCAACAATTACTTTTCTTAAGGGTTAAAATGCATAAAAGTTGGGCCAGGTGCAGCAGCTGACGCCTTTAATCCCGGCACCTTGGGATCACCTGAGGTCAGGAGTTCAAGACCAGCCTGGCCAACATGGCGAAATCCCATCTGTATAAAAAAATATAAAAATTAGCTGGGCATGACGGCAGGTGCCTGTAATCCCAGCTACTTGGGAGGCTGAGGTGGGAGAATCACTTGAACCCAGGAGGCAGTGAGCCAAGATCGCGCCATTGCACTCCAGTCTGGGTGACAGAGCGAGACTCCATCTCAAAATAGACACTTCTCAAAAGAAGACATTTATGCGGCCAAGAAACATATGAACAAAAGCTCATCACTAGTCATTAGAAATGCAAATCAAAAGCACAAAACCATGTGAGAAACCATCTCATGCCAGTTAGAATGACAATCATTAAAAAGTAAACAACAGATGCTGGAGACGATGTGGAGAAATAGGAACACTTTTACACTGTTGGTGGGAGTGTAAATTAGTTCAACCATTGTGGAAGACAGTATGGCGATTCCTCAAGGATCTAGAACCAAAAATACCATTTGACCCAGCAATCCCATTACTGGGTATATACACAAAGGATTATAAATCATTCTACTATAAAGACACATGTACCTGTATGTTTACTGCAGCACTGTTCACAATAGCAAAGACTTGGAACCAACCAAAATGTCCATCGACGATAGACTGGATAAAGAAAATGTGGCACAGATACACCATGGAATACTATGTAGCCATAAAAAAGAATGAGTTCATGTCCTTTGCAGACATGGATGAAGCTGGAAACCATTATTTTCAGCAAACTAATACGGGAACAGAAAACCAAACACCACATGTTCTCATTCCTAAGTGGGAGCTGAACAATGAGAACACATGGATACAGGGAGGGGAACATCATACACCAGGGCCTGTTGAGGGGTGAGGGGCTAGGGGAGGGAGAACATTAGGAGAAATACCTAACGTGGATGATGGTTGATAGGTGCAGCAAACCACCATGACACATGTATACCTATGTAACAAACCTGCACACTCTGCACTATGTATCCCAGAACTTAAACTATAATTTTTTTAAAAAAGTATAAATGTATGTTATGCATAATTAATCTATAATGCTATAAATGATAATGTAAAATCTAAATAATATGGTGGCCCGAGGGGCTGCATTCTATTTGAAACATGCTTTCTATCATGCATTAATTATATGCATTTTGTTAAAATAAGGTATGTAAGATACACACCCTTCTAGATATAACTGTGTGCACCAAACTTTGTACTACTCACAATAACCTCAAGACCATCAGGAGAAATATTTAAATTTCCGTTATGCTTTTTATTAGTTATGCTTTTTTAAACAAATTATTAGTTATGCTTTTTTAAACAAATTACCAGTTTACATAATTAATCAAGGTGCATTATAAGTTCTAACTTTGTTTATTGTACAATGCATCATTTTAAAATACCAAGGAAGAAATATCCTTTGTTTTTAATGATACATGAGTGGAAATAATGCTAGTCGGCAGTATTTGACTGTAAGAAATCAATAAAGTGTGTTTAAAAAAAAATCAGCAAACAAAAGGAACAACTAAGAAAGAACCACTTTAACAAGGTATAAAATCCAGTCTTCACAAATGCAAGGTGAACAGCCAATAATTGAACTGCCTACTCAAACCAAAACAAACTTCCAAGGAAGAATCCAGCATCTCGACAATCTATCAATCCATGTGTCCAGTATACAATCCAAAATTACTAGATGTGGGAAGAAACAGAAAACTGTGATCCAAAGAAAACAGGTAAACAAAACAATAGAAACAGATGCCCAAATGTTAAAATATGCAGGAATTTAAAAGCAGCTATTAAAATATGTTCAATGATATTATTATGTGTTCAAAAATATGATCAAGAATAAATATCCTTGTTCAAAGATACATATTCAAGGATAAATATGTTGTTATAAATGTACTCAAAAGAGTCAAGTAAATAGAGAATATCACAAAAATGAAAACTATAGGCAAGGCCTGGTGGCTCACGCCTGTAATCCCAGCACTTTGGGAGGCCAAGGCAGGCCAGGAGATCGAGACAATCCTGGCCCACATAGTGAAACCCCATTTCTACTAAAAATACAAAAATTAGCCAGGTGTGGTGGTATGCACCTATAGTCCCAGCTACTCAGGAGGCTGAGGCAGGAGAGCCACTTGAACCCAAAAGGTGGAGGTTACAGTGAGCCGAGATCGCACCACTGCACTCCAGCCTGAGCAACAGAGCGAGACTTTGTTGAAAAGAAAGGAAAGGAAAGAAAACAAAACAAAACAAAACAAAACTACTATGAAAAATGGAAACTAGATCCTAAAGACAGTATAAAAAAATTAAAAATCACTGAACAAGATTAACAGCCTATTGAAAAGGTCAGTGAACTTGAAGCCACATAAACAGGCATTACAGGCATTATCCAGTATGAAGCACAGAGGGGGGCAAAAAAAGTTTGTAGTTTTTTTTTGTTTGTTTTTTTTTGTAAGAGACAGGGCCCTGCTCTGTCACCCAGACTGAAGTGCAGTGGTATAATCATGGCTCACTGCAGCCTCAACCTCCCAGGTTCAAGGGATCCTCCCACCTCAGCCTCCTGAAGAGCTGAGACTACTGGCATGCATCACCACATCCAGCTAATTTTTTGGATTTTTCTTTTATTTTTTTTTAAGACAGAGTCTCACTCTGTCACCCAGGCTGGAGTGCAGTGGCGTGATCTCGGCTCACTGTAACCTCCACCTCCAAGGTTCAAGCAATTCTCATGCCCCAGCCTCCTGAGTATCTGGGATTACAGGTGTGCGCCACCACACCAGGTTAATTTTTTTAAGTAGAGACGGAGTTTCACCACGTTGGTCAGGCTGGTCTCCACCTCCTGACCTTGTGATCCGCCCACCTCGAACTCCCAAAGTGTGGGGATTACAGGCGTGAGCCACTGCACCAGGCACTTTTTTGTATTTTTCTAGAGATGGGGTCTCGCTAAGTTGCCCAGGCTGGTCTCAAACCCCTGGGCTCAAGTGATCCACCCACCTCACCCTCCCAAAGTGCTGGAATTACAGGCGTGAGCCACCATGCTCACTTAAGCCCAGAAGTTCGACACCAGCCTGAGCAACATGGTGAGACGCCATCTCTACAAAAATACCTAAGTTAAGTGTTGTGGCGCATGTCTGTAGTCCCTGCTACTCAACAGGCTGAGGTGGGAAGATCCCTTTAGCCCAGGAGGCAGAGGGTGCAATGAGCCAAGATCATAGAACTGCACTCCGGCCTGGGTGACAGAGTGAGACCCTGTCTCACACACA
>NW_016107802.1:597188-610230 GCF_001604975.1 Cebus imitator
GGGGGGGGGGGGGGGACACATAAAAGTTCTAAGAGAAGAATCCCTTTATTCACAGATGACATGACTGTGTATGAAGAAAATTCTAAGAAACATATAAAACCAGAAAAACTAATAAGTAAACTAGTAAAATTTAAGTACAAGGTCAATATACAAATATGAAGTATTTCTGTAAGCTAGCAGCAAACAATTTCAACATAAAATTAAAACAATTTCATTAACAGCAGCATCAATACAGAGATTTGAACAAAAAATGCAATAGACCTCTACAATGAAAGCTACAAAACACTGCTGAGAAGAAAACCTAATTACATAGATAACAATCATATTCCTGGATTGGCAAACTCAACATAATTAAGATGATCATTTTCTCAAAATTGATCTATAGATTGAACTCAATACCAAAATCCCAGCAAGCATTTTTTCTAGAAATTGACAACCTGATTTTAAAAACGTATATGGAAATGCGAAGGACCTACAACAGCCAAAAGAAATTCTGAAGAAAAAGTTGGAGAAAGTGTATCACCTACTTCAAGACTTAATATAAAACTGTAATTACCCAGACAGTGTAGTACCGGCATAGGAAATACAAATCATTGAAACAAAACTGAGTCCCAAAACAAAACATAGCCAATGATCTCCCACAAAGGCACCAAGGCCACCTAGAAAAGGAAGTCTTTCCAACAAATGCAGCTAGAACAACTAAATAACAGTACATAAAAAAAAGAATAAACTTCAAGTGAACCTCAAGTCCTACCTCATCCCACACACCAACACTATTTCAAGATGAATCAGATTTAAATGCACAAGTAAAACTGTAAAACTTCTTAAAAAAAAGACATAGGAGAATATTTCTGTGCCCTTGGGGGAAAGTAAAGATTTCTTAAATAGGACCCAAAAGGCTATAAACATTAAAAAAAAAATTTTTTTAATATACTGGACATCATCAAAAGGTAACACTTCCAGGCCAGGTGCAATAGCTCACACCTGTAATCCCAGCACTTTGGGAGGCCAAGGCAGGTGGATCACTTGAGGTCAGGAGTTTGAGACCAGCCTGGCCAACATGGTGAGACCCAATCTCAAAACACAAAAATTAGCCAGGTGTGGTGGAACCTAAATGTAGTCCCAGCTACCCAGGAGGCTGAGGCACAAAAATTGCTTAAACCTAGGAAGCAGAGGTTGCAGTGAGCCAAGATCACGCCACTGCACTCCACCCTGGGTGACAGAAAAAGATTCTGTCTCCAAAAAAAAAAAAAAAAAAAAAAAGTTACCACGTCTGCTTATCAAAAGACCAGCCACAGACTGGGAGAAAATATTCTTAATACATATATGACAAAAGACTTGCCACCAGAATACACCAAGAGCTCCTACATGTCAAAAATAGAAAGACAATCCAATCTTTAGAAATGTGCAAAAGAGTTGAACAATCGCAGCACAAAAGTATACAAATGGTCAATAAGCTCATGAAAAGGTAAGCAACATGAGTCCTCAAGAAATGCAAATTAAAACCATAATCAGATAGCATTTCACACCTACTTGGGCAATTAAAATTAAAAAGACTTACAATACTAAATGTTGACAAGGATGTGGGGCAACTCTCACACACTGCTGAGTATATACACAATGACACAACCACTCCAGTACACTGTTTTGCAATTTCTTACGAAGTCAGATTTCTATCTGCCATATCAGTCAGCAATTTCACTCCTGGTATTTACCCAAAAGAAATTAAACCCTATATCCCCACAGAAATACTTTTATATAAAAATTTCATACTGCCTTCATTCATAATAACCAAAACCTGAAAACAAACTAGGTGTCCACCAAAGGAGAATTACATATTCATATAATTCATATAATGGAATCCTACTCAACAATTTAAAAAAAAGAATTGGCAGGGCGCAGTGGCTCATGCCTGTAATCCCAGCACTTTGGGAGGCCAAGGCAGGTGGATCACCTGAAGTCAGGAGTTCATGACCAGCCTGATCAACATGGTGAAACATCGTCACTACCAAATACAAAAAATTAGCCAAGTATGTTGGCTCATGCCTGTAATCCCAGCACTCTGAGGGCGAATCACCTGAGGTTGGGAGTTCGAGACCAGCCTGACCAACATGGAGAAACGCTGCCTCTATTAAAAATACAAAATTAGCCAGGCATGGTAGTGCATGCCAGTAGTCCCAGCTACTTGGGAGGCTGAGGCAAGAGAATCACTGGAACTTGGGAGGCAGAGGTTGCAGTGAGCTCAGATTACACCATTGGACTCCAGCTTGGGCAACAAGAGCAAAACTCCATCTCAAAAACAAAAATCGGCACATGCACCAACATGGATGAATCTCAAAAATATGAAAAAGAAACAAATGAGCACATATTATTCCTTTTACGTGAACTCTGAAAACAAGCAAAAGTAATCTATAGTGCTAGAAATCACACATGTAGTTGCTGGGGGTGGCGGGGGCAGTATTATGAGATAACACAAGGGAACTGTATGGGGTGAGGAAAATGTTCTACACTTTCACTGGGGTTTTAGTTAAACCCAGGATAGGGACAGGTCTATACATTTATCAAACTGATTGTTTTTTATTTTTAAAAATATTTATAAAATATAAAATATAAGAATAGCTCCTCCTGCTCACTTCTGGTATCCATTTGCATGAAATATCTTTTTCCACTCCTTTACCTTAAGTTTATGTGAGGCCTTGTGTGGCAGCTGAATCTCTTGAAGACAGCAGATACTTGGTGGATAAGTTCTTATCCATTCTACTATTCTGTATCTCTAAAGTGGAGCATGTAGGCTATTTACATTCAATATTAGTATTGAGATTTGAGGTACTATTCTATTTATCGTGCTACTTGTTTGCCTGAATACCTTGGTTTTTTTAATATCTTGGCTTTTCTTTTCTTCATTATGTTATTGTTTTATGGGTCCTATGTGATTTATGCTTTAAGGAGATTCAATTTTGGTATATTTTGAGAATCTGTTTCAAGATTTAGAGGTCCTTTTAGCCATTCTGAAGTGCTGGCTTGGTAGTGGCGAATTCTCTCAGCACGTATTTGTGTGAAAAAGACTATCTTTCCTTCATTTACACAGCTTTGTTTCTCTGGATATAAAATTCTTGGCTAATAACTGTTTTGTTTAAGGAGGCTAAACATAAGGCCCCAATCCCTTCTAGCTTGTACAGTTTCTGCTGAGAAATCTGTTACTCTAATAGTTTTTCCTTTATAGGTTACCTGAGGCTTTTGTCTCACAGCTAAGATTCTTTCCTTCATCATGACTTCAAATAACCTGACTATGTGCCTAGGTGATGATCTTTTTGTGATGAATTTTCCAGGTGCTCTTTGAGCTTCTTATATTTGGATGTCTAGATCTCCAGCAAGGCCGGGGAAGTTTTCCTCAATTACTTCCTCAAATATATGTTTTCCAAACTTTTAGATTCCTCTTCTTCCTTGGGAACACCAATTATTCTTAGGTTTGGTCATTTAACAAACTTATTGGAAGCTTTGTTCGTTTTTTTTGAATTATTTTTTCTTTGCGTTTGTCAGATTGGGCTAATTCAAAAGCCATGTCTTTGAACTCTGAAATTCTTTCATCTACTTTTTCAATCATATTTCTGAGACTTTCCAGCGCATTTTGCATTTCTCTAAGTGTGTCCTTGATTTTCAGAATTGTGACTATTTTTTATTTAGGCTATTTCACCGGAAATTTTTCCATTCATATCCTGTATATATTTTTTAATTTTAAGTTGGACTTCACCTTTCTCTGGTGGCTCCTTGATTGGCTTAATCAACCTTCTGAATTCTGTATCTGGCAATTCAGAGATTTTGTCTTGGTTTAGATCCACTGGTTATAAGCTAATGTGACCTTTTCAGGGTGTTAAAGAACCCTGTTTTGCAATATTACTCCAGCTGGTTTTCTGATTCCTTCTCATTTGGGTAGACTATGTAAGAGGGAAGATCTGGGACTCAAGGGCTGCTGTTCAGATTCTTTTGTCCCACAGGGGTGCTCCCTTGATGTGTGCTCTCCCCTGTACCCTAGGGATAGGGCTCTGGAGAGCCAAACTGCAGTGATTGTTATTTATCTTCGGATCTAGCCACCCAGTGGAGATACCAGGCTCCAGGCTGGTACTGGGGTACGTCTGCAAAGAGTCCTGCCATGTGATCTGTCTCCAGGTCTCTCAGCTGTGGATACCAGCATTTACTCTAGTGGAGGTAGCAGGGGTGTGAAGTAGACTCTGTGAAAAGTCCCTGGTTATATTTTTGTTAAGTGTGCTGGTCTTGTGTTGGTTGGCCTCCAGCCAGGAGCTGGTACTTTCAAGAGCACATTAGCTGCAGTTGTATAAAACTGAATTTTTTTTTTTTTCTTGAGATGGAGACTTGCTCTGCTACCCAGGCTGGAGTACAGTGGCAGGCTCTCAGTTCACTGCAGCCTCTGCTTCCTGGTCACAAGCGATTCTCCTGCCTCAGCCTCCAGAGTAGCTGGGATTACAGGCATGTGCCACTGAGCTCAGCTAATTTTTGTCAGGGATAGGGTTTTACCATGTTGGCCAGGCTGGTCTCAAACTCCTGACCTCAGGTGATCTACCTGCCTCAGCCTCCAAAAGTGCTGGGATTAAAGGCGTGAGCCACTGTGCCCAAAAGTGAATTTTTTAACTGAAGATCTAGGCATATCGTTATATGTTAATTTCAATAAAAACAAAAAGCATCTTCTTATTCATAGACTGGTCTCACCTCATTATTTAAACTGTATTTCATATACACATTATGTTGAAGATGAGGTTCAGGACCAGTGAAGTTTTAGCTAACAGGTTAAACATAGGCTCTTACCTTGCAAATCCTTGGGGCAATTCTCCAAGGCCATAGAGTGGGTAAAGGTATGGGCTTTTGCCATATCTTGCCAAAGACTCACTGTAAAGTTTAATTCTATTAATGGTTTCACAACATGGTTGATCTAAGTAGCTGGAGAAAAGGAAATGAATAATATTAGAAAAGGGTTTAGTTTTCATTCATGACGTTCAATTTAAATTATTTTTTGATGTGATTTCAATCCACTACTTTTTTTTTTTTTTCCTCAGACAGGGTCTCACTCTCTCACTCTGTCCCGTGGACTCGAGTCTGGAGTGCAGTGGAGTGGTGTGACCTCAGTTCACTGCAACCTCTACCTCCCAGGCTCAGGCGATTCTTCTGCCTCAGCCTCCCAAGTAGCTAGACTTACAGATGCACACCACTACTGCCCAGCTAATTTTTGTATTTTTAGTAGAGAGGGGGTTTCACCATGTTGGCCAGCTGGTATTGAACTCCTGACCTCAAATGATCCACCTATCTCAGCCTTCCAAAGTGCTGGGATTATAGGCATTAGCCACCGCACCTGGCCCACCACCTTCATATTTCACTTAAAAGGCCCCAACACTAATTTCAACTAGAACATGTTCTTTTGTAGTGTAAAATGGCTATACATTTGTTTTGTCAGAATTTCCACTTGAAAGAATTGGGAAATTTAGTGAGAAATTCAAGAAAAATACAAATCTAAAAACCAAAATACTTACTCATCAGTTCTGTAAAGTGCAAGAGCATGACCTGTAAAATCTATAACATCTTGGCCCAAATCAAATTTCTTATACACCTCTCGCATTGTGGTCTTCATAGGATCAATGCCTTCAAAAGTTCTCGGATCTTTTTCATCGAAGTTGGCAACATACACTAGGAATTTCCTGAAGCGACGTTTTTCAAACAGTCCCATTAAACCTAAATAAAATATTTTTCAAAATGCCCACACTTACAATCAGACATTGAGAAAAACAAAGTATGAGAGGAAAGTTTAAACGTGCAATGCTATCCACTGAAGAACACAGGATGCAATTATTTTTTTTTTTGGAGGCCAAGTCTCCCTCTGTCGCCCAGGCTGGAGTGCAGTGACGCGATCTCAGCTCACCGCAACCTCCACCTCCCAGGTTCAAGTGACTCTCCTGCCTCAGCCTCCCAAGTAGCTGGGATTACAGGCGCCTACCACCACACCCAGCTAAGTTTTGTATTTTTAGTAGAGACGGAGTTTCACCATGTTAGACTGGTAGGAATCTCATGACCTCAGATGATCTGACTGCCTTGGCCTCCCAAAGTGCTGGGACTACAGGCGTGAGCCACTATGCCCGGCCAAATGTAGGACGCGATTTAAGATAAGGCAGTTTGGACAACATGGCTTCCAGCTTCACAACACTTCAAAATAAACTGACACGATTACAACAGGTCACTTATGAAGTCTTCAATTTTACCATACAATTACAAGTAATTAAAACTAGTACTTAACTGAATGAAAAATGTCAAATTATGTCTCTTACTAGGTACAAGGTGTATGTGACCCTGAACAAGTATCCATGAAGACATCCATCTGAAGAGTCTTCCTTTGACAACTCTGATCTATACTCAGCCAATTGCATCAATTCTGAATGTTCTTCCTTTTCTGCCACTGTTTTAAGATACAGTTGGGCATTTAATGATAACAGCTTAAGATACCAAGAACAAATTGACCTCAATGAAATTCAGATGATGCTGCTGCTGCTAGTCACTTACTTTACTGAAGTCCTATATAAGCAGCCAATTCACTACATTTTACACTAAAAAACAGATGAAGAAGCTACAAACTACCATTTTATAAATCCTCAGCTTTTACTATTAGGCTGTATATCAACTAATCATGGATGGTAGAAAGACAAATAGCCAATGAAAAAGAAAATTTTTTGGTTTTACCTCCCTTTGCCCCCCTTTCCTAAGTTAAACAGCTATTTTTAAAATACAACCACAGTTTTAAAAGCAAACTCTCGCCAGGTGCAGTGGCTCACGCTTATAATTCCAGCACTTTGGGAAGCTGAGGGGGGGGGGAATCACAAGGTCAGGAGTTCGAGACCAGCCTAACCAACATGGTGAAACCTTGTCTCTACTAAAAATACAAAAATTCCCCCACTGCTAAATTTGACTGGCTAAATAAATAAAATACAAAAATTAGCCAGGCGTAGTGGTACATGCCTGTAATCCCAGCTACTCAGGAGGCTGAGGCAGGAGACTCGTTTGAACCCAGGAGGCAGAGGTTGCAGTGAGCTGAGATAGTGCAACTGCGCTCCAGCCTGGGTGATAGAGCAAGACTCCATCTTAAAACAAACATCTAAGTGTCTTTAAGTGGGTTTTCTAAATGTGAATTGTGCTTTGCCACTGGACTAGAAGAAAGGAAAAAAGAAAAACAAACAACAACAACAAAAAACTTTAAAACATTTCTATTGACTGCTTAATGTTTTCATAGATTTAGTATTCATCCAAGATCATTTTCCAACCAACAAAACTGAAAATTAAAACTTTGAGGGGCCAGGCATGGTGGCTCAGGTAGGAAGATCGCTGGAGCCTAGGAGATCAAGGCCACAGTGAGTCATGAGCGTGCCACTGCACTCCATCCAGAGCGACAGAATGAGGCCCTGTTTAAAAAAAAAATAAATGCATAAAATTTTAAATGTTCTTGGGCCAGGCATGATGACTCACGCCTATAATCCCAGCACTTTGGGAGGCCAAGGTGGCCAAATCGCTTAAGGCCAGGAGTTTAAGACCAGCCTGGCAAACATGGAGAAACCCCTTCTCTACTAAAAGATACAAAAATTATGACTGGGCATGGTGGCTCATGCCTGTAATCCCAGAACTTTGGAAGGCCAAGGCGAGCGGACCACCTGAGGTTGGGAGTTTGAGACCAGCCTGATCAACATAGAAAAACCAGTCTCTACTAAAAATGCAAAATTAGTCAGGCATGGTGGTGCATGCCTATAATCTCAGCTACTCAGGAGGCTGAGGCAGGAGAATCACTTGAACCCAAGAGGCGGAGGTTGCAGTGAACCGAGATTGCACCATTGCACTCCAGCCCGGGCAACAAGAGCCAAAATCCGTCTCAAAAAAAAAAAAAAAAAAAATAAGCCAGGTGTGGTGGCATGCACCTGTAATCACAGCTACTCAGGGGCTGAGGCAGAATTGCTTGAACCTAGAAGGCAGAGGTTTCAACGAGCCAAAATTGTGTCACTGCACTCTAGCCTGGGCTACAACAAAAAAAAGTTAACAGTCCTGTTGACACTGAATGAGCAGAAAACATTTGGGATACTGTCTCTAGTCTAGCTGCCGTATTACATACAGGATCTTGACTCACCAGAGAATTTCCAAACAGTAGCCAAGAGATCTAGATAGCATATTACATGAGAAAGGAGACTAAAGTATTTAGTATGGAAAAAAAAATTAGAATTAGGAGGTATGTAATAATTGTTAAAATATCTAAAAAGCAATGTATCAATAGTTTTATATACTATAGGAAAATAGTACTTCTCATGGTTAAGAGTGTGGGATTCTAAAGTGAAACAGACCTGGCTTCAAACCCCTTACTAGCTATACTACTTTGTGCTGTCCTTTTATACCTCAGCTTTCCCATCTGTAAAATTCAAAGTAATAATAACAGCACCTGCATCTCACGGGGTTGCAGTGAAAACTATATAAAGTTAGATAATACACATAAAATACTTAACACATATATGCCTAGAACATAAATGCTCAAAAAACTGTGAGTCT
The DNA here is from genome assembly GCF_001604975.1 of Cebus imitator. Classification (NCBI taxonomy): domain Eukaryota; kingdom Metazoa; phylum Chordata; class Mammalia; order Primates; family Cebidae; genus Cebus; species Cebus imitator. Next base: position 605,769 of record NW_016107802.1, read on the forward strand.
CTGTTAAAATTATAAAACTTGTTCTTACCCACTCATCCCTTGAACTTTGCCACCTCTCCACCTTTCCTTATCCCATTCCTTCATTCTGCCTAGAATTTTCTTGCTAGCAACTCAAGACTTCAAAATCCTTTCCATTATTATAAAGAGATGCAGACAAGGTAGTGATTTGGTCAAAATGCATAAAACTGTTTACTAAAACAAGTGAATTCTACTATACATAAACTATACCTCAATAAACCTAATCTTATAAAGACATACATAAACATATGTGCTTACTTTTCAAAAGGAGAAGGAGGTTAAACCAGAATATGTTTACCTAACAGGTCAGAAAGAATTGACGTAGAAAAGACAGAATGAGATGCAGTGGCTCACGCCTATAATCCCAGCACTCAGGGGAGGCCAAGACAGGCGGATCACCTGAGGTCAGGAGTTCAAGACCAGCCTGACCAACATGTAGAAACCCCATCTCTACTAAAAATACACACTTAGCCGGGCATGGTGGTGCATGCCTGTAAACCCAGCTACTCGGGAGGCTGAGGCAGGAAAATCACTTGAACCCAGGAGGCAGGGGTTGTGGTGAGCCAAGATCACGCCACTGCACTCCAGCCTGGGCGACAACAGCAAAACTCTAACTCCGAAAAAAAAAAAAGAATGAGACCAAGACTCTAAATATACCGTTTAACTTTCAAGCTGCATAAATGTTTTATGTATCTGAAAAAATTAGAGAAAATAAAACTGCCAAAAGATAATTTCTATTAGATGAAGGAGGTAACTGGAGCTTTATTATATATAAGAGCTCCAAGAAAGAATAAAAATGTACAAGAACTCACAACCTCTGTCAAAAAAAATTCTATTTTTTATTTTTTATCTAAAAAAACTTTTGAGAAGGGGTCTCCTCTGTCACCCAGGTTGGAAGGCAGTGGCATGATCACAGCTCACTGCAGCTTTGACTTCCTGGACTCAAACAATCCTCCTGCCTCAGCCTCCACAATACCTGGGACTATAGCACGTGCCACCACATCTGGCTAATTTTCTTATTTTTTTGTAGAGACAGGGGCTTGCTATGTTGTCCAGGCTGGTCTTCAACTCCTAGCCTAAAGCAATCCTCCTACCATGGCCTCCCAAAGCACTGAGATTACAAGCGTGAGCCACTCCATGCCACCGTTAAAAAGGATTCTATTCAAACTCAAACTCCTACTTTTATGAAAATACTTATTTGGATTAAACTTTCATAGTCATTTAAAAGATTTAAAATAATTTCGAACCAATGATCACACAACTACCTACCTCCAAATGAATGAGAAACTGTTCCTTCCCTTACCCAATTGTCAATCCTAACCTAGCCATGATTCTAGGTGGTATTTTTTACTTTGTGGCTTTAGTGTCATTAATGTTTTATACCCAATATTCTCTCCCTAATCAGAAGTAAATAAATGGAGATAGTGGAAATTGCCAAATTAATTCAAATTAGGTTTATAGATGAGAACACTTTTCAGCACCAACGCCAAAATAATTATGAGAGAACTTATGAGTACTTTTCCTGTTCTCTCAGTCCATAGCTTTCCCTCTTCTAAATTCCTAGAGCCCTCGCCTAGCCTTAGTTATACTAATTTATCCTTCCCCAAACTGCTCCATACAAGGACTAAAACATCTTGAAGGACAAAAAGGTCTTTTCTAGGGTGTTTGCTATTTAAGAGAGACACTAAAAAAGGAAATATTAACCAGAAATCTTTGGTGGCAACAGAGGACATAATGTCAGGAAGAGAACAAAATCACTCCAAGGCCGGGTGCGGTGGCTCATGCCTGTAATCCCATAACTTTGGGAGGATGAGGCAGGCGGATCATCTGAGGTCAGGAGATCAAGACTGTCCTGGTCAACATGGTGAAATCCCATCCGACTAGAAATACAAAAATTAGCCAGGTGTGGTTCAGGAGGCTGAGGCAGGAAAATCACTTGAACTTGGGAGGCAGAGGTTGCAGTGAGCCAAGATCACGCCACTGCACTCCAGCCTAGGTGACAGAGCGAGACTCCGTCTCAAAAAAATTAAAAAAAAAAAAAATCACTTCAAACTCACTAAGAATTCCAAAAATCAAACATACTGGGGATCATTAACAAGACCAAACAGAAGATAAGCATCATCAGGATGAGTACTCCTCCTGTTGGCATGTTGGGTAATGTACTGTAGGGCAAGGTTAGTAACATCATTAAGCACTGGGGCTCTGGAGCAACACTACCAGGGTTTCAATCCCAACCCAGCTACTTATTCCAGCTACTTATTACCAATGCAATTTTAGGCCTGAGTTTCATCACCTATGAAATGGAAACCCTATCTCATAGAGAGGTTTCAAAAGTCAAATAAGAAGATGATATGGAGTGTTCAGTACAGAGCCTTCAGACCCAAGAAATACTCAACAAAAAGCATAGCTATTATGAATTACTATGAAAAGAACACTATTAATCCTAGATAGGCTCAGATCTACCAGCCACAAGCTACATGGTCTACAGACGATCATTTGAACTCTAAGCTTCAAATGGGTAGGAATTTTTGAACATTTTGTTCACTGATGTATTCCCAACTGCCTAGAACAGTGTCTGGCACATGACAGACATTCAATAAATATTTGTTGACTAGGTCCTAAGACACTTTTCCAGTATAAAATCTCATGGTGAGAAAATAAAACTACTTACTAGATGCCAGGGCTTCTGCTTCAGTGGAAGGAACCTTGTAGATTTTTCCACCCTTATAGACAAAGCTTCCTTCAGTCACTTTAAAATCCAGATAGCGAGTTACCTCTGTATAAAGCAGCATCTTAACCAGCTGACCTGAAAAGTCATATAATTAAAACTATAACTTGTCTATAAACTATAAAGAACATTTACTATTACTAACAGCTTCTCAAATTTTTCCCAACAATGTTCAATAACTCCAATGAAATAATCATTTTTTTGAGACAGAGTGTCCCTCTGTTGCCCAGGCTACTGTGCAGCAGTGCTACCACAAGCTCACTGCAACCTCAGCCTTCTGGGCTCATGCAATCCTCCGGCCTGACACTCCCAAGTACCTGGCACCACCACACCTGGCTAATTTTTTTTTTTTTTTTGGTACTGTTTTGTAGAGATTGGGCCTTGCCATGTTGCCCTGGCTGACCTCAAACTCCTGAGCTCAAACAATCCACCCACCTTGGCCTCCCAAAATGCTGGGATTACAGGCATGAGCCACTGCGCCTGGCCCAAATTAATCTCCAAAGCTGTATTTTAAATGGGACAACCAAAATTCATACTTATCACACTGCACATTACAAGTTTTAGTTGTTTTCTTCCTACTAAAGGTGGAATACATAGGTTTATTCTTTTTTTTTTTTTTTTTTTTTTTAGTCTGGCTCTGTTGCCCAGGCTGGAGTGCAGTGGCATAATCTTGGCTCACTGCAAACCGCCTCCCAGGTTCAAGCGATTCTCCTGCCTCAGCCTCCTGAGTAGCTGGGATTACAGGTGCACACCACTACACCCAGCTAATTTTTATGCTTTTAATAGAGATGGGGTTTTACCATGTTGGTCAGGCTGGTCTCGGACACCTGACCTCACAATCCACCCGCCTTGGCCTCCCCAAAGTGCTGGGATTACAGGCGTGAGCCATGACGCCCAGCCCGGTTTTTTCTTAATGTTACAACTTAAAGGTTAATAATTCTATCAACTTTGTTTTGCAAAAGCCATAAAAAATGTATTAGAGGTATGAGGTTCAGAATTAGAGTATTATTGGCCAGACACATGTGGCTCATACCTGTAATCCCAGCACTTTGGGATGCCAAGAAGGGAAGACTGTTTGAGCCCAAGAGTCCAAGACCAACCCACACAACACAGTGAGACCTCATCTCTACCATAACACAAAAAAAAATTAGCCAGGTGTGGTGGGACACCCAGTTAATCAGGACACTGAAGTGAGAGGATCGCTTGAGCCTAGGAGGTCAAGGCTGCAGTGAGCTATGATTGTATCATGACACTCCAGCCTGAGTAACACAGTGCAACTCCTGTGTCTAAAATTAAAATAATAAAAACAAACAAACGAATATAAACTTAAGAAAGAAAAAAGGGTAGTAGATGCTTTATTTCATATGACACAAACAGACCTATAACCAAAAATTTATTTCTTCAATGTCATCTCAGAAAAAAGTACTAATATTACAGCAATTTAAAAAAATACTTAGCCTGTAATCCCAGCACTTTGGGAGGTTGAGGCGGGTACATCACTTGAGGTCAGGAGTCGGAGACCAGCCTGGCCGACATGGTAAAACCCCATCTCTACTGAAAGTACAAAAATTAGGGCCGGGCGCGGTGGCTCAAGCCTGTAATCCCCGCACTTTGGGAGGCCGAGGCGGGTGGATCACGAGGTCAAGAGATTGAGACCATCCTGGTCAACATGGTGAAACCCCGTCTCTACTAAAAATACAAAAAATTAGCTGGGCA
>NW_016107802.1:611775-612956 GCF_001604975.1 Cebus imitator
ACAAAAAAAACCTGGCTAGGTGTGGTGGCATGTGCTGTAATCCCAGCTACTCCAGAGGCTGAGGCAGGAGAATCACGTGAACCTGGGAGGTGGACCTTGCAGTGGGCCAAGATGGCACCACTGTACTCCAGCCTGAGTGACAAAGCAAGACTCCATCTCAAAAAATAAATAAATAAATAAAACAAGACTTTTTGTCAGGCAGTATATGCAGAACTAGTGTGTCATTGACAAACAGAAATCATTTAAATTCATTCTCTCCCAAATAAAAAGCTATCAAAGGCTTAATTTTGCTTTCGTATTATGTAAGGAATCCAAAATAAACTTTAGATTCTTCCTTATCAAAAAAGATCATTAAAGTTTGTTCATTAACTTATAATTTTTGAACTTTACTAAGTGTAACTGAGACATAAAAAACTGCCTATTTCCTGCATACATTTTGGTGAGTCTGAACATAGGGTACACCCATAACATCACAAGGTACCAATCAAATCCATCCCCTCCAAAAATGTCCTTTTTCCTTTTATGATGTTTTGTGTTAAGAATACTCAATTTATAATTCACATGAATTAAAATGAAGCTCAAATTTTAAAAAGCTTGTACTTTAAAGTTGAGAACAGTCACTCGAGCTCATGAATCCTGCTAAGATAGAACAGAATAAGACAACTGGTATTTATTTATTCAGTAAAAATTCTGGCTGGGCACGGTGGCTCATGCCTGTAATCCCAGCACTATGGGAGGCAGAGGCAGGTAGATCACCTTAGGCCAGGTGTTCAAGACTGACCAACATAGTGAAACCCCACCCCTACTAAAAATACAAAAAATTAGCCAGGCATGGTAGTGCATGCCTGTAATCCCAGCTACTCAGGAGGCTGAGGCATGAGAATCATTTGAGCCCAGGAAGTGGGGGTTGCAGTGGGCCAGGATCGTGCCACTGGACTGCAGCCTGGGTGACAGAGAAAGACTCTGCCTCAAAAAATTCCCAACTCTTCGAATATATCTGGGAAGAAAAAACGGAAAAGAAATCTTACTCATCGTATTGAAGATCAGCTAAGAAATATACTAGGCCAGGCCGGGCGCGGTGGCTCAAGCCTGTAATCCCAGCACTTTGGGAGGCCGAGGCGGGTGGATCACGAGGTCAAGAGATCGAGACCATCCTGGTCAACATGGTGAAACCCCGTCTC
>NW_016107802.1:613485-622793 GCF_001604975.1 Cebus imitator
ATGTTGACCAGGATGGTCTCGATCTCTTGACCTTGTAATCCACCCACCTCGGCCTCCCAAAGTGCTGGGATTACAGGCGTGAGCCACCACGCCCAGCTTCTACTAAAAATATTTTTAAAATTAGCTAGGCGTGGCGGTCCACACCTGTAATCCCAGCTACTTAGGAGGCTGAGGCACGAGAAACACTTGAATCCAGGAGGTGGTGGTTGCAGTGAACCAAGACTGCACCACTACACTCCAGCCCGGGCAACAGATCAAGATTCCATCCCCCCCAAAAAAAATAAAGAAAAAAAAAATTGTGGGGAGACTTGTAAATTAAGAGAATAAAGAGGTACCCAAGCAGTGTGGCTCTCACCTATAATCCCAACACTTTGGGAGGCCAGAGTGAGAGGACACTTGAGGCCAGGAGTGTGAGACCAGCTTGGGCAACAAAGAGAGACCCCATCTCTACAAAAATAAAATGAAATTAGCCAGGCAGGTGGTATGCATCTTTATCCCTGCTACTTAGAAGGCTGATGCAGGAGGGTCTCTTGAGCCCAGGAGTTTGAGGCTATGGCAAGCTACGATCGCACCAATAAACTTCAGCCTGGGCAACAGAGCAAGACCCTATCTCTTAAAAACAAACAACAACAACAACAAAGAATAAAGCGGTCAGGTGTGGTGGCTCACACCTGTAATCCCAGCACTTTGGGAGGCCAAGATGGGTAGATCACATGAGGTCAGGGGTTCCAGACCAGCCTGGCCATCATGGTGGAACACCGTCTCTACTAAAAATACAAAAATTAGCTAGGCATGGTGGTGCATGCCTGTAATCCCAGCTTCTCAAGAAGCTGAGGCAGAATAATTACCTAAACCTAGAAGGCGGAAGCTACAGTGAGCCAAGATCGTGCCACTGCACTCCAGCCTCGGTGGCACAGTAAGATTCTGTCTCAAAAATAAATAAATAAATAAATAAATAAATTAAATAAATAAATAAATAAAGAGAAAATCATAGCAAATGTGACGGTGACATTGAAACTTTATCAATCCTGGTTTAAAAAACAAAAGAAAGCCAGGCTCGGTGGCTTAGGCCTGTAATCCTAGCAACTCTAGCTTTAAAAAAAAAAAAAGAAAGAAAGAAAAAACAAAAGACAGTACTAAACAGCTATGTAAGAAATTATTGGGATCACTGGGAAACCTGAATATTGTCCTGGATATGACAACGGTATTATGCTTATGGAGGAGAATGTTATTCTTAGCAGATGAATGCTGAAATATTTTCCTCAAGTCTCATTATGTCTTACTACTTTCAATGAATCAAAACCAGTAACAAGAAAGGAGACATAGAAAACAAAAACAAAAATAAAAAAAAAATAAAAAAAAATAAAGAAAAAGAAAAAAATACAGAAAACATTAACTGCTGAACTCCAAAGACTTTTTTATACATTGTATTCTTTTTGTTGTCTTTTTGAGACAGAGTCTGGCTTTGTCACCAGACTGGAGTGCAATCGGCTGGCTCACTGCAACCTCTGTCTCCTGGCTTCAAGTGATTCTCCTGCCTCAGCCTCCGGAGTAGTCAGGACTGCAGGCGCGCACCACCACACCCAGCTAATTTTTTAATTTTTAATACAGACAGGGTTTCACTATGTTGGCCAGGATGGTCTTGATCTCTTGACCTCTTGATCTGCCTGCCTCAGCGTCGCAAAGTGCTGGGATTACAGGCGTTCAGTGAACCATCATGCCCGGCCACATTGTATTATTCTTTAAACTTTTCTGTATTACTGAATACAGAAAAAAATCCTTTTTCATAAGTATTAAGTCTAATATGTCACTGCTTAAAGTCACTGATGAGATCTATTTCCCGTAAAACACAGTACAGGTCATATCCATACATGTGGGTGGTTAACAAACCTCACACACAGAAACAAATCAATAAATATAGTAAACACACTGTGGAAATGCTATATGTGTCCATGTTCAAAAAAAGTAGGAAACAGAGCAGTATAACAAAAGGAACTAAGCTTTGTAGTCACATAACTTAGGTTTACAACCCATCTCAGATTTTAACCCCACAGAGACTATTTTGTAATCTGACAAATGGAGATTTAAAAAAAAAAAAAAAAAAATCTTTGAGAGAATAAAAACCACAAGGAAAGCACTGGCACATCGGGTGATCCTCTGCCCTCCCTTTCTAGACTATACTCTGTTAACTCTGAGAGAAGAAATAACTGCTCCGTATAGCAACGAAAGTTAAAATGTAGATTTCTATGAGCTTCAAACTAGAAGCTCCTGAAAAATAGTGCTCCAGATATTCTATTTAATAAAACAAAATTAAGACCATCTCTAAGGAATAAGGAAGAGATTCACAAGTGAAATATTCACAAAATGTGAAAGGTGTTATGAAATTGACTAATACCGCTGGACGCGGTGGCTCACACCTGCAATCGCAGCACTTTGGGAGGCTGAGGTGGGTGGGTCACCTGAGGTCAGGAGTTCAAGACCAGCCTGGCCATCATGGTGAAACCCCCTCTTTAAAAAAAAATAAAAAATTAAAAAAGAAGAAATTGACTAATACTTACATCTTCCAGTGGTGTTATAGATGCACTCTCTCCTCCATAGTAAGGGTTTCGATCCATATGAAGAACTTTCTTGCCATTCACTGACATTATACCAGACAGGATACATTCCTATAGAAAAAGCATAGTATCTTGAAAAGTTCTACATCATGTTTAAAACAGATTTTTTTTTAAAGTCCACCATTACACATTCTGTTAATTATACTTAACATTCATGCAACATGTGACTTAATTTATGGAAAAAGCCCTTAAGAAACCAGGGGTCCAAGTGTGGCCTGCGGGCCCTGTGCGTCCCAAAATTAAAACTGTTTTCATAACAACACTAAGACATTAGTCACCTTTTTATATTTATTTATTTTTTTTGAGACAGAGTTTCACTCGTTGCCCAGGCTGGAGTGCAATGGCGTAATCTCAGCTCACTGCAACCTCCACCTCCCAGGTTCAAGCGATTCTCCTACCTCAGCCTCCCGAGTAGTTGAGATTACGGGCGCCCACCACCACGCCCAGCTAATTTTTTGTATTTTTAGTAGACCCAGGGTTTCACCACACAGGCCAGGCTGGTCTTGAACTTCTGACCTCAGGTGATTCTCCTGCCTCTGCCTCCCAAAATGCTGGGATTACAGGTGTGAGCCATGGCACCCAGCCTACTCACCTTTTTAAACACTGTTGATATTTCCACTCAAGATGTAAAATCGATGGTGAATAAAATAAATATGACAGGGCTCTAAACTATACTAGAAGTCATTACATTCTTCACCACCAGGCATTCACCTAAGAATTTCCTTGATAAAAGCATTAAAAAGTAACTTTACTGGCCAGGCATGGTGGTTCACGCCTGCAAGCCCAGCACATTGGGAGGCCAAGGCGGGTGGATCGCTTGAGCCCAGGAGTTTCAGATCAGCCTGGGCAAAGTGGTCAAACCCTGCCTCTACACAAAAATTAGCCAGGCATGGTGGTGCATGTCTATAATTTCAGCTACTCAGGAGGCTGAGGCAGAACTGCTTGAACCCAGGAGGCGGAGGCTGCCGTGAGCTGAGACTACACCACTGCACTCCAGCCTGGGTGACAGAGCAAGGCTGAGTCACAAAAAAAAAATAAATAAATAAATTCATTAAACATACAACCTTCAATAATCATCTTTTAAATATTCTGTGTGACAAAATGGGAAATAGAGAGCACTTTGGCTCAGTTAAAACCTTCCATGCCACTAATCTATAAGCTGAGCTAGCCACTTTTTTTATGAATAATCATTTTTAATTGAAAGAATTGACCAACAAACTACAGTTATTCAGATTTAGGTGTTTGACATTTTCTCAAAGAACAACATAAAGGAAAATAACTGACATATTTGTTGCCAATAACAAAAAGTCAAATTTTAAATGAAAATTAGAATTACAGAAAACTTGGCCAGGTGCAGTTACTCATGCCTGTAAATCCCAGCACTCTGGGAGGCAGGGGTGGACAGATCACCTAATGTCAGCAGTTCAAGACCCCATCGCTACTAAAACTACAAAAAATTAGCCGGATGTGGTAGTGGGTGCCTGTAATCCCAGCTACTCAGGAGGCTGAGGCAGGAGAATCAGTTGAGCCTGGGAGGTGGAGGCTGCAATGAGCCAAGACCTTGCCACTGCACTCCAGCCTGGTGGCAGCAGAACCAAATATTCATCTCAAAAAAAAAAAAAAAAAAAAAAAAAAAAAAAAAAAAAAAAAAAAAAAAAAAAAGAAAAAAAAAAAAAAAAAAAAAAAAGAAAAGAAAAAGAAAGAAAGAAAGAAAATATACTCTGGCAGATGGCTTAAGCCCAGGAGTTGGAGACCAGTCCAGGCAACATGGCAAAACCCTATCTCTGCAAAAAATACAAAAATTAGCTGGGCGTGGTGGCGAGCGCCTGTAGTCCTAGCTACTCAAGAGGCTGAGAGGTGAGGACTGCTTGAACCCACGAGGTCGAGGGTGCAGTGAGCTGTGATCAGGCCACTGCACTTCAGCCTGGGAGACAAAGTAAGATCCTATCTCAATAACAAAAAAAAGTGCATGTACATTTAAAATTGTTATACATGTTAACATACAATGGGTTTATTATTTGTCAGTGAATTATTTATTCCTCCATTTCTAATATGATCAATATCAATAGCTACAACCCTTGTAACAAAAGCTCTTCAAGGTCCTTAATTTTTTTAGAATGTAAACAGATCCTAAAGACTAAAAGCTTTGAAAACTAGAGCCCTAAGCAAAGCATCCAGGATAACCACCAATAAATTACAATCAACAGAAAAGTATAAACGACCACTCTCAGGAAAAAGATAAAGCAAGCACGGATACACTAAGACAAAACAAATTACGAAGAAGGAAAACATTAAAGAATACTAAAGAATGGAATTAATGTGAAAAAATACAAGGATGGGGCCTATAATCACTCAAAAAGGTAATCAGTGTTTTATTTCTTAAAAAGACAAAGAAAATTCCATGTATCTTTATCAATCCTTAATGTTTCTCAAATTTATCCAAAGGACCCTAGATGTCAAAAAACAATCTTATTCTCTAGAAGTCTATTTGACTCTGAAACCCTGATATTTAAAATTTGCACAAATTTCAAGTTTTCTTCCATAATGTATCTACTCATTTCACTTTTAAATGTTTTAACTTACTTACCATGAGGTTCAAATCTTACTATAGAAGTGTAATTTTTCTTTTTTTGACCCTAACCCTAACCTGTCGTCCACACTGAAGTGCAGTGGCGCGATCCCGGCTCGCTGCAACCTTTGCCTCCTGGGTTCAAGTGATTCTCCTGTCTCAGCCTCCTGAGTAGCTAGGATTATAGGCAGGCACCACCATGCCTGGCTAATTTTTGTGTTTTTAGTAGAGATGGGCTTTCACCATGTTGGCCAGGGTGGTCTTGAACTCCTGACCTTGTGATCCACCCACCTCGGCCTCCCAAAGTACTGGGATTACAGGCGTGAGCCACTACACCTGGCCTGAATCAACTTTTCTTTGGCTCAAGAAACAAACCATTCTAAGCACTCCAGAAGGCCCTCATGCCCTACTCCAATCATAACCACCACCATCCCCCAGCACTCTCATAATTTCTTTTTTGTTTTTCATTTTGTTTTGTTTTGTTTTTTCACTCTCATAATTTCTAATAACAAAGATTTGGACGGCCGGGCGCGGTGGCTCACGCCTGTAATCCTAGCACTTTGGGAGGCTAAGGTGGGTGGATCACCTGAGGTCAGGAGTTCAAGACCAGCCTGGACCATCTTAAAAAAAAAAAAAAAAACACAAAGATTTGTTCTGCCTGCTTCTGAACTCCATAAAAATGGAATCATGTGTATTTATTTTCTGCATCTGACATTATGCAATGTTTCAAAATTCTTTCATGTTTTGTGTGTGGTCTATTTATTCTCATTGCTATAGAGCAGAAATCCCCAAAGGCCATCAGCCAAATCCAGCCTGAAGACTATTTCTGTAAAGTTTTATTGGCAAATACTCATATCTGTTCATGTACATACTGTTTATGGCTGTTTTCCTAGTACCACAGCAGAGTTGGGCAGCTGTGACAGAGACCAGAAAGTCTACATCACCTAAAATATTTGCTCTCTGGACCTTTCCAGAGAGTACACCTAACCCTGCAAGCAGGGCTTCTCAGTGTGGGTCCTCACTTGGCATCACCTGTCAACTTGTTAGAAATGTAAATTATAAGCAGAATCTCAAACTTCAGGTTTATATACATCAGCTGGAGGGCTTGAAAAAAAAAAAAAAAAAAAAAAAAAAAAAAAAACACAGATAGCTAGGCCCCACCTCCAGAGCTTCTTAGTAGGACTAAGGTTGGGACTGAGAATTGGCTCTTAAAATAAGGTGTAAAGCCAGGCGTGGTGGCTCACGCCTGTAATCCCAGCACTTTGGGAGGCTGAGGCGGGCGGATCACCTGAGGTCAGGAGTTCAAGAAACCTGTCGAAACCCTGTCTTTAAAAAAGAAAAATTTTTAAATTAAAAAATTTAAAACAAGGTGTAATATGGGCCAGGCAGTGTGGCTGATGCCTGTAATCCCAGCACTTTGGGAGGCCAAGGTGGTTGGATCACTTGGGGCCAGGAGTTCACGACCACCCTGGCCATCATGGTGAAACCCCATCTCTTAAAAAAAAAAAAAGAAAGAAAGAAAAACAATTATTAAAAAAAAAAAGTGTAATATGAAAAAAAAAGAAAAGAGAGAGAGAGATGGGGCAGGGGCAGACAGGGTCTCACTCTGTTGCCCAGTCCAGAGTGTAAGCGATGTGATCATGGCTCACTGCAGCCTCAACCTCCAGGCTCAAGAGATCCTCTCACCTCAGCCTCCCGATTCGCTGGGACTACAGGTGTGTGCCACTACACCTGCCTAACTTTTTAATTTTTTTGTAGAGATGGTGATCTCACTATGTTGCCCAGCGTTGGCCTTGCAAAGCAACCTTTGCCTAAGCAATCCTCCCACCATGTCCTCCCAAAGTGCTGGGGTTACAGGTGTCAGCCACCACTGATGATGAGGTGTTAGTGATGATGCTGGTCCAGGACCAATTTCAAGAATTACTAAAGCTGTGTTTGCAAGTTTTATTATATAAAAATAACCTGGAGATGCTGTTAAATTGTAGATTCTGATTCTGTGTAGTATCTGGGTTGGGGCCTAAAATTCCGTAGTTCTGGTAAATTCTCAGGTGTTGCAGATGCAACTGATCTATGGATCGCACTTCACGTAACAAAGCTGTAGAGGATTCCATTGAATGAATATACCACAATTTACTTCTCCATTCTACTCTTGGTGGATATTTGGATAGTTTCCAGTTTTTTACTGTTACAAATAATGCTCTGTCAACATTCTCATATGTATCTTTTAAGTGTGCATTTCTGTTATATATCAAGAAGAGCATGAATATATTCGATTTCAACAGATATTACCAAACAGCTTTCCAAAATGGTTGTACCAACTTACACTTTTGTCAGCAGTGAGTCAAAGTCCCCATTGTTTCAAATCCTTGACTACTTATACTGTTACAGCCTTTTTAATTTTAGCCATTCTAGTTAAGAAGTGATTTAAGGGGCCCGGTGACTCACACCTGTAATCCCAGCACTTTGGGAGGCCAAGGCCAGCAGATCACAAGGTCAGGAGGATCCAGACCAACCTGGCCAACATCGTTAAACCCAGACTCTACTAAAATACAAAAAATTAGCCAGGTATGGTGTTGTGCGCCTGTAGTCCCAGTTACTGGGGAGGCTGAGGCAGGGGAATCGCTTGAACCCGAGGCAGAGGTTGCAGTGAGCCAAGATCACACCAATGCACTCCAGCCTGGCAGCAGACTCCATCTCCAAAAAAAAAAAGAAAGTGATTTAATTTGCATTTCCTGATGACAAATAAGTTTAAGTAGTATGTTAATAATTAGGGACCGGACGTGGTGGCTCACACCTATAATCCCAGCGCTTTGGGAGGCCAAGGTGGGAGAATCGCTTGAGCCAATGAGTTCAACACCAGCCTAGGTAACATAGTGAGACCCCCATCTCTACAAAAGAAAATAAAAAACTGTATACTGATCATCAGTCTAAGTGATAAAGCACTTTTGATAAGTGGCTATTGAAAACTTTCCTCCATTGTTTAAATGGGCTTTCTTTTTCTCCCTTCTTTATAAAAGTACTTTACATACTATGGATATATATAACTCCTTTATTAGCTACATGTTCTGCAATTATCTTCTTCCATTCTGTGGCTTGCCTTTTCATTTTCCTAATTATGTCTTCATAAATGGAAATGAAGGTATTCTACAACTACAAAAATAAACCCTAATACTGACTAAAACAATTTACTTTTGGGGGGAAAAAAACTAAAGCAGCACTAGCATATAGTTCCACATGAGAATAAAACACTGTCTTAAAAATAAGTTATGACACAACAGAGGAAGAACAAACAGTAACACTCAGCTGACAAAGTAGACTGCAGGGTTCAACTTTTTTTTTTTCTTTTTTTGAGACAGTCTCGCTCTGTCGCCAGGCACCAGGCTGGAGTACAGTGGCACAATCTTGGCTCACTGCAACCTCCGCCTCCCGGGTTCAAGCAATTCTCCTGCCTCAGCCTCCCGAGTAGCTGGGACTACAGGCTCACGCCACCACACCCAGCTAATTTTTGTATTTTTAGTAGAGACGGGGTTTCACCATGTTGGCCAGGATGGTCTCCATCTCTTGACCTTGTGATCCACTTGCCTCGGCCTCCCAAAGTGCTGGTATTACAGGCGTGAGCCACCGTGACCTGTCAGGGTTCAACTTCTGAAAGCAAAATCTCAGCAAGCAAATTAGAGTGATCCACAGCTTCTACATATAACCTTTTGCACTAAGCATGACCCACTGGACCACAGCCATAAAGCAAGCACTGAGGCCTAAAATAAAGGGTCCAGTAATTCAAAGACGCGGCTGAGTCCAAAGAGCTGACAGTAATTACCTTCAAAGGCACCACCTGGAGCAAATATGACATGAGCTAACCAAAACTAATAAAAAATCCGCAGGCCCACTCTATACCCAACTATTATAAAAGATTGCTTCTACACTGCTAAAAGAGTAAAATATGTAATAACACAAACATAATATTCTAAACTTTGTTTTAAAACAGGAGGCTGGGGGGTGGGAAGCTGGGGAGAGATAGCAAGGGGAGAAATGCCAGATGTAGGTGATGGGGAGGAAGGCAGCAAATCACACTACCACGTGTGTTCCTATGCAACAATTTTGCATGTTCTTCACATGTACCCCAA
>NW_016107802.1:622823-637320 GCF_001604975.1 Cebus imitator
AATTCATTGATAAAACTTATCAATCATATCTGGGCACAGATTAATGATCTTAAACTTTATTATTTTCCCAAATTAACAGCTCAAAATTAAAGTCTACTACAACCTATCTGGTGAATACACAACATTCATAAGCAAAGCACATCAAAGCCATAGAAACTAAGCTTCTCTTTTTCACACTAGAAAAGCTGGTACATCTATCATGTACATCAAGAATACTGATAACTTTCACCAGGAAACTTGTATGTAAATGAATATTCACCAACATATGAGTTTTAAATGTTATAGGTAAGAGGACTCCACATCTAACTATAAACTCACCTACAAATGACCTAAGCAGGGTAAGAATACACATTCACAACCAAAATCACTAAGACTCTAAAACCATCTTCAGAATCCAAGGTCTGTATGACTAGCATCTGCCAGCCACCTGGCACTTGATGTTCTCCGACATAAAAGGAGGTAACCAGCCAAAATGGTTTTTAATTTTTTATTTCCTTTTTTATTTGACTTTGCCTCCCAAGTTGCTGGGATTACAGGTGCATGCCACCACATCCAGCTGATTTTTGTATTTTCAATAGAGACAGGGTTTTACCATGTTGGTCAAGCTGGTCTCGAACCCCTGACCTCAGGTGATCTGCCACCTTGGCCTCCCAAAATGCTGGGATTACAGGCAT
This sequence comes from Cebus imitator, assembly GCF_001604975.1. Taxonomy (NCBI): domain Eukaryota; kingdom Metazoa; phylum Chordata; class Mammalia; order Primates; family Cebidae; genus Cebus; species Cebus imitator. The sequence continues at coordinate 623,498 of NW_016107802.1, forward strand.
GAGACACCATGCCCGGCCGGTTTTTATTATTTAATTGCACCAAAGTGCTAGGATGTGTAGATATGTGGATGTGGGGCTGGGGGACGGAACCATCCATCAGCAATACTGACATTCTCTTCCTTCAGCATCCTACACATAATACCAGAGTTGCAATAATCGAAAACAGAATAACTCACTTGGAAAACACCCAAATATAATAGACAAAACACCTGAAGAGGCTGAATAGAATTTCTATATATGAATTGTTATACCTATATGGTGTTTCCATGGCCAGTAATACTAAATAGTATGCTAAAAAAAATTAATGCCCGCTCCCCATCCCCAATTACAAAGCAACTTAAGACTTGGAAGGAAATAGAACCCCATCTCTACAAAAGATACAAAAACTACACGCCTCCTGTAGTCCCAGCTAACTTCGGAGGCTGAGGTGGGAGGATCACTTGAGCCTGGAAGCTTGAGGCTACAGTGAACGATGATCACACAACTGCACTCCAGCCTGGAAAGATTGAGACCCTGTCTCAAAAACAAACAAAAAAAACCCCTCTATACCCTATCAAATCCTACTGCATTTTAAAGTTCTGTATGGGTCAGATGCGGTGGCTCTTGCATGTAATCCCAGCACTTTGGGAGGCTGAGGTAGGCAAATCACTTGAGGTCAGGAGTTCAGTACCAGCCTGGCCAACATGGTGAAACCCCGTCTCTACTAAAAACACAAAAAAATTAGCTGGGCATAGTGCTGAGTGCCTGTAATCCCAGCTACTTGGGAGGCTGAGGCAGGAGGACTACTTGAACCGGGCTCAGAGACTGCACCACTGCACTCTAGCCTGGGTAACAGAGCGCTCTTGTCTCAAAAATAAAAAAAAAAAAAAAAAAAAAAAAAAAAAAAAAAAAAAAAAAAAAAAAAAAAAAATTTATAAAAAAAAAAAAAAAAAAAACTATCAAATACATACACACACACAAATGTGATCAGGAGTACAAAGTATCTAATAATTAATATTAAAGTGCCTTCTCAAAGCTACTTACCTAGAAATATGAGAAAATGCATTAACAAGAAAAATTTTAAATCAGTTCATTTCGGCTTAGGTGCGGTGGCTCACATCTGTAATCTCAGCACTTTGGGAGGCTGACGCGGGTGGATCACCTGAGGTCAGGAGCTTGAGACCAGCCTGGTCAACATGGTGAAACCTCGTCTTTACTAAAAATACAAAAATTACCTGGGTGTGGTGGCAGGCACCTGTTAGTTACTAGGCAGGCTGAGGCATGAGAGCTGCTTAAACCTGGGAGGTGGAGGTTGCAGTGAGCCAAGACCGCACCACTGCACTCCAGCCTGGGTGACAGGCTGTCTCAAAAAAATAAAAATCAGTTCATTTCAATGGTGTAATTCTTACAGCAACAACATAATAAAAATGCCCATTTGTTTTACGCAGAATGTTTCTTTAAATGACTCTGCCCCTCCAGTGCATCTCATTAAAAACTGTCAAAGGATACCTTCTCTTGAAGTGTGGCTAATTATATCACTTTCCGGCTCAAAGGCCCCTCTCACTGCCTTGAAGATAATTTTCACATTTCTTAGCCCAGAATATTTCACATTGTTGTATGCCTTCTTTCTAACTCTATTATGCCTCTCCAAACCTTCTATTTCAAACAAAATAAACGACTCCCCATTCCCTACAAAATCCTTGACTTAGCACTGACTTACACTGCCCTCTGCCTAAAATCATTCCTCCATTCAAAGCTTGCCAATATTTTGTTAAAGCCAGCTAAATATCTCCTATTTTATGAAGGTTTTCCTGATTCCCTGTCTGAATTCTCATAAATGTACCTCTTAAGGGACTTGGTACTTTCTCATACTAATTCTTATTAGTTATACTACTCCCAACATGAGAGCAAGCTACTTATAGACAGATTCTGTGTTTACCTTTTTACTGCCCATAACTGATCACAATAGTCACTGCAAGCTTAAATAACTGAAACTAGTACTCCAGTAACTCTCCAATCAGGTACCATGGGAGGGAAGACAGAGGTAACTGCAGCGTATCACACATGTGAACATCTACCAGTGGCCTTTAAAACCCAATGTCATACTATTGTCATCCCTACATGCTAAAATATGTCTAATTTCACTTGATTTTATTTTGGCCAGGAAGCTTAAGACTGGTTTAAACTGCCTACAACATAGCTCCCTAGTGCATTTGTAAATATTGATCCTACGATCACTACTGTTGTGAATAGAAAGTCCTTTGTCTACAGAACTCTTACACCGCCATAACCAAGAACTGTCAAAAAGCAAATCTAAGATTAAGCAAATCCAAGAGGCAATCTGAATTACAGTTTGGAATTTTAAAATCAAGTACAAAACCTCCTCTCTGAATCTGATATCACAAAATTTTGATAAAGAGAAATGGGGAAAAGTATCTGGGAGGTAAAGCAAGTTTTTAAACATATAATGCTGAGAATCATCTGGGTAAATATCACTAAATTAAATATTTCTATTGATAAATCCTTACTGTGTAGAACAAAAAAACGGAATAAAAGAACCCTCTGAGAAGCACAAATAGCTATGAAATTTTTTTTTAATCTATGTCTAACAAGACTTGTGAATTTATTTCCAAGCCCTTAGTAAATTATGTGCAAATTATGTGGTGAGAAGCTGCCTACACATGCTGAAAGCAGAGAAAAGTGAATGTTGTCAGCCTAACAGTAAGAAAGAGGGGAAAAAAAATTGGAGCGTAAACTGAATAGCTCAAAAAGCAGAGCAGCCTGAGAGGAAAGGGAGCAAAAGTTCCTACCAACCTGATGGAGCCTTCACAACTTCACCATGTTACAGCTTAACACAATCATTAATCTTCATGATGTGAAATCTTAAGTTATCGAGTAAATTGTTTTAGTTAAAAAAAAAAAAAAAAAAAAAAAAAAAAANAAAAAAAAAAAAAAAAAAAGTTGTGACAGCATTTAGAAAGGCATTATCCAAAAGCTGTGGCTCGTTAGAGATAACCCTTAATTCCTTAGAAAATTCAAGTGCGTGGAATATTCCATTTCTTTTACACACAGAATGAAGATTTTACTCCCTTATACCAAATCATTTTGTATCTTCTTTATTAGCATTACCATCAACATTTGTGATTGTGAGCTTGGACTTAACAACTGATACAATCACAGCACTAAGCAACACAAAAACTCCAGCACTTTCTTCACTTCTTTAAAAGTAACAAGTTTCTAGCACTGAAAGTACCTGCCTTTTTTTAGGTTCTTCAATCTCAGGCACTAAATATAAAGTAAATTTGGAGAAAATTAACTCCAGGCACTCAAAAGTTAATTCTAACCTGAGTTCTAACTTTGGTTTTCTCTTCTTCTAGTTTTTAGTCGTCTAATTCCTGGTATCACTAAAAATAAGGATATAAGATTTCTAATTATCAAAATCATCCTGTTATCATTACTCCTATCAATGATGTTAATAATGTAATTTGAATCACATTATTGATGTATCAAAGAACATCTCAGAAAATTTAGGAAGGCTCAGCGATTAAAGTTATCAAAGCCACAAAATAACAGCAGAAATGGGTCTGATTTCTAGTTAAGTATTCATCCATCATTCATCAAAGAGTTCACAATTCAAATGAAAATTTTTAAAAAGTGCATTATCTTAACTTGTTATATAAAAAGACTGTTTCACCATCTTTGATACAAAGTGATGTGAACGAGGCTTGTGGAAGCCCGCATGATGGTGGATTTGCATTCACTTGTCCATGCTCAACTGACCTCATTTGTGAGCAAATCTCAAAGACCAACAACCACCATAGAAAAACGGTGGAACTAACTGGCTCTTACAACATGCTGGCAGCAACGCTACCCATTCCAACCGGCAAAATCCACCACAAACTACTAAGCTCAGCCTGGAATCCCAATTAGGCACTTAAAAAACACACACCACCACACACAAAACCTGCAGTGGGTAGGGCCTATTCATTTAGCCGTCCAACAGTCTTCCAGCTTCTCCAAGGCAGTCACAGGATTATTCCTGGACTGGTCAAACAAAGTATTCGGAATGAATAACCTCTAATATTTGCATATAACTATAAACGGAAAAATGACAGGCCAGAAAAACACCATTCTAATTATTAACAAACATTTCCTTAAAAAACTGCCAAATAAAAGTTCAAAGGTTTTCTCTTGCCTAGAGACATCGAAAATTGTTATTTGGGATGTTACCTGCGGGGGGGGGGAAATGAGAGATTATAATAAATTTCAAAAAATTTGAAGGGTAAATCTACATTAAATGACTCAGGAATTTGAGGTCAGAGTACATAGGATATACAAGATTCACATCAGTATTCATCTTAATTATGATCAAGCAGCCCCAAGTCAGAATTTCAAATTTCCCCCAAAATTTTGTTAAAATATTTTTTTCAAATTGAATTCTTTTGCAAGATGAACAGTCTTCATAAAAAAAAAAAAAAAAAAAAAAAAAACAAACTACAGCACCTGCCTGCATTATCTGCAAATTATCTAAAGTTCTCTAAGCAAACAGATAACCAGGAAAATCAATATACCACGTTATTAGGTACACTTTGCATTCATATATCACAATGCATTCTTCATGTTATCTTCCAACTCCCTACAGAAAGCTTCGGAGTACAGAGAACTTGGCCTCCAGCAATCCATCACCAATCCAGTTGTTAGGGAAGAGAGTCCAGAAGAGACAAAGGAGGCAGGAAATCCACCAAACAAAAGGAAAAGGCGGCGAAGGTCAGGTGCGAAAGTATTTGATAGATAAGTTTTGAAAAAACTCAATTTCAATTCTACAGATGCTCAGTAAGTGCAAGGGAGGGTAACTAGAAGGATTCAGTAATATTTCTTATGGGGGGGGGAGCGGGAAGGATTAAAAGACTAATTTCTGCGTTTTCTCCAAAAATGTAAGTTGTCAATCCCTGGCAGTTCCGAATCAGTGATTATCCAAGACTTGTCGCGAAATCCCGTGCTCGGCTTTGGCAGACAGACTGACCCGGGGCAGCGACCGAGGCGGAGTAGGAAACCGCGAGGCCTGTACCGTTCCCTCCGCCTCGGGTGCTCGTTTCCAACCACGAGAGGTCACCCGCCCAAAGCAGGGCGCCGGAGCCTCGGCCCGGGCGGGTTTCTCCCTCTCCTCCGCTTCCGCAGGGAGCGAGCGCAGCCTCCGGGCTCGGCCGTTACCCCGCGCCCGAGCCTCGCGGCCCGCGCCTCCATTTCCCCGCCTGCCCCTCATACTGGGATCCGCCCGCTCGCCCCGGAACGCGGGGCGCCCCCAAGCTGCCCGTGCCCCCACCCACGACTCCCGTCAGGAAAACTACGGCTGACTGCAGAACGAGACCCCCGAGGACCTGCGACCCGCGGGCCGTGCAGGACACAGGGGTGCGCCCGCCCCGGCCCGTCAGCCCCGGCGCCCACCGTCAGGCCAGTGCCCAGCACGATCACGTCGTACTCCTCATTCATGGCGGGGCAGGCGCGGACGCAGGACCCGAGAAAGGAGAAGGCGCAGGGGCTCCGGGACCACCCTACGAGGCTGGGAGGCGCTCTCGGGCGCGAGGGAAAGGGGAAGAGAGAGCAGAGGAAAATGGAACTGGCAACGAAGGAAGACCAGCCACCACCTCAGACGGGAAGAGAAGAACCGAGCAGGGAGTGGAGGGGGCGGGAGGGGAAGGCGGTGACTGAGCCTCCGCAGCCGGGGCGTGGCCTGCAGGCGCCGCGAGGGCCGCCAATCAGGCACTCCCAGCACTCTCACTGGCTACGTGCCTGTCTCTCGCTCAACTTTTTCCTTCCCCGCCTCTCGCGAGAGGAAGCGGGTGGAGCGTCACCATTTTGGCTTCCGGTTCTCCGTGCGTCTTCTGCCACGGTGGTCCGGGAGGCGGCGCGCGGGCTGGGGCGGAGGTGCACGGAACAGCGGGCGGGGACTGGTCCCGGCCACCACGCTCCTGACTCCCGCCGTCGGGGCGGGAGCTCGTACGGTCCAAGGTCCCAGAGCTGGACCGCCGCCCTGGAACTTTGAGCGGGCGCGTGCGGTGGCCACGTGGGCGAGGAACGCGGGCCAGGCCGCCTTTCGGGGGTGGCGGCCGTGGTTCCTCCGCGGGGCTGGGTTCGCCGGGGCCGGAGCCCGCCGGAAAGAGTTCGGAAATCACACGTGGCCTGTTTCCCGCCCTGTGTCCGCCCTGTTTGGTGGATTGCCGGGCGGGTGCCTTCGGAAATTGGGAGGAGGAAAAGCGGCTTCTTTTGAAAAAGTAACCCTTAGATGAGAGTGAAGGCCAGGTTTCATTGGGAAGCCGATCTGCACCTACCGAGGACTGTAACTTAAGGCCGCTGTGAATGTCGTAGCTGGTCATTGTATGCAAAGTTTAGGCCCTAAGAAACTGTTCCTTGCTTGCCTTCTACCCGTTCTTCCCTTTTTCTAGAATGATCTTAGGAATCTCTAGCTTCAGTGACAACACAGGTGTAACAGAAGTTGTGTTCTCAGCTCCAAGAGGCAGACCCCACGAAAGCCTAGGCAGGTGAATTTCCCAAAGGCTTTGACAGTTGGAAAACCTGTTTTTTCAGCACGTGATAAATCTGCATAGTCAGCAAACAATGAAGATTTGGTATTCAAGAACTCAAGTACTTCTCTATGAAAGCTATTCAGAGCATGCCTTGATAGACCGAACTTCCTCATATTGAAATCACTCAGATTGATTGAAATTTGATTCAGATTCAGATTGAGGAAAGAATGGAACAACTTTTCACAATGTTTCTCACCCATAAAGAAGGTATATAATATTGGACCCTGGACCTTTTGGTGGGGGAGGGGAGAAGAAAGCAAAAGTAAAGTTTAAATTTACATTCAGTCTTAACTTGATTGTGTATATTTGTGACCAAAGGAATTAGTGCAAAGTTGGCCATACAACTGATTATGCAGCAGTGAGTGTAACTGTTCTATTAGCTAAGTAGATGATGACTAAAGAAGGTCCGTCTGTTGCGCTGTCTTCAAGTCATCAGGGGGTCATACTACCTCTATTAGTGAAATACTCTTTTTTTTTAATTTTTCTGAGACAATTTCGCTCTGTCGTCCAGGGTGGAGTGCAGCAGTGCAATCATGGCTCACTGCAGCCTCACAATAAAGTGAATGGCATGAGCCCGCAGTCCCAGCTACTCAGGAGGCTGAGCTGGGAGGATCACTTGAGCCCTGGAAGGTCAAGGCTACAGTGAGCCGTGATGAGCCATCCTCCCACCTCAATCTCCCGAGTAGCAGGGACCAGAAGTACAGGCCACCACTTCTGACTACTGACCCATTTTTTTTCAACTAGCAATAACGAGCCTTTTTCGTAATTGCCATCAGCCTCTGACTGTTGAAGTGGAATTTAAGCATGTCAGCTGAATTATGTTACCATGTTTTAGATGAAGACTATTTCATCAATACTCAATTACTGAGAAACTCTAAAACACTGAGATAAGGGAATTGAATTTAAGGCTAATAAGGATCCCTTCCTTACACCTACATTCAGTTTAGTTCTCAGTACAGGACCTATTGCCCTACAGAAGGACGACAACCAAACCTGGTCTGAGCTTCAATGAACTGAGGCAATCTAAAATTCTCTACCTGGGCAGGGCATGATGGTTCACACCTATAATCCCAACACTTTGGGAAGCTGAGGTGAGAGGATCACTTGGGGCCAGGAGTTCGAAACCAACCTGGGCTGTACAGCCTGGGCAACAAACTGAGACCCCTGTCTCTATAAAAAAATTAGCTGGACATGATGGCAAGAGCCTGCAGTTCCAGCTTCTCAGGAGGCAGAGCTGGGAGGATCACTTGAGCCCCGGAAGGTCATGATGATGCCACTGCACTCCAGCCTGGGGAACAGAACAAGGCCCTGTCTCAAAAAAAGAAAATTCTGTGCCTGTTCTTTGATCTTCCACCCCAACCCATTCTAGTTGCTAGGGAACTTGTAAATGACAAATACCACTTAAGGTGAAGAGGCTTGAAAGCCACTAATTGGTTCAGTGGATCTCATGCCACAGATGGTAGTTCCTGCTAGAGTGAAACCTTAGGTTTAGGGGAAGTAGGTTGGTTGGTGAAGATGAGTGGAAAACATCAAAATACCAAAATTAGCCAGGCGTGGTGGCTCGCGCCTATAATCCCAGCTACTCAGGAGTCTGAGGCAGGAGAATCACTTGAACCCAGGAGGTGAAGGTTGCAGTGAGCCAAGATTGTGTCACTGCACTCCAGCTTGGGGGGAAAAGCAAGACTCCATCTCAAAAAAAAAAAAAAAATTGTACATTCTTAAATATGAGCTAATCCCTCAGTCCAGCCTCTGCAGATCTCTCCAACTCTATCTCGTAGTGCCCCCTGGCTTCTTGATCATTAAACCCCAAACATGCTTGTGTTTCAGTTCCTAGAATCTGGTCCAGCCTTTAACCATCCGAGGGCCTTTGCATTCTTGGTTCCATGGCTACCACCCCTCACTTCCCCCTTCACACAGCTACTTTTTTCACTTCCTTAGGTTTCAGCTTTCCCCTCCACCATCATTCTGTATCAGCACCCTGATTATTCCTCTCACTGCTTTTATTAGAGTGGTAGTTATTTTCTTGTTGTTTGCCTGGCAAAGTGGATATAAACGCCATAGGGAAAGGGATATTAAGACTGGACACCCTGTAAAGGATGAGTAACTAGTTAACAAATGAATAGGGGACCTGGAAGTTGAGCCCTAGATCAACAAGGACTGCATGTGATGAAATGGGCATTAGTCCCTTTTTTTTTTTTAGAGACGGGGTCTCACTGTGTTCCCCAAGCTGGAGTGCAGTGGCACAACCAGAGCTCTGTGCAGCCTCAGCCTCCCTGGTTGAAGTGATCCTCCCTCCTCCACCTCCTAAGTAGCTGGGAATACAGGCATGTGCCACCACGCCCAGCTAATTTTTGTATTTCTCGTAGAGATAGAGTGTCACCTTGTTGCCCAGACTAGTCTCGAACTCTTGGGCTCAAGCAGTCTGCCCGCCACAGCGTCCCTAACTGCTGCGGTTACAGGTGTGAGCCACCACGCCAGGCTCCAGTTCCTCTTGATACTTTGGAGAAGTACAACTTTTCCTCTAGGAAGAGATATTAATACTAATATTTTAAATAGTCTTAGAGATAGGACCTATAAAATATAAACCTGTGTAAAACCTGGATAGCTAATGCTGCAGAGGAAACATAATGGGATCTCTAGAAAGGAATTTTAACATAGTTCCAAAAATATCTATTTCCTAGCTTATGATCATTTGCCCACAACCATCGCCTACAAACTGTTTGTCTGCTCCCAGTCTTTATTTTTTTATTTTATTTATTTATTTTTGAGACAGAGTTTTCCTTTTGTCACCCAGGCTGGAGTGCAGTAGCATGATCTCGGCTCACGCCAACCTCCGCCTCCCAGGTTCAAGTGATTCTCCTGCCTCAGCCTCCCAAGTAGCTGGGATTACAGGTGCCAGCTACCACAGCCAGCTAATCTTTATATATATATATTTTTTTTTCTTGACATTGTTTATTTTTTATGCTTATGACACATTATACATACACACAAATGTATATAGGTACATACATACACATCAACGGCACTGATTTTGGTACACATCAGAATTACTTAGAGAGTTTGTTAAAAATGGAGATTCCAGAGCCCCACTCTGTGAGTTTGGACAATAGGTCCCACATTCTCAAATGCCCCCTGCCCCCAAGGTGTTTTTATACAGATGGTAGACTCACTCTGAAAAACACTAGAACATACATTCTTAAAATTCAGACACTGAATTATGGGTATGATCGTTCTTTCTTGGTCAGAGACAAGAAAATATTCTCAAGACAAGTGAGATTTTGAGTCCAGGTAAAGGAAAAATAATATTTACAAAAAATAGCAACTGGAATGAAAGAGGAAGATGATGAAATACAGACTGCTTTTGGAACTGCTTTATGCATTTCATATTATGAAGAGAATATTTTTCCTAAAATGAGTGAAGCTGCCATGCTAACAGTAACTTTTAGGCTGAGACAAAACAATATTCAATTAGAATTCTGATTTCCATTAGAAACTGGTAAGCGGAAACACCAAAAGGCTTACAGAAAAAGTAAATCACAAAAATACAAGCTTGTAAAGCAGTGTTCACATTTTTAACTTCAGGAAAAACTTAAGGATTCAAGGTATGAGGCAAAAGTCATAATGGTTGTCAGGTTCAGGAGTTTGGAAGCGCATATAGTGCCTTATCTGCTGTTCCCTAGTCTTTCTCTTGATTTCCATCATCTGCCCTACAAACCTTTCTACATCATCTCTCGCTTCATTGTGCTCACTATGCCTATTAGGTATGGCCCACCGAAAATTAGGGACAAGTCGCCTAACTCGCCCCCGTCTGATATTTCCTCCAGACTTCTGCCCTTCACCCTCTCCCGAATGGCGCGGGATTCTTCTTCATTCTACTTGGGGACCTGCTCCCCTCCTTCGTTTTCTTGTTGGGGATTTTTCCCGTCGAGATTGTTTGCCGCTAGTTCCTCTTTAGACTCCATTACTCCTGTGCCTATCCTTGCGATCTCTTCCTCCTCCCGATTCTTGACGCGAGGTGCGCCGCCGGACACTTAGGCCTGCTTCCCCTCCGCTTCCTACTTTCGGGGCCGCCCCTGGCCCGCACGTCCTCAGGGCCACCTGGAGCAGGTACCGCTGCCGAGAAGGGAGCGAGCGATGGTGGCTCTGACGCCAGAGCGAGACCAGACTCCTAATCTTTATATTTTTAGTAGAGACGGGGTTTCACCATGTTGGCCAGGCTGGCCTTGAACTCCTGGCCTCAAGCGATCCACCCACCTTAGCCTCCCAAAGTGCTGGGATTACAGGTGTGAGCCACCATGCCCGGCCCTGCTCCTAATCTTTATTTCTGCTCAAACCAGAATTCTAGATATCATCCTTGATCCTGTCTCCTTTCTCTCCTTCCATATCTATTCTGGTTTTCTATCGCAGTGTACAAACCACTCCAAAATTTAGTGGCTTAAAAACAAACAAAAAAAAAACTAACGGCTTAAAACAACAACATACTATCTGTATGGATCGAATGGGTCAGCCAGGTGGTAATTGCCTGGGTCTTTCACACAGCTTCAGTTAGTGGCTGGGTGCAGTCATCTGAAGGTTCTACTGAATTGGACCTTCGAGATGGCACATTCACATGGCTGACAGCTGAGGCTAGCCATCGGCTGGAAGCTTGGCTGGGGCTGTCAACCGGAGCAGCTATGCATGGCCTCTCTGTTTGGCTTGCACTTCTCAGAGTGGTTGTGTTGAAAGAAACAAGAAGTGGAAGTCTCTGAAAGCCTGGGCCCGGAAACTGGCCCAGAGTCACTTCTGCCTTGTTCTATTTGCTACAGCAAGTTACAGTTCACCCAGATTCAAGAGAAGGGGAAAAAGTCCCTCCCTCTGGGAAGAAGTGGCAAAATCTGTCAGCGCAGTCACAGGGCACACCAAAATTCAGATGCAAGAACTATAGAGCCTGTCTTTCCATTGGAAGAGTATTAACAAATTAGTAGCCTGCTTGCTTGCTTTCCCTCCCTCCCTTCCTTCCTTCATTTTCTTTCTTTCTCTCTTCTTTTTGAGATGGAGTCTTGCTCTGTTGCCCAGGCTAAAGTGCAACTTTAGGCATGATCTCGGCTCACTACAACTTCCGTCTCCCAAGTTCAAGCGATTCTCCTGCCTCAGCCTCCCGAGTAGCTGGGATGACAGGTGCGTGCCACGACATCCGTCTAATATTTGTATTTTTAGTAGAGATGGGGTTTCACCATGTTGGCCAGGCTGGTCTCAAACTCCTAGCCTCAAGTGATCCACCAGCTGCAGCCTCCCAAAGTGCTGGGATTACAGGTGTGAGCCACCGTGCCCGGTAGTAGCCATCTTTAATCTGCCGTAGTACCCCGTTAAAGTTTGGCCATTCCACCTCATAAAAATCCTTCCAGTCCCTTCGCTTCACCCTCACTGCCACAACCCGAGTACAGACCGCCAAGTTCTCTCCTCGATCCTGGTCCCAGCTTCCTAATTGGACATGTGGTGTTCAGTTCAGGTGGCTCAAACCCATTCTCTGTATTGTAGCCCAAGTGATCTTTGTAAAAATCAAAAGTGACCAAATTGACCATGTCTTTAAGATCTTTCATGGGTCTCCATTGCTATTAAGATAAAGTCCACACACCTGGTCATTTCCTAACATGAACGTGAGGGATCTGGGTTTGAATTACCTATTCCACCAAATCTCTCACCATAACCCTTCTCCACCCCTTATCATGTTAATTTTTTTCTTTTTCTTTTTTTGGAGATGGGGTTTTACTACGTTTTCCAGGCTGGCCTGGAATTCCTGGGGTCAAGCGATCCTCAGCCTTCTGAGTAGCTGGAACTATATTCATCATATTTTCTTGAATCAGAAAATCAGTCAGCATCCAGTCAGAAAGACAGGAACCATTCTAAGTTTGGTGTTTTTTTTTTGTTGTTGTTTTGTTTTGTTTTGTTTTGAGATGAAGTCTCGCTCTGTTGCCCAGGCTGGAATACAGCGGCATTATCTCAGCTCACTGCAACCTCCGCCTCCTGAGTTCAAGCAATTCTCCTGCCTTAGCCTCCCGAGTAGCTGAGACTACAGGCACCCACCACCATACCCGGCTAATTTTTTGTATTTTTTTTAGTAGAGATGGGATTTCACCATGTTAGCCAGGATGGTCCATTGTGACCTTGTGATCCGCCCGCCTCGGCCTCCCAAAGTACTGGGATTACAAGTGTGAGCCACCATACCTGGCCCCATTCTAAGTATTTTAAATGGAGATAATGTAGGGAATTGATTTCAAAACTGTTGAAAGAGCTCGGGGGGTGGGGTGGTGAAATAAGGTTGCCCAGAGTTCTAGAACTGCCTGAAACTCTAGGCTGGAGCAAGAGGGAAACTGCTGTTGCTCTGTGTTTGGCAATGGTGTTTCCCAATGATTGTACTGCTGAGTCCGATCCACCACCATTTCTGCCACTGCCAGAGTCCCTCTGTCTCTGAAGCTACTCAGCTATTTCTGAGCCCCGGGTCCCCACTCATTGGGGTGGCTGCTACCACTAGGGGCAGTGCCACCAAAGCAGAGGACATGGCATCTCTCTTCCTCCTCTCCCCAGTCTTCCACCAGTGCCTTCCATTGGCAGCACCTGGTCAGAAGCCAATTAGCAAAGGAATCTGGGAAATGTGTTTTGCAGGCTCTCGGTCCCGGAAATGCAGAGGAAACCAAGGATGGAGCTGGGAGCTAACAGACCGATGACTGGCGTGGCTACAGCAAACATTTCTGTGTTCCAGCTGGGCGTGGTGGCTCACGCCTGTAATCCCAGCACTTTGGGAGGCGAGGCCGGCAGATCACAAGGTCAGGAGTTCAAGACCAGCCTGGCCAACATGGTGAAACCCTGTCTCTACTAAAAATACAAAAATTAGCTGGGCATGGTGGTGGGCACCTGTAGTCCCAGTTGCTTGGGAGGCTGAGGCAAGAGAATTGCTTGAACCCAGGAGGCAGGGGTTGCAGTGAACTGACATCACGCCACTGCACTCCAGCCTGGGTGACAGAGCAAGACTCTGTCTCAAAAAGAAAATACTTAATCCAGGGGTTCCTAATTTGAGTATAATCGTGATGAAGGGGCATTTTTTTTCAGAGAGAGGCTCCATTATCCCAAAGGGGTCAATGACTCCGAAAGATTAAGAAATCATACATATAAACAAATGAATTCATTTACAATGTTCTTGTGACTTAGATAAAGGAAAAAATAACTCCTGGGAAAAAACTGAGTATCAAAGACCATTTCCAGGAGTTGCTCTGAACCTAATCT
>NW_016107802.1:638280-640225 GCF_001604975.1 Cebus imitator
TGCGGACACCCGATCGGCATAGTGCACTACAGCCCAGAACTCCTGGGCTCAAGCGATCCTCCCACCTCAGCCTCCCGAGTAGCTGGGACTACAGGCACGCGCCACTGCGCCTGGCTAGGGACCAAATTTCAACATGCAATTTGGAGGGACAAACATCCAAACTATATTACTTGCCATAGATCACAACGTTTATTGAACTTCTGTACGTAGGGGAATGAAATCAGCACCTAGACTGATATACACATGGAAATAAAATTCCAATAGAAATCACTTGCAAGTGTGTGATTAGTAGCAGCTCCATGGGGCACTTTGTATAGAAGGACTAGGAGTTGGTGGCGGTGGGTGGGGCTTGTGCATAGTGGCAGAGAAAGTCAGCCAGGTGCCCTGATTCCTAAAAGACTGGTAAGTACGGTGCAAGCATGTCTTAGATCCATTTGCTCTTCAAAAGGCTTCAACTCATTCTAGCACAACTATCATAGATAAACGATGACCATTGACTATTTATTCAATTTCTTTGTACCATCCTAAAGACTAGAATGATCTCTAAGCTGCCCAGGCCTTAATGTTTCTTAGGTCACTTTAGTCATTCACTTGAATACTTCTTGTGTTAATTAAAGTGATTTGGGGCCGGGCATGGTGGCTCAGAGGCCTGTAATCCTGACACTTTGGGAGGCCAAGGTGGGCGGATCACCTGAGGTCAGGAGTTGGAGGTGGCCAACATGGTGAAACCCTGTCTCTACTAAAATGCAAAAATTAGCCAGACATGGTGGCAGACGACTGTAGTCCCAGCTACTTAGAAGGCTGAGGCAGGAGAATCACTTGAACCCCAGAAGTGGAGGTTGCAGTGTGCCGAGATTGAGAAAGAAAGAGAGAGGAAGGAAGGAGATTTTGATTACAAGGAAGGAAGGAAGAAGGAAGGAGGTAGGGAAGAGGCAAAGAAAAGAAAAAAGAGAAAAGAAAGAAAAGGAAAGAAAGAGAGAAAGGAAAAAAGAAAGAGAGAGAGAAAAAGAAGGAAGGAATAAATCTGAATGGCCCAGCTTGGGGCCTGTGTCCAACCTGATTCAATTAATCATAGCCAGGTATTAATAGTATTATGTGGCAGACATATGGCTGCCAGAAATCCACACCTATGGAAAGGATGGCCATTTCCCAGAAAAGAGGGATGGACAGATATCCTAGTATAAGTGTCAGTTCCATCTCCTTAATTCTAGACGTGAAGTTTTCTAGCTTTACTCTATGTACCCTGACTCCTTGATGGTTTGGGGGACATTTTCTGAGATATATTTAGGATATCTACATACCTTTAAAAAACATTTAATCTGGCAAGGCGCAGTGGCTCACACTTGTAATCCCAGCACTTTGGGAGGCCAAAGCAGGCAGATCACGAGGTTAGGAGTTTGAGACGAGCCTGGCTAACATGGTGAAACCCTGTCTCCACTGAAAATACAAAAAAAAAAAATTAGTTGGGCATGGTGGTGGACGCCTGTAATCCCAGCTACTCAGGAGGCTAAGGCAGGAGAATTGCTTGTAACCAGAAGGTGGAGGTTGCAGTGAGCTGAGATTGAACCACTGCACTTCAGCTTGGGTGAAATACAAAACTCCATCTCAAACAAAACAATTTAATTTTACATAAGCAGAATATGAGAAAACAACTTTTAATCGAAAATCTTCCACTATTAAGGGCTTTAAACTAAAAATACCTGATTTTTAAATGTATTTGTTGGGCACTTTGTTACTGTGTCTCCTCTGTGCCAGGTGCTGGGCTAGGCCTTTCTGAGCTAGGAAAATCGTGTCCTGTCTTCCCAGAGGTTCTGTTTCAGTTCCAGATTGATTTAATGGTTACAATAGGTTATCTTCCACATATCCTAATTTGGATTGTCACTTGATAAATTTCCAAAGCCATTTTACCTTTGTTAGCTAATTACTATTTTTTTTTTTTTTTTTT
>NW_016107802.1:641568-642880 GCF_001604975.1 Cebus imitator
GTGCCTGTAATCCCAGCTACTCAGGAAGCTGAGGCAGGAGAATTGCCTGAACCCAGGAGGCGGAGGTTGTGGTGAGCCGAGATTGCGTGCCATTGCACTCCAGCCTGGGTAACAAGAGCGAAACTCCGTCTCCAAATAAATAAATAAAATGAGTCCTCTTCTTTGCAACACTATGGTGTTACCTGCTTTTCAGAACTGAATGCTAGTCCTGGTGTTTTTATCAGTAGTTGGTGAAAAAATGTGCCTGTTTTACTGGAATAGTCACGGTTTTGACCACTGAATTTCTCTTGCTCACTGCTGTGGGAAAAAACAAAATCCCAGGGTGAATCTTGACTCCTACTAGAAATTAGTAACAAAGTATTAGGAATTTTGTCTTTTCCCAGATAACAGAAAAGCAAGTTGTTACATTAGCTAGCAAATAAGCACTCACTCTGCAGTGAAGGTTATTGCAGAGCCACCCTGCTCGCTTAAAAACAAGATGGCTCCGGCCGGGCACGGCGGCTCACACCTGTAATCCCAGCACTTTGGGAGGCCAAGGTGGGTGGATCATGAAGTCAAGAGATCCAGACCATCCTGGCCAACATAGTGAAACCCCATCTCTACTAAAAATACAAAAATTAGCTGGCCATGCTGGCGCGTGCCTGTAGTCCCAGCTACTTGGCAAGCTGAGGCAGGAGAATCGCTTGAACCTGGGAGGTGGAGGTTGCAGTGAGGTGAGATCACGCCATTGCACTCCAGCCTGGGCAACCAAGCGAGACGCTGTCTCAAATAAAAAAAAGATGGCTCAATAGAAACTAATCTTTCCCCATCTCCCAGTGTGCTGCTCCTCCTTTCCTGCTTAATCAGCAGCAGTATCTCCCAGCTTTCTGTGAGAAAGTAGAGCCTCAAGATGCTTTTCAAGGAAAGTCCCAAGGTCATATAAATCTGCAATTCTGTTCTCCTCTGGGAGAGTCCCAGTGCCAATTAACATGCTAAGGGTTCAGAAATGTTTATTGCCATGACCATTTTGGAAATAAACCTGGTAGTTTAAATTTAATATGCATAAACCCTATGTACCCACAACCTATTCTTGGGTATATATCTGATAGAAATTTTCTAGCTGGGCGCAGTGGCTCACACCTGTAATCCCAGCACTTTGGGAGGCTGAGGCAGGTGGATGGTTCAAGCCCAGAAGTTTGAGACCAGCCTGAGCAACATGGCAAAACCCCATCTCTACAAAAAATACAAAAATTAGCTAGGCGTGGTGGCATCTGCCTATAGTCCCAGCTATTCAGGAGGCTGACAGGAAGATCGCTGTGGACCCAGAGGTCGA
>NW_016107802.1:644149-645428 GCF_001604975.1 Cebus imitator
GGTTCAAGCAATGCTCCTGCCTCAGCATCCCAAGTAGCTGGGATTAGGGTTCAAGGGATTCTCCTGCTTCAGCCTCCCGAGTAGCTGGGATTACAGGCATGCGTCACCACACCCGGCTAATTTTGTATTTTTAGTAGAAATGGAGTGTCTCCATGTTAGGCTGGTCTCGAACTCCTGACCTCAGGTGATCTGCCCACCTCAGCCTCCCAAAGTGCTGGGATTACAGGCATGAGCTACCTTTCCCTGCCGTTGTATACATTTTCAAAATACACTTATGTTTAAGTACAGGAGTACAGTTAAATTGCAAAGACATTGAGTGTATAGAGGGGGTGGGGAAGCATGAGAAGACAACGGCAACATATAAAACTGATCCTGAAAGGACATTTTGCAGATTGAACACATGTCTTTATCTTGATTCTCTCCCAAAAGTCTGTTAAAATGGCATTAAAGGAATTTAAAACAAATTAGCCCATGAATTCAAAGAGATGAGAAGAGGAGATTCTGCAGTTGAAAGAAGCTAACAGGGCCGGGCGCAGCGGCTCACGCCTATAATCCAAGCACTTTGGAGACCACGGCAGGCGGATCACCTGAGGTCAGGAGTTCAAGACCAGCTTGACCAACATGGTGAAACCCCGTCTTTAAAAAAATAAATAAATAAATAAATAAATAAATAAATAAGAAGCTAATAGAATCCTGAAAGACAGAAGTTAGATGGTCAACTATGACAGACCAGAAAACGTCAGCAGCGAAAGGCCGGCATAGAGGAGAGGCATAAGAAGCAAACTCGTTGGCGCGGCAGAACCCCAGAAAAAACCGGGGGCCTGAGGGAGCAGCTGCCGCTGCTGGAAAAGCTTGAGCTAGGGTGGACACAGGGCACCGGCTGAAGGCGCGTACAAGGAGCAGTCAGGTTCCGGAGCCCTGCTGCAACCCCACTTCTCACCCCCAAGGGCAGGCGTTGCTGGTGGGGAGGTAGAGTTAGAAAGTCCCTGGACCCTTCAATAACAGACAGGAAGATTAAAAAAAACAAAAATTAGGCCAGGCCAGTGGCTCACGCCTGTAATCCCAGCACTTCAAGAGGCAGAGGCAAGTGGATCACCTGAGGTCAGGAGTTCAAGACCAGCCTGGCCAACAGGGATGAAACCCCGTCTTGACTAAAAAAAAATTAAAAATACAGAAATTAGCTGAGCATGGTGGCCCGCGCCTGTGTCCCAGCTACTGAGGAGGCTGAGGCAGAGAGTCGCTTGAATCAAGGGGGTGGAGGTTGCAGTGAGCCAAGATC
>NW_016107802.1:646098-657170 GCF_001604975.1 Cebus imitator
TTTTGAGACAGGGTCTCACTCTGTTGCCCAGGCTGAAGTGTAGTGGTGCAATCACGACTCACTACAGCCTCTATCTCCTAGGCTCAAGTGATCCTCCTGCTTTAGCCTCCTGAGTAGCTGGGACTACAGGTGTACACCATCATGCTTGGCTGTTTTGTTTTTTTTTTAAGAGATGGGATCTCACTATGTTGTCCAGGCTAGTCTCAAAATCCTGGCCCAAAGTGCTGGGATTATGGGCATAAGCCACCACACCTAGCCTCTCATTCTTTTTTTTTTTTTTTGCAAGTTTCTGGACACTTTTCTTGGGCTGTGATCCTGTGGGGATTATTATTCCAATTTCTTAGGAGATTTTTTTTTTTTTTTTTTTTTTGCAAGTTTCTGTTATTTATTTTATCTTTTGAGACAGGGTCTCACCCTGTTACCCAGGCTGGAGTGTGCAGTGGCACAGTCTTGGTTCACTTCAACCTCTGCTTCCTGGGCTCAGGTGATCCTCTCATCTCAGCCTCCCAAGTATCTGGGCCTACAGGCATGTGCCACCATGCTTGGCTAATTTTCTTTTTTCTTTTGTGGAGCTGGGGTTTCACCATGTTGCCCAGGCTGGTCTTTAACTCCTGGACTCACAGAGTCCACCTGCCTTGGCCTCCCAAAGTGCTGGGATTATAGGTGTGAGCCACTGCGCCCAGCTGAACTCATTCTTTTTAACAGTTGCATAGCATTCTATAGTTAAACACACCTTTTTGTTGTTATAGTATGTATTCAAAAACGTTATTAAGCTGTAAAGTGGAAAACAGGCCAGACGTGGTGGCTCATGCCTGTGATCCCAGCACTTTGGGAAGCTGAGGCGGGTGGATCACCTGGGTCAGGAGTTCGAGACCAGCCTCGCCAACATGGTAAAACTCCATCTCTACTAAAAATACAAAAATTAGTCTGGCATGGTGGCAGGCACTGTAGTCTGTGGTGTGGGCATCTAGTCCCAGCTACTCAGGAAGCTGAGACAGGAGAATCGCTTGAACCCAGGAGATGGTGGTTGCAGTGAGCCAAGATTGCGCCACTGCACTCCAGCTTGGGCGACAGAATAAGACTCCATCTAGGGGTGGGGGGGCAAAAAAAAAAAAAAAAAGACTCCATCTCAAAGAAAAAAAAAGTGGAAAACAATTTGGAGATGCTCAGTGTAACATCCAGATAAAATAGCAGCCCACATCTTTTCGTAAAAGATTGCATTTACAGCAAGAGTGGGCTTTTCCCCCACCCAGCATATACTGGTTTGAGTGGTGGCCCCAAAGCCTTATGTCCTAACCCAGGGAATCTTGAATGTGACCTTATATGCAGAAGAGTTTTTGCAGGTGTAATAAGTTAAGGACCTGAAGATGAAATCATGCTAGATGTAGGGTGGGTCCTAAATCCAACGACAGGTGTCCTTCCAAGAAAAAAGAGAGGGCAGGTGCGGTGGCTCACGCCCGTAATCCCAGCACTTCAGGAGGCTGAGGCAGGTGGATCACCTGGGGTCGGGACCAGCCTGACCATCATGGAGAAACCCCGTCTCTTAAAAAAAAATTAAAAATATATAAAATATAAAAAAAGAAAAGAAAAAAGCGGAGAGATTTGACACAGACAGGGACATGAAGCAGGAACAGCCGCAGACACACAGCCACCAGGGAGAGCACACCGCTGTCTGAGCCTGCAGGAACCACTGGCAGGTGTGGGCAGGTACTGGAGAAGGCATTGCCCAGCTACTGCCTCCTGAATTTCTGGAAGAAGACGAAGACGCTCCAGGTCATAGGAAGGGGAAGACATTAAGGAAAAAAATTCTTTGTTCCAGTCTTCTGACCCCTTAGGTAAAATGATTAACATATTTAATTGAAGGGTGACCTCTGCCACTTATCGCCCAGTCCTTTTTAACCTCCCTTCGCGTCAAAGTCAGAAGCTCTTTGTAGTCAGGGGCACCTGTATCTCCCTTTCCCAAGTGGTCTGGTTTCTCCCCTCCTCTCAGGACACTTCTTTTCTTTTTCTCATAGATAGATAGATAGATAGGCCGGGTGTGGTGGCTCAACCTGTAATCCCCAGCAATTTGGGAGGCCAAGGCGGGTGGTTCACAATGTCAGGAGTTCATGACCAGCCTGGTCAAGATAGTGAAATCCCATTTCTACTAAAAATACAAAAATCAGCCAGGCATGGTGGCAGATGCCTGTAATCCCAGCTACTTGGGAGGCTGAGGCAGAGAATTGCTTGAACCCTGGAGGCGGAGGTTGCAGTGAGCCCAGATCCCTCCACTGCACTCCAGCCTGTGCGACAGAGCGAGCCTCTGTCCAAAAAAAAAAAAAAAAAGGACAAATTAAACAAAAACCTACAATCTCAGAGAATAGCTCCCAATGCCCAGCTCCTTCTCATGGTACCCCTCCATCCCACCAGTGTCAGGTCATGCTTCACTGGGTGGGGATTTAAGACTCCTAGCTCCCCCACCCCTGCTGCTTCGCTTCGTAGGACAAGGCGCTGCCACCCATGCCTGTTCCTTGAGAACCAGTCAGACCAGCACAGGCCCCTCACCACATCCAGCAAACTGGAATCTTGGCCAAAGGTGCTGGGAGTCCATGAGGTTCTGGCACAGAGTGCTGGGAGGGGATGGAAGCTGCAGGGGGTGGGGGCAAGGCAGGGGCCTCAAGCTCACAGGCTGCAGACAGCAAGCCTTGCGAGATCGTGCTCAGCCACAGCGACTTCTTTAGTGCTTTGTCACCACATTTTTTGTGCTGATGGCATCAGATGAAAGAGAAAAGGGATCTCAAAAGGAGCCCCCCGCCAGCCACTGATCTGTCTGGATCATCCTTTCACTTTAGAATGTGAGGGACAGGGTGGAGAGCTGAAACCTTTCCTTGGGCATTGACATTTTGATAGGGATCACTTGGTTAAATCAAAGAGATTAAACTCTAAGGAAAGAATTTCAGGCGTCAGGCAGGACTGCACTTTCCATGTAATCTGGAGGGCAGAGGGGACCTGCTTTTACCCAGGGGCAGCCTCCAAGAGAGGCTCTGAGAATCAGGTTTTGTCATCTGCAGAGACAGGGGCTGGGGTCTGAGCTCTGAGGTCACTTACTAAATATCTGAGGATATTTATAGCCAAGCCAGGTCCCAGCCCTTAGCAAGCTTGTGTGGGCAATTAGGCGAGCAGCACTTGAAGGACTCTCATGAAAAGCAGCAACCACGTTCAGGTGGCCAGCGAGGGCAACCCTCGGAGATTCCCAGAAAAGGGACATAATTTAGGAATCAAAACAAAATTAATAGGAGACTGACCACTTTTTCAGGAGGGATTTGGGAGAAAGATGGATATTCCAGGACAGGTAGCTGGTAAATTTTCATGGGATAAAAGGAGAGGAGGAAACAAACCACCTGCACTTCCACTCACTGGGAATCCATCAGCCGCTCAGTGTGACCTTCCTTATGGGCAGATGGGACAGCAGAGACTTCGACTTCAGGAGAGTAAGCAATTTGCTACGGTCAGTCAGTGAATGAAAAAGTCATTCAACTAACATCGTGTGACTACGGCATGCCAGGGACTGTGCTCAGGACAGAGCAGAGTGGTGAACACGGCGGATGCAGGCCCTGCCGTCACAGGGTCCACAGTCTAACATGACAGCCAGACATGGCGCAAGCAGCTGGAACTGGCACATGTATTACAGGAGCCCACGATGGAAGTGCTGGGTGGGTCCACGCTCAGGGTTCCCACACACTCGTGCGCTCTCCACGCTGCTCTGATGGGGTGGGCTTCATGATCATCTGTGTTCTTCAGGTGAACAAATTGGATTCTTGACAGGTTAAGTGCCTTGCCCAAGGTTACACCACCAATAAATGGCCAGGCTGAGATTCAAACAAAGCTCGATGTGACATCCAAATATGAGCTCTTTAATCTTTTTGTTGAAAATTACAGAAATTGGCCAGGCTCTGTGGCTCACACCTGTAATCCCAGCTGAGGCAGGAGGATCACCTGAGGCCGGGAGTTCGAGACCAGCCAGACCGACATGGAGAAAACCCATCTGTACTAAAAATACAAAATTAGCTGGGTAGGGTGGCACATACCTGTAATCCCAGCTACTTGGGAGGCTGAGGCAGGAGAATCACTTGAACCCAGGAAGCAGAGGTTGCTGTGAGCTGAGATTGCACCATTGCACTCCAGCCTGGGCAACATGAGTGAAACTCCATCTCAAAAAAAAAAAAAAAAAAAAAAAAAAAAAACAGAAGAAAATTATTACAGAAATCTAACTCAAACTTCAAACCTGCTGGACATAGTGGCTTGTGCCTATAATCCCAGTACTTTGCAAGGCTGAAGCTGGCAGATTGGCTGAGCTCAGGAGTTTGAGACCAGCCTAAGAAACATGGTGAAACCCTGTCTCTACAGAAAATACAAAAATTAGCTGCATGCAGTGACACGTCCCAGCTACTTGGGAAGATGAGATGGGAGGATTGCTTAAGCCCAGGAGGTGGTGGCTGCAGTGAGCCGTGATCACGCCACTGTACTCCATTCTGGGCAACAGAGTGAGACCCTGTCTCCAAAAAAAAAAAAAGGAAATCTAACTCAACTCAATGCATTTTTTTTTTATATATATAAGACGGGGTTTCACCATGTTGGTCAGGCTGGTCTTGAGCTCCCAACCTCAGGCGATCCACCCGCCTTGGCCTCCAAAGTGCTTGGAGCTTGGATTACAGGTTTGAGCCACCACACCTGGCCCAACTCAATGCTCTTAAACAAGGAAGAGAATGATGTTGAAGTTGAATGTTGGGGATCTCAGAATTGCAGTCTACATGTAGGGTTCAGACATGGTTATGTGAATCCAGAGGCTGAGATGATGCCACTGTGGCCCTGTCTTCTGCAGATGTTGAGCAGGCTCTCTCAAGGGGCAGGCTTCACGGCCACCCCAGCTCAGGACCACACCAACCACCCCACTCAAAAGAGCTTTTTTTTTTTTTTTTTTTTTTTTTAGAATAGGTCTTGTTCTGTCTCCCAGGCTGGAGTGCAGTGGCATGATCTCGGCTCACTGTAACCTCTGCCTCCTGAGTCCAAGAAATTCTTCTGCCTCAGCCTCCTATAGCTGGGATTACAGCCACGTGCCACCACACCTGGCTGATTTTTTCATTTTTAGTAGAGATGAGATTTTGTCTTGTTGGCCAGGCTGGTCTTGAACTCCTGACCTCAGGTGATCCACCTGCCTCAGCCTCCCAGAGTGCTGGGAGTACAGGCGTGAGGCACTGTGCCCGGCCTATAAAGAGCTTCTGCTGTGTAGCCTGGAGAGGGCTTTGGCTGACCTCGTTTGGATCACATCATTAAATCCATCAGGGAGCATTTGATTACCCCGGCCTGGCCAGTGACCACCCTTGGGCAGCCCTACCTGAACCACACAGAGTCAGCTTGAGCCGCCCTGCTCTCCTTGGCATTGCCTGTCCAGTCCGCCTATTCCTTCTGCCAAGCTCCAGGGCCCAAAGTGCTAAGAGTTGGTGCAGGTAGGACAGCATGCAGTGAACGCTGCAGGCGAATCCCATCGTGTGTCACAGATGACCTAACAACTAGCATTTGTTCATGCCGCAAATTGTTTTGCACGCACTACTTAAGTGACTCTCTGGGCAAGGCACTATTCTAGGCCCTAGTACTAGAGGTCTTTTTGCTGCTTTTCCTTGACACAGATCTTGCTCTGTTGCCCAGGCTGGAGTGCAGTAGCATGAACATGACTCACTGCAGCCTCCAGGGCTCACTCAATCTCCTGGGCTCCAATGACCCTCCTGCCTCAGCCTCCTGAGTATCTGGCACCAAAAGTATGCACCACCATACGTGGCTATTTTTTAAATTTTTTTGTAGAGACGGAGTCTCACCATGTTGCCCAAGTTGGTCACGAACTCCTGGGTTTACCCAATCTTCCCACCTCAGCCTCTTGAGTAGCTGGGATTACAGGCATACACCCCCATGCCCAGCTAATTTTTTAAATATTTTGTAGAGAGAGGGTTGCAGTATGTACCCAGTCTAGTCTGGAACTCCTGGGCTCCAGCAATCCTCCTGCCTCCAGCAATCCTCCTGCCTCAGCCTCCCAAAGTGCTGGGATTACACGTGTGAGCCACCACGCCTGGCCTGTTTGTTTTTGTTTGTGTTTTGAGACTGATTTTTGCTCTTGTTGCCTAGGCTGGAGTGCAATGGCACAATCTTGGCTCACTGCAACCTCTGCCTCCCATGTTCAAGAGATTCTCCTGCTGGAATTACAGGCATGCATCACCAGGCCCAGCTAATTTTTTGCATTTTTAGTAGAGACAGGGTTTCACCATGTTGGCCAGGCTGGTCTCAAACTCCTGACCTCAGGTGATCTTCCCACCTTGTCCTCTCAAAGTGGTGGAATTATAGGCTTAAGCCACTGAGTCTGGTCTGTTTTTTTAACAAAGGCCCAGGCCCTCCTCTTAAGGAGCTCCCTGGCTAGTGGAGGAGGGAAGTATTTAAGAAAATCAGAATGTGGTAAGAACAATTGAAGCCTATTTACTCATCCATGTATAAAGAGCTCTTACAGGCCAGGCACAGTGGCTCACGCTGTAATCCCAGCACTTTGGGGGGCCGAGGTGGGCAGATCACTTGAGGTCAGGAGTTCAAGACCAACCTGGTTGACATGGGGAAGCCCCATCTCTACTAAAAAACAAAAAAATTAGCCAGACGTGGTTATAGGCAACTGAAGTCCCAGCTATTCGGGAATCTGAGGCAGAAGAATCGCTTGAACCTGGGAGGTGGAGGTTGCAGTGAGCTGAGATCACGCCACTACACTCCAGCAGTGAGACTCACTATTAAAAAATAAAACAAAAACTCTTACAACTCAACAACAAAAAAACAAACAATCCAACTAAAAAATGGGCAAAGAACTCAAATGGACATTTCTCAAAGAAGATATACCAATGGCCAACAAGTACAGGAAAAGATGCTCAGCCTGGGTGCAGTGGCTTACACCTGTAATCCCAGCACTTCAGGAGGACAGGGTGGGCAGATGGCTAGAGCCCAGGAGTTTGAGACCAGCCTGGACGACATGATGAAACCCTGTTTCTACAAAAAATACAAAAAACTAGCCAGGCATGTTGGCATATGCCTGTAGTCCCAACTGCTTTCGGGACTGAGGTGGGAGGATCACTGGAGTCCAGGAGGTCAAGGCTGCGTGAATGTGATCACACTGCTGCACTCCAGCTTGGGCGACAGAGCGAGACTCTGTCTCAAAAAAAAAAAAAAAAAAAATCACTCTATGACCCAGCAGTCCTACTCCTAAAGAATTAAAAGCAGGGACTCGAACAGATACTGTGCACCAATGTCAACAGTAACCAAAAGGAATACAAGCCAGATGTGCATCAGTGGACAAGCAAAGACACAAAGTGTGTCCATCCAAACAATGAAATAGGATCAGCTATAAAAGGGAATCAACCACGGAAGCATGCTGCATCATGGATGAACCTTTGAGATATTCAAATAAGTGACAGAAACCAGACACAAAAGGTCACATTTTGCGAGACTCCATTGATATGAAATCTACAAATAATTAAATCCATAGAGACAGAAAGCAACTTGCTGGGGGTTACAGGGACCTTTGTTTGAATCCCAACTCTGCCATTTATTGGTGGTCTAACCTTGGGCAAGGCATTTAACCTGTCAAGGCTCTGGTTTGTTCATCTGGAAAATGGGGACGACTGTGAAGCCCACCTCAGCAGAGCATCGCATGGGAACTCTGAGCTTGGACCTGCTCAGCCCTTTTTTTTTTTTTTGAGATGGAGTCTTGCTTTGTTGCCCAGGCTGGAGTGCAGTGGCAAAATTCTGGCTCACTACGACCTCCTCCTCCTGGGTTCAAGTGATTCTCCTGCCTCTACCTCCCAAGTAGCTGGGATTACAGGCACGAACCACCACGCCCAGCTAATTTTTGTATTTTTAGTAGTGACCAGGTTTCACCATCTTTTGCCAGGCTGGTCTTGAACCCCTGACCTGCCTTGGCCCCCCAAAGTGCTGGGATTACAGGCATGAGCCTCTTGCGCCCGGCCC
Organism: Cebus imitator; assembly: GCF_001604975.1. Classification (NCBI taxonomy): domain Eukaryota; kingdom Metazoa; phylum Chordata; class Mammalia; order Primates; family Cebidae; genus Cebus; species Cebus imitator. The sequence goes on from NW_016107802.1 coordinate 654,130, forward strand.
CTGCCCAGTACTTCTGTCACAGCCTCCTGTCACATGTACCATTTCCAGTTGTTTGAGCAGTATCTGGCTGTCACATTAGACTGGACCCCACAACGGCAGGGACTGCAACTCCTTTGTTCCCCGCTCTGCTTCTGTCCTGAGCACAGTCCCTGGCATGCTGTCGTCACACAAAGCTGGAAGGAGAGAGTGGAGAGCGACTGCATATGGGTATGGCCTTGTCTTTGGGGTGTTGAGAATGTTTTGGAGCTAGATAGTGGTGGTGCCTGTGGAACACTGAACGCTTTAAATGCTACTGAATTGTTTATCTATCTATCTATCTATCTATCTATCTATCCATCCATCCATCCGAGACCGAGTCTTGCTCTGTCACCCAGGCTAGAGTGCAGTGGTATGATCTTGGCTCACTGCAACCTCCACCTCCTGGGTTCAAACAATTTTCCTGCCTCAACTTCCCAAGTAGTTGGGATTAAAGGCACCCACCACCACACCCAGCTAATTTTTGTATTTTTAGTAGAGACAGGGTTTCACCATCTTGGCCAGGCTGGTCTGGAACTCCTGACCTCATGATCCACCCACCTTGGCCTCCCAAAGTGCTAGGATTACAGGCATGAGCCACCATACCCAGCCTTTTTTTTAAAGACAGGGTTTCTCTCTGGTACCCAGGCTGGAGTGCAGTGGGGCAATCATAGCTCCTTGCAGCCTCAAGCGCCCAGGCTCAAGCCATCCTCCCATCTCCTGAGTAGCTGGGAACACAGGCACACACCACCATGCCTGGCTAATTTTTTTTTCTTTTTTTTTGTACAGAGACGGGTTCTCACTATGTTGCCCAGGCTGGTCTCAAACTCCTGGGCTCAAACAATCCTCCCACCTCAGCATCTCAAAGTGCTGGGATAACAGATGTGAGCCACCATACCGGCCTGAATTTTTCGCTTTAAATGGTACATTTTACGTTACTTGAATTTCACCTCAATAAAAAACAAGCTATCTGAAGTTGTCTGCAGGCTGCACCCAGCATATGGAAATGCAGGCCAGAGGAGGGGTGACTCACCCCTCTGGGGGTCAGGAACTCCATCTGGATAACTCAGACTCCCCTGGGGATGTTCTTCTGAGCTGCCCCGGCGAGCGCAGCTGCGTGCAGGGCCCGCAGTTCCTGTTTCCTTTGAGCCTTCGGCCCAGAGGAGCGTGTGCGTCTCCCCACGGAGGTGGGTATTCATTTTAGGGTCAGACCTGAAAGCCTCGGTCGTGTTTGCTGGAGTTCTTGTCAGCATGTTTGCTGCTTTGATCTGGAGTCCGGGATAAAGGGTGATTATCAAAGGACTTTTCCCGGCATGGGCACCGCGGGCCTGGGCAGCAAGCTCACTGGACGGGAACAGAGGTGCCATTGTGTGTGGCTAAAGCAGCTAGAAAGTCAGTGCTTCTCTGCTACATTGTGAGGCAGGAAGAAGATGTGTTTCCATCTCTCGGGGCACCTTGTGTCCTGTCTGGGGGTCTGCAGGCGCCAGGGTTCACCTAGGTCCTGCTGCAGAAAGTGGGGAGGCCAATGGCTCTGGGGCCCTCATTTAGATGTTTCTAGGATTCGTGCCTCTGTGCCTTGTCTAGAGCTCTCCTGAAAACACCTTGTAGAGTCAGACGCAGCCTAGTGGAGGCGCTGTTCCCACGGTTCACGTCATGTGGCCCTGGAAGGCCTCACCACAGCAGGTGGCTGAAGCCTAGTGGAGGTGGCTAGCACAGCAGGGCTTCAGCCCACCAATGCCCTGGTGGGAAGTCGTCAGGCTGGTGACCTGGGCCATGTCCTCACCCTCACACCCCCTCATTGCCCCTTTGTTTCTGGCCTTTCCTTTCTCCGTGGGAGGCCCCCTCACTGGTGCCCCAAATAAACAGCCCCCCAATCACACCCCTTCACTAACACTATGTCACCCGTTCTGTGCTTCAGTGTCCCGTGATGTCTGAGTCTCATGACACAGATTCAAACTACTATTTGGGGATTCTCTTTTGGCCGAGCACTGGCTAGATATTCAACACGTGTGTGTTCTTTCCACCCTTGTAATTACCGAATATGGCAGCTATTAATAAATTTATCGTACGGATAAGGGCACTGACGCAGGGAGATTGGGATTGGTCAAGGCAAACAGCTGGTTAGTGGTGGGGCGGGATTCAAACGTCTGAGTTACTGTTTTTTAAACTGTAAATTCAAAAAGCAACAGGCCGGGTGCAGTGGCTCATGCCTGTAATCTCAGCATTTTGGGAGGCTGAGGTGGGTGGATCACCTGAGGTCAGGAGTTTAAGACCAACCTGGCCAACATGGTGAAACCCCGTCTCTACTAAAAATACAAAAAAATTAGCTGGGCGTGGTGGTGGGTACCTGTAGTCCCAGCTACTCAGGAGGCTGAGGCAGAGAATTGCTTGAACCTGGGAGGTGGACGTTGCAGTGAGCCGAGATCGTACCACTGAACTCCAGCCTGGGCAACAAGAGCAAAATTTGGTCCCAAAAAAGAAAAACCCTAAAAAAACAAAAATAAATAAATTGTTAAGTTCAATAAGCAGGCTGTACAAATAAACCAGTTACTGGAGGCATTATCCCTCCCAAATGGCTTGGCAGAGTAAGAGCTTCCTGTGGCAGCTGTGGTGATTTGTAGAGAGACAGGAATGATTCAGATAGACTCCTAATGGTGGGCGGGGTCTTCCCACAGCCCCCAAATCAGCTGATGTGACACCTGGCCTACAAGCACCAGAAGCTGCTATTTGACAGCTTTACTTAGAGAATGGCTTATTCATGGCTTTTACCCTTTGAGTGGATGTAAAGGTGACTCCAAGAGCACAAATTCCATGAGGGCGTTGCCGCCACTGTCCCCTTCATGTATACAGCACAGAAAATTAAGAGTAGGATGCCCCTGAGGGGCTATGGCGTGAGCTACAACACTCTTCTCCAATTCATGGAGTTGTCTTCTACATTGGTCTGTTCTCTCGTTGCTATAAAGAAATTCCTGAGGCCGGGCGCGGTGGCTCACGCCTCTAATCCCAGCACTTTGGGAGGCCCAGGC
>NW_016107802.1:658030-659729 GCF_001604975.1 Cebus imitator
TTAGTAGAGACGGGGTTTCACCATGTTGACCAGGATGGTCTCGATCTCTTGACCTCGTGATCCACCCGCCTCAGCCTCCCAAAGTGCTGGGATTACAGGCTTGAGCCACCGCACCCGGCCGAGCACGGGAGTTTTGACCTGCTCCGTTTCCGACCTGGGCCAGTTCACCCCTCCTTAGGCAACCTGGTGGTCCCCCGCTCCCAGGAGGTCACCATGGTGATGCCGAACTTAGTGCGGACACCCAATCAGCACAGCACACTACAGCCCAGAACTCCTGGGCTCAAGCGATCCTCCCACCTCCGCCTCCTGAGTAGCTGGGACTACAGGCACGCGCCACTGCACCCAGCAATTTTTTGTATTTTTAGTAGAGATGGGGTTTCACCATGTTGGCCAGGCTGGTCTCGAACTACTGACCTCATGATTCGCAGCCTTGGCCTCCCAAAGTGCTGGGATTACAGGCATGAGCCACCGCGCCCAGGCTGAGACTGCATAATTTATAAGAAACAAGATTCACTTGGCTCTTGGCTCTGCAGGCTGTACAGGTAGCATAGCACCGGCCACAACTTCTGGGGAGGCTTTGGGAAGCTTCCAATCGTGATGGAAGGTGCAGGGGAGCAGGCGACTGACGTGGCAGGAGAGGGAGTGGTGGCGGGGGCACATTTTTAAACAACCAGATCTCATGACAACTCACTCACTACTGTGAGAGATCTACCCACAGGACCCAAACACCTCCCACCAGGCCTAACCTCCAACACTGGGGATTACAATTCAACATGAGGTTTGGTGGACACAGACCCAAACTATTTCATCTTGTGTGAAGCCCAACCAGATCCCCCATCCCTAACACGAATTGCTCCTTCTTTAGCATTTATCTCCTCCGTTAGACGTGAGATCCTTGAGCTCAGGCACTGTATTTTAGCTATCTTTTTCAGTGCTTTTTTTTTTTTTTGGTGAGAAAAATATTAAGGAATGAAGAAAGGAAGGAAAGAGGAAAAGCTTCCAGAAGGCTTACAATTCAATATCAAAAAGATAACGTGGCCAGGCTCGGTGGCTCACACCTATAATCCCAGCACTTTGGGAAATTGAGACGGGCAGATCACTTCAGGTCAGGAGTTTCAGACCACCCTGGCCAATATGGTGAAACCTGTCTCTACTAAAAATACAAAAATTGGGCCGGGCGCGGTGGCTCATGCCTGTAATCCAAGCATTTTGGAGGCCAAGGCAGGCAGATTACCTGAGGTCAGGAGTTCAAGACCAGCTTGACCAACATGGTGAAACCCCGTCTTTAAAAAAAAAATAAAAATACAAAAATTAGCCAGGCATGTTGGCAAGCACCTGTAGTCCCAGTCTACTTGGGAGGCTGAGGCAAGAGAATTGCTTGACTCCGGGAGTTAAAAGTTGCAGTGAGCCAACATAGTACCACTGTACTCCAGCCCGGGTCACAGAGCAAGACTCTGTCTCAAAAACAAACCGACAAAAAATGCAATTAAAAAATAGGTAAAGGGGCCGGGCGCGGTGGCTCACGCCTGTAATCCCAGCACTTTGGGAGGCCGAGGCGGGTGGATCACAAGGTCAAGAGATTAAGACCATCCTGGTCAACATGGTGAAACCCCGTCTCTACTAAAACTACAAAAAATTAGCTGGGCATGGTGGTGCGTGCCTGTAATCCCAGCTACTCAGGAGGCTGAGGCAGGAGAAT
>NW_016107802.1:660444-662006 GCF_001604975.1 Cebus imitator
GGGTGGATTACCTGAGGTCAAGAGTTTCAGACCAGCCTGGCCAACATGGTGAAACCTTTCTACTAAAAATACCAAAGAATTAGCTGAGTGTGGCGGTGTGTGCCTGTAATCCCAGCTACTCAGGAGGGTGAGGCAGGAGAGTTGCTTGAACCCAGGAAGCGGAGGCTGCAGTGAGCCAAGATGGCACCACTGCATTCCAGCCTAGGAGACAGAGTAACACTCTGTCTTACAACACAAAAAACTGTAAATCACTTATTTTAGCTATCTTTTTTTGGGTAGTTTATTTATTTATTTATTTATTTAATTTTTTGAAATGGAGTCTCCCTCTGTCACTCAGGCTGGAGTGCAGTGGTGCAATAATGGCTCACCGCAACCTCCGCCTTCCAGGTTCAAGCGATTCTCCTGCCTCAGCCTCCCGAGTAGCTGGGATTACAGGCGCCCACCACAGCTGGCTAATTTTTGTATTTTTAGTAGAGACGGGGTTTGGCCAGGCTGGTCTTCAACTCCTGACCTTGTGATCCACCCATCTTGGCCTCCCAAAGTACTGGGATTACAGGAGTAAGCCACCGCGAATAGCCACACATAAAAATTAAATTTTAAATCAGAACTGTATTTAGCTTTTTTTTTTTTTTTTTAGCTTTGAAGAAGTTATCTATCTTTCACCATGGAAAGAGAAGCTGTACTATCAAAATAGCTCCTCCCCGCTCTCTGCTAAGTGAAAATGTGAAATCTTCCCAGCTGCCTACTTTCATCTGCATAAGTAATAATTTCCTTCTCTCCTTCTCTCTTCTCTCCTCTCTGTGTAGGGGACACAGAAGCTATATATATATATATATTATATATATATATTATATATATTATATATATTTTATATATATTATATATATTATATATATTATATATATATTTTGTATATATATATTATATATATATATTTTATATATTTTATATATATATATATATAGTTTAGCTGTGTTTTGTAGTCAGAAAGGCTAGTTAACTTCAGAGGAGATAAAATGAGAAGCTCTTATATAATAATAATTAAAAAAAGAATAGTCAAATGTGAGTCTTGATTGTCCTAGGAAACCCCCGTTTTCAGGCCGGTGGTTTCTGATAATCTCATCTTCCACGAAGCTCAGCCCAAAGGAGCCACATCACTCAGGACCTTTGCTCCTCCCTCTTTCGAGACAGAAGCAGACCAAGAGACTATGATTTCACTTTTTCTTGAGGGACCACCTTTTACAATATTTGCCCTAAATACACACTCTAAATCATAAACCTCAAGCCAGGCACCAGTGGCTCATGCCTGAAATCACCACACTTTAGAAAGCTGACGTGGGAGAATTGCTTGAGCTCAGGAGTTCAAGACCAGCCTGGGCAACTTAGGGAGACCCTGTCTCTACTAAAAATAAAACCAATGAGCCAGGTACAGTGGCATGTGTCTGTAGTCCCAGCTACTAAAGAGGCTGAAGCAGGAGGATTGCTTGAGCCCCACAGGTCTCAAGCAGGGAGCTATAATTGCACCACTGAACTCCAGCCTGGCCAACAAAGTGAGACACTGT
>NW_016107802.1:665536-667050 GCF_001604975.1 Cebus imitator
TTGAGACAGAGTCTTGCTCTGTCACCAGGCTGGAGTGCAGTGGTGCAAATCTCGGTTCACTGCAACCTCCACCTCCTGGGTTCAAGCGATTCTCCTGCTTCAGCCTCATGAATAGCTGGGACTATAGGCATGCACTACCACACCCAGCTAATTTTTGTATCTTTAGTAGAGACGGGGTTTCACCATGTTGGCCAGGATGGTCTCTATCTCTTGACCTCATGATCTGCCCACCTCAGCCTCCCAAAGTGCTGGGATTGTAGGTGTGAGCCACAGCGCCTGGCCAGCCTGCTCTAATTTTGATCAAAGATATTTTGGAGCCTTACTATAGGAATAGGTGTTTCATTTATAACATATCATTGAAGATCTTTCCTTGCCAATCTGCCCAGGAGGACAATCTGTGTAGTCATTTGCCCTGTGGCAACACAGGCAGCCTGGTGGAAATTCCTGCTGTACTACAGAATGGCATTTTGCTGCTTGCTGAAAATAACTTGTAAAGAAAAAGAGCTGGTTCCAGATGTTTGTGGGTGAAACATGTTGAAGGGCATCTCCCAAAGCCTGCAAAATGATTTGCCTACAAAGTGGACTTCATCTTTGGGTGAAAAGAGGAAATTACGATTTGCCTCTAAGGTCTGGAAGGAGTTTTTAAGCTTGTCTCATTTTGGATACTGGTAGATGGGAAAGGCCAACAAAATAAATCAGCCAAGGTTGTTGTAATAGGTCACAAAGCTGGGGGCGTCTGCTGGATGAATTAACATCACTGCCAGTTGCTTTTCTCTCCCTGACCCCACTCCTGTCACTCGGGAAAATGTGGTAAAGATAAGTGAAGCCAGGCAGTGCAGAGCTGGCCATGGGAGATCCACAGTCCCATGAGTTCAGGGTCTGCTATGGGGTCACTGCCAGGTCAGCCTCCTAAGTTCTTTTTTTTTTTTTTTTTGAAACAGAGTCTTGCTCTGTCACCAAGGCTGGGTACACTGGTGCAGTCTCGGCTCACTGCAACCTCCGCCTCCCAGGTTCAAGCAATTCTCCCATCTCAGCCTCCCAAGCAGCTGGGACCACAGTTGTGCGCCACCATACCTGGATAATTTTTGTATTTTTAGTAGAGATGGGGTTTTGCCATATTGTCCATGCTGGTCTTGAACTCCTGAGCTCAGGCAATCCACCCACCTTGGCCTCCCAAAGTGCTGGGATTACAGGTGTGAGCTACCTTGCTCAGCCTAGTTTTTTTTGAAACAGAGTCTCGCTCTGTGGCTCAGACTGGAGTGCAGTGGTACAATCTCAGCTCACTGCAACCTCTGTCTCCTGGGTTCAAGTGATTCTCCTGCCTCAGCCTCCTGAGTAGCTGTGATTATAGGCACCCATCACCAAGCCCGGCTAATTTTTATATTTTTAGTAGAGATAGGGTTTCACCATGTTGGCCAGACTGGTCTTGAACTCCTGACTTCAAGTGATCCGGATGCCTCAGCCTCCCAAAGTGCTAGGATTACAGGCATAAGCCACTGCGCCCGGCTTTTTTT
>NW_016107802.1:667130-671472 GCF_001604975.1 Cebus imitator
TGCTTGTAGTCCCAGCTACTCAGGAAGCTAAGGAGGGAGGATTGCTTGAGCCTGGGAAGTCGAGGCTGCAGTGAGGTGAGATCGTGCCACTGCACTGCAGCCTGAGGTGACAGGAGTCACCTGGGCTCAATTGATCCTCCCAGCCCTGCCTCCCAAGTAGATGGAACTACAGGCATGAACTACCATGCCTATAGTTGTATTTTTTGCACAGATGGGTTTCACCATGTTGCCTAGGCTGGTCTCGAACTCCTGGGCTCAAGTGATCTGCTCCCCTCAGCCTCCCAAAGTGCTGGGATTACAGGTGTGAGCCACCATGTCAGGTCAGCAAGTTCTTTTGTCATGGCAAAATGAAACCAAGTTGAAAACAGAAATACAAAGCAGGGGGAAAATGTGGTCCATGCCGTTTGATTGTTTATTGTCATTAGCAACCCACTTTTGGTCCAGATTAATATATGAGCAGTAAAAGTGTCTGGTTATTATTGAACAGGGCGCTGTGTGTGCTGGAAAATGTGAGTCAGACCCCAGAGGGGAAATTCAGCCCCACTGAGAAGTCAAGCATGGTGTCAAGCCAACAAGAAAAGGTCAGTAAATTTCTAGGGTTTTCTTTCACTGTACTATATTCAGGAAACTGGAATGGGAAATTAAAATTCCAGCTTAGGTATAATTGTCACTGACATTTAAGGGCTAGAAAGAAAACTTCCCAACTGTTTGAAAGAAGTAGCAAGCACGGCCTGATCTCTTATGTGGAAAAGGGCTGGGTGGCAGTGTGAACATTTGGAGAGGTGACGCTCTGTTTACTGAGAGGGCAGGATGCCAGCTGTATTTTGGGACCCTCAATCCTATGATCTCAGACAAGTTATTGAGCTTTGCTGAGCCTCAATTGCATCGGATGATTTTTTAGGTCTTAAATCTTTTTTTTTTTTTTGACACAGAGTCTTGCTCTGCCGCCCAGGCTGGAGTACAGTGGCACGATCTCAGCTTACTGCAACCTCTGCACCCAGCTTTAAGGAATCCCCCTGCCTCAGACTCCCCAGTAGCTGGGACTATAGGCAAGGCTAATTTTTGTATTTTTAGTAGAAACGGGGTTTCTCCATGATGGCCGGGCTGGTCTTGAACTCCTAACCTCAGGTGATCCACCTGCTGCCTCAGCCTCCCAAAGTACTGGGATTACAGGAATGGGCCACTGCGCCTGGCCTAGGTCTTACATCTATGACATAAAAAAATCTGATACTACTGCTCTGTGTACCTACTGGGTAAACCAAGACCCCACCCCCACCAGCAAACCATGGAATTACCGTAAATGACAGATTACGAACAAAATAATACTATAGTAACAACTTGTTACCATGTACCTTCTGTGTGCCAGGTCTTTCCTCTCATGGCCACATGGCAAGGTAGGTATTGTGACCTTTTTACAAACAAGGAGGTTGAAGGTAAGGGGCTAATCCACCCGGGCTGTAATTTATTTATTTATTATTATTTTTTGGATACAGGGTCTCACTCCTGTCACCCAGGCTGCAATGCAGTGGCACGCCACAGCCTTGACTTCCCGGGTTCAGGCGATCCTCCCTCCTTAAGATCCTAAGTAGCTGGAACTACAAGCATGCACCATGCCTACCTAATTTTTCTTTCTTTTTTTTTTTGAGGTGGAGTCTTGCTCTGTTGTTCAGGATGGAGTGCAGTGGCATGATCTTGGCTCCCTGCAATGTCTGCCTCCCAGATTCAAGAGATTCTCCTCCCTCAGCCTCCCGAGTAGCTGTGATTATAGATGCCTACCACCACACCCAGCTAATTTTTGTATGTTTAGTACAGACGAGGTTTTACCATGTTGGCCGGGCTGGTCTTGAACTCCTGACCTCAGGTGATCCCCTCAACTTCTGTTTCCCAAAGTGCTGGGATTACAGGCATGAGCCACTGCATCCGGCCTACTTTTAAATTGTTTTGTAGAGACAGGGTCTTACTATGTTCCCCAGGCTGGTCTTGAACTCCTGGCTCAAGTGATCCCTCCCCCTCGGCCTCCCAAAGTATTGGCATTATAAGCGTAAGCCACTGCACCTAGCCAGGCTGTGATTTAAACACAGAGCTCTCTGGTGCCCAAAGCCTGGGTCCATCCATTCTACCAACCTGTCCTTGACTGCCCAGAGCCCTGTGGCACACAGGATGATGACATTTCTAGGCCCTCCCAGTATCTGGGCGGAGTCACACAGCTAGTGTTGCTAATGGAACGTGGCCAGAGTTGAAGCCATTGGCAGGCCGGCCCACAGAAGGACCGTGTGACAGCTCCTGCTGTCTCTTTCCCCAGGTTGTGTGACTGGAAGCCAAGGAGTCTGAGCCGGTGGCACCGCACAGCTGAAGGAGCCTGCGCCCTTGAGTTTACTGCTTAGTGGAAAACTGTTCAGAAAACCTATGAACCGAGAACAGCCACATCAGACGTTTCACAGATGAGAAACAAACCTTTACTCCGGTAAGTTTCCGAGATTTTGAGTTTGATTCTTTCAGCAACAATTGAGAATCTGGGCTCCAAATTCAGTTCAACTCTTTTTTTTTTTTCTGGGTTCAGCTAAGAAATCAAGTTCATTTATGCCCTTTCATAAAGAGCCAAATTTGCCACGTGAATTAACATCTCATCTAGGGTTGCCACGTAAATAAAAATATGAGACAGGCCGGGTGAGGTGGCTCATGCCTGTAATCCCTGCACTTTGGGAGGCTGGGCCAGGCAGATCACTTGAGACCAGGTGTTTGAAACCAGCCTGGCCAACACAGTGAAACCCCCGTCTCTACTAAAATACATAAAAATTAGCCAGGCGTGGTGGTGCAATAAGCCCAGCGACTCAGGAGGCTGAGGCATGAGAACTGTTTGAATCCAGGAGGTGGAGGCTGCAGTGAGCCAAGACTGCACCACTGCACTCCAGCCTGCGCGACAGAGCGAGACCCTGTCTCAAAAAAACAAAAACAACAATAAAAATATACAACACCTTGTTCAATATGAACATAACACAGCCTGATCTCTTTTTGTGGAAACAGTTGGGGTGACAGTGTGAACATTTGGAGAAGGTGACGCTCTGTGACAGTGTGAACATTTAGAGAAGGTGACACTCTGTTCACTAAGAGGGCAGGAGGCCAGCCATATTTTGGGAACTTCATCTCTGTGATCTTAAATTATTGAGCTTTGCTGAGCATCAACTGCATGGGATGGTTTTTAGGTCTTAAATCTTTTTTTTATTTTTTTCTGAGTCTTTCTCTGTCCCCCAGGCTGGAGTGCAGCGGCACAAAATCACGCCACAAATACTTATTCAGCATAAGTAGGTTTTGTGCAATATTTGGGACATATTGATAAAAAGAAATAATTCATTGCTTACCTGAAATTCAAACATAACTGGGGGTCTGGCATCTTACCTGATCAGCGGAGTCTCATGCTATCACATCCACATCTTGACTCTGCTCAGAAACAGCTGCCCAACTTCTTTGCCAATCAACTTCCTTCCCATTCCTCAAGTCCTGGCCTGTATGCCACCTCCTCCAGGAAGACTTCCCTTCCAGCCTTGTCTTTCTAGCTCTCTGCTAGCACTTACCACACTGCACTTGTCTTATGGTGATACCAATCTTGCTCTTCTTGTGTTATTATTGTTGTTATTATTATTAAGAGTCTTGCTCTGTCTTCCAGGCTGGAATGCAGTGGCACAATCACAGCTCACTGCAGCCTGGACTTGGGTTCAAGTGATCCCCCTGCTTCAGTCTCTTGAGTAGCTGGGACCACAGGTGTGCACCACCATGCCTGGCTAATTTTGTATATTTTGTAGAGACAGAGTGTCCATGTTGTCCAGGCTGATCTCAAACTCCTGGGCTCAAGTAATCCTCTTGCCTCAGTCTCCCAAGTTGCTGAGATTACAGGTGGGGGCCACTGTGCCTGGCCCTAGCTCTTTGTTTTGTCTTGTTTTTGAGACAGAGTTTCGCTCTTGTTGCCCAGGCTGGAGTGCAATGGCGTGCTCTCGGCTCACTGCAACCTCTGCCTGCCAGGTTCAAGCAATTCTCCTGCCTTAGTCTTAGTAGCTGGAATTACAGGAACCTGCCACCACTGTCAGCTGATTTTATTTTTGGTAGAGATGGAGTTTTACCAAGCAATTTTCCTGCCTTAGCCACAGTAGCTGGGATTACAGGCACCTGCCACCATGCCCTAATTTTTTTGTGCTTTTGGTAGAGATGGGGTGTTGCTATGTTGGCCAGGCAGTTCTCAAGCTCCTGACCTCAGGTGATCCACCTGCCCCAGCCTCCCAAAGTGCTGGGATTACAGGGGTGAGCCAGCACATTTGGCCCTGGCTTTTTTTTTTTTTTTAATTCTTTT
>NW_016107802.1:672432-691685 GCF_001604975.1 Cebus imitator
TTTTGTATTTTTAGTAGAGATGGGGTTTCATCATGTTGGCCAGACTGGTCTCGAACTCCTGACCTTAGGTGATCCACCTGCCTTGACCTCCCATAGTGCTGGGAGTACAGGCGTAAGCCATCAAGGCTGGCCGGGGTTAGTATTCTTATAAGACAGGCCAGAGAGGGCTCCCTTGCCCTTTGTACCATGTGAGGACGCAGTGAGAAGGCACCTTCAGTGAACCAGTAAGCAAGCCCGCAACAGACACCAAATGTGCCAACATATTCCTCTCGGAGTTCCCAGCCTCCAGACCTGTGGGAAATAAGATTCTGTGTTTTGTTGTTTTTGTTTTTTGTGACGGAGTTTCACTCTTGTTGCCCAGGGTGGCATGCAATGGTGCGATTTTGGCCCACTGCAACCTCTGCCTCCTGGGTTCAAGTGATTCTCCTGTCTCAGCCTCCCAAGTAGCTGGGATTACAGGCAGGTGCCACCATGCCTGCCTAATTTTGTATTTTCAGTAGAGACGAGTTTTCTCCATGTTGGTCAGGCTGGTCTCGAACTCCCAATCTCAGGTGATCCGCCCACTTCAGGCTCCCAAAGTGCTGGGATTACAGGGGTGAGCCACCGTGCCAGGCCGATTCTTGGTTTACACCCAGTTTATGGTATTTTGTTATAGCAGCCTTAATGGACTAAGACAAACCCTTAACAGGAGAGCTACCATGTTAGCAAACTTCTAAGTATAGCAAACTCCCATGCCGCATTAAGCACCGGCTCCGAGCTGTGCAGCCGGTCTCTAGCACGTACTCACCTCACATAGCTGAAAACACATACCCTTTGATTGACATCTCCCTTTTCTCCCCACCCTCCAGCCCTGGTGACCTCCATTCAATTCTCTGCTTCTATGGGTTTGCTGTTTTTATTTTATTATTTTAAAAATATATATTTATTTAAAATTTTTCTTTCTTTATTTTTGAGACAGTTTCACTCTCGTCACCCAGGCTGGAGTGAATGGTGCAATCTTGGCTCACTGCCTCCTGAGTAGCTGGGATTATAGGTGTAATTAGCTCAGCTAATTTTTGTATTTTTAGTAGAGGCAGGGTTTCTCCATTTGGCCAGCCTGGTCTCAAACTCCTGACCTTCGGTGATCCGCCTGCCTCAGCCTCCCAAAGTGCTGGCATTACAGGCGTGAGTCACTGTGTCATGCCAGGTTTGCTGTTGTTAGATGCCACATATGAGTGAGTCTTACAGTGTTTGTCTGTCCGTACCTGGCTCGCCTCACCTAATATCAGGTCCTGCAGCTTCATCCATGTTGGCACAAGTGACAAGATTTCAGGAAGAGCTTTTAGAGTGGGATCGGCTACGGCGCCTGTCTAGGGAGAGACATTCAGGCTGGGTCGAGAGGGGCAAACAGGAGTCAACCTCATGACAAGTCGAGAAAAGAAATTTCCAGGAAGACACTGAGGTGGAAGGAAATCGGGTTGGTCTGTTTTCTTTGAGGAACTGAAAGGAGGCCTGGGCTGTGAGAAAGGCTGAGAGGCGTCTCTAGCGAGGGACTGGGCTGTCCCCGCGCTGCCTCGGCGGTTTCTATCCTGAGAAGTAGGAGGCAGGGAGGGGCACAAGCTTGTCTGTTTCGGGCTTTCCCAGGCTGCTCTGCGAGAGCAGGAACTGAATACAAAGGTGGAAGTAGGCCAGGTGTGGTGGCTCACGCCTATAATTCCAGCACTTTTGGAGGCCAAGGTGGGGGGATCATTTGAGGTTAGGAGTTTGAGACCAGCCTGGCCAAAACTGTGATCCCACCTCTACAAAAAAAAATACAAAAATTAGCCAGGCATGGTGGTGGGCGCCTGTAGTTCAGCTACCTGGGAGGCTGAGGCAGGAGAATGTCTTGAACCTGGGAGGCAGAGGTTGCAGTGAACTGAGATTTCGCCACTGCACTCCAGCCTGGCAACAGAGTGAGACTCCATCTCAAGAAAAAAAAAAAAAAAGGAAGTAGCAAGGCCAGTGATGAGGCCATTCTCAGTAATTCAGGGAAGGGAAACATGGCAGAGCCCATGTCTGGAAGGTGCTCCACATTTCTAGTCCCACCTGTTCTTCCAGAACCTTATCACTCCCATCAAGAGGTAGAGTCTACTTCCCTCCCCTTGAACCTGGGTGAGACTTTTTGTCCGCCTTGACAAATGGATGTGGTAAAGCGATGCTGTGTGACTGACTTTTTTTTTTTTTTTTGAGATGTTTTACTTGTTGTCCAGGCTGGAGTGCAATGCTCCCAAAGTGCTGGGATTACAGGTGTGAGCCACTGCACCTGGACAGGGAAACAATAAACCACACTGTGGTTCCACTAAAAGTCGAACCCAGGAGGACCTTCCGCATGTAAAGCAGATGTGATAACCACTATACTATGGAACTATATGCTGTATAACTTTCAAAGCTAGACTGTGAGGCTAAGAGGCTGGGCATGGTGGCTCACGCCTGTAATCCTAGCACTTTGGGAGGCCAAGTTGGGCGTATCACGAGGTCAGGAGTTTGAGACCAGCCTGGGCAATATAGCGAAACCCATCTCTACTAAAAATACAAAAAAAATGAGCTGGGCGTGGTGGCACCCACCTGTAGTTCCAGCTACTCGGGAGGCTCAGGCAAGAGAACTGCTTGAACCAGGGAGGCAGAGGTAGCAGTAAGCTGAGATTGTGCCATTGCACTCCAGCCTGGGCAACAGAGTGAGACCCTGTCTCAAAAAAAAAAAAAAAAAAAGAACTAGGCAATGATTGCCTGGCACTCCATCCCTCTCTCTCTCTCAGCTCACACCAGCCCATATGCAGAGACCCAGGGAGAAGCCCATGTGAGGAGGAACTGAGGTCGCCAGCCAGCATCATCTGGTAGACATGAGTGATTTCAGTCTTCAAATCTTCCAGCTGCAATCTCCAGTCCCTGGGAGCAGGGACGAGCCATCCGTGCTGGACCCTGTCTGAATTCTTATACACAGCCTCCATGAGCATAACAAAGGACTGCTTTACAAGGCCACATTTGGGGGTGATTTGCTGTGCAGCCACAATACCTGCAAAAAGGGGACACTGGCTGGAGCTTGCCTGGTGACAATTGTGGGCTTGGAGAATGTGGAACTATTTGAGATGCTGAATTAACAAGATGTAGTCATGAATGGGACAGAAAATGTCTTAAAGAAACAGACCAGCCACAGTGGCTCACACCTGTAATCCCAATACTTTGGAGGCTGAGGCGGGTGGAACGCTTGAGGCCAGTTTGAGACAAGCCTGTCCAAATGGTGAGACCCTGTCTCTACTAAAAATACAAAAATTAGCTGGGTGTGGTGGCAGGCATAAGGCACCTGTAATCCCAGCTACTCAGGAGGCTGAGACATGAGAATGGCTTGAACCCAGGAGGCAGAGGTCACAGTGAGCTGAGGTTGTGCCACTGCACTCCAGCCTGGGCAACAGAAGGAGACTCTGTCTCAAAAAAAATAAATAAATAAATAATAAAGATACAGAGGAAGGCCCAGATAGAATACATTTTTGAAAATATTTCTTTATGTTTACTTATTTTTTTTTTTGAGACGGAGTATCACTCTTGTTACCCAGGCTGGAGTGCAATGGTGCGATCTCGGCTCACTGCAACCTCCGCCTCCTGGGTTCAGGCAATTCTCCTGCCTCAACCTCCTCAGTAGCTGGGATTACAGGCACGCGCCACCATGCCCAGCTAATTTTTTGTATTTTTAGTAGAGACGGGGTTTCACCATGTTGACCAGGATGGTCTCGATCTCTTGACCTCGTGATCCACCCGCCTCCCAAAGTGCTGGGATTACAGGCGTGAGCCACCGCGCCCGGCCTACTTATTTTTTTTTAATTTTTATTTTTTGAGACCGAGTCTCGCACTGTCACCAGGCTGGAGTGCAGTGGCGTGATCTCAGCTCACTGCAACTGCCACCTCCCTAGTTCAAGCAATTCCCCTGCCTGAGCCTCCAAAATAGCTGGGATTACAGGCGTGTGCCACCATGCCCGGCTAATTTTTTTTGCATTTTTAGTAGAGACGGGGTTTCACCATGTTGGTCAGGCTATTCTCGAACTTTTGACCTCGTGATCCGACTGCCTCCCAAAGTGCTGGGATTACAGGCATGAGCCACCGCATCCAGCCTTCTTTATGTTTTTAATGATGCATGCATTTAATCTTGAGAGCTTCAGTCTTTCGGTTTAATAATTTGATTTTTGTTAAAATGCAGATAGTTGGCTGGGCATGATGGGTTATGCCTGTAATCCCAGTACTTTGGAGGCTGAAGTGGGCAGATCACTTGAGCCCAGGAGTTCGAGACCAGCCTGGGCAACATGGTGAAACCCTGTCTCTACTCAAAAAAATACATACACACAAAAGAATTAGCTGGGTGTGGTGATGTATGCCTATGGTCCCAGTTACTTGGGAGGCTCAGGTAGGAGTATCACTTGAGCCCAGGATTCAGAGCATTGAGCTGAGATCACACCCCTGCACTCCAGCGTGACAGTGAAATTCTGTCTCCAAAAAAAAAAATACAGAGAACTCAGGGATTGGTAAAAAATTTGAAATTTTTTGATTAGCACCTTAGCATGAATGAAGACTGAAATCTAGTTTTCTTTTTGATAAAGACAATAGAGACACCCAAGGGCTAAGGACATACGTCCCCAGGGAGGGCAGGAGAAAGAGAGCACTAGGAACAAGGGCTATAAATGTTCTCACTGCCTTCTTCAGTTCAGTCCTTCCTCTTGGTCTTGGGCTGCTGCTAACTTGATGATTTTCATTCACCTTTGATGACTCTCCCATTAAGCCAAAGAGGCTCACCTGGTGCCTCTGTTACTAATGCTAACAATGGCTCATGCGCGTTGGGTGCCTGTGCTGGACCAAGCGTCAGGCACACTGTAAGTTACACGGATGTGCTTTGGTCAAGGTATAGGCCGAGGCAGAGATCCAGGCCTGCATGACTCAGCGAGTTTGGCACATAGGCACCTCCACTTGTTATATAACTTGTCTGTGTAGATTCACATTTGGCTCTGAGCCACTATTGTTTGTAAAAGGTATAACTGCCCTGCTGACACTGTACAGGTGCCCTTGGGGCTCGGCTCAACATGGCTTGATGTGGTGGGTGCGCTGGTGCCCGGAGGAAGAGAGACAGCCTAAGCCGTCCATCTTGTAGACAGACAGGTGGGAGCCTGGACACAGCATGGCTTGCTTGTGCCAGAGACAGTTAAGCTGTTGTCTCTGAAGGTAAGGGAGAGCCGGCTGTGCAGCTGCAGACGTGGAGGTCGCAGAAGCCACAGAGCCGAAGCAGACAGCCAGATAAAAGTGGACAGTGTGAGAGAGCTAATGTGAGTAAGCTGCTAATAAAAAGCTGTTGATGAGAGCTGCTACTGAATAAAACCATATTCACCTGCCTACGGCCTTTACCCACCAGTGTTTCTGTTCATCTACCCACTCCCCTCGGACTTCAGCATGGGCTGGACCTGGACCCCAGGATCTGACACACACCAACTCAAGTTATCTTCACAGTAAACCTGGGAAGGAGGTGCCATTTTGCCCATTGTTTACCAGGACCCTGAGAGGCAGGGAGTGTGACCTGCATGAGGTCACTTGGAGCATCGCTGCGGGGGACTAACACCCTACATGGCTATGGGACCTTGTTCTCTGCTCCGAATGCCATCTTCACAGATTGCTCTCACGTCCCTTACAACTCCATGTCTACAAATAAGTTTTGCTTTCTGGTCTCTAAGACTTTAAAATCTAAGGTTAAGGAGTATGTATGTGTTAGGGGGAGGGTGAGGAGAGCGGCAAAGACTTACACAGGTATTTGTCCCCAGTCTCAATCAAGGCACCTCTGATAAGGGCATATGGCAAACCCCTGAACTGTTCCCAAATTTCTATTTTCTTCTAGCAGTCATGTGTGGGATCTCTGATCAATAGGATATGAACAGAAATGATCTATGTGCCTTCTGAAAAAAAAAAGGGGCATGCATGGCCTCCCCTTCACTTTTTTTTTTTTTTTTTGACAGAGTCTCACTCTGTCTCCCAGGCTGAAATGTAGGGGCGCGATCTTAGCTCACTGCAACCTCTGCCTCCCGGGTTCAGGGGATTCTCCTTCCTCAACCTTCCAAGTAGCTGGGAGTACAGGTGTGTGCCACCACACCTGGCTAATTTTTGTATTTTTAGTAGAGACAGGGTTTCACCATGTTGGCCAGGCTGGACTTGAACTCCTAGCCTCAAGTGATCCACCTGCCTCGGCCTCCCAGAGTGCTGGCAATACAGCCATGAGCCAGCTATACCTGGTCCTCCCCTTCATTCTTCTTCCCCTCCACAGGTTGGGGAGCAATCTTGGACCACATGGAAGACGGCAACTACTCAGGACAGCAGAACAAGCAGGAGAAGAAGCCTGGGTGACTGACACCTGGGGCCAGCTGAGCTCATCTGCAGTTGGCTATGCCCAGACTCTTATGTGGGAAAGAAAATAAACTTTGGTTTAGTCCATTATTTTTTGGTCTTTATTTTGAGACAGTCACCTAGGCCGGAGTGCAGTGGTGCAATCATAGCTCACTGCAGCTGTGAACTCCTGGGCTAAGCCATCCTCCAGCCTCGGCCTCCCCAAGTGCTGAGATTACAGGCATAAGCCGCCTGACCTCCATCTAATATTAAATCACAAAATGGAATTACCTAAGTCTGCATCAGCTGAAGAGAGGAGAGGCTGTGGTAGACCCGGAGCTGTGTGTTCAAGGCAGGACGAGCCACAAGCTGGGTTTTGTTCCATCTTTTGCGCTCGTTTCCCTTTCAGCGAGTTGTGGATTTTCAGCAACATTGGGAAAAATAAAGACGATGCATATTGTAGGCTGGCACAGGTGGAAGCTCTAGAACTCCGAGAGTTCTTTAAAGTTCCCACATACTGTAACCTAAACAGAAACACCCTATCATATCCAAAGAATCTGTGCCATCCCACTCCCAGCATTTAGTGAGTGCCTGTGTATGCCTGTATCTGCTCAAAAGAGCTTTTCTTTTTAAAGGAGCTCTAATAGGAGATTATTTCTGCTGTGCTGTAGTCTGTTTTTTTTCACTTATAAATGTATGACCCAAATTTTGTCATCATTTGAAATTATGTGTCGAGCTAATTAATTATAAAAAGGACTCTTACAAATCAACAAGACAATGCAATGATCAAAAGATAAAGCAAGAACTGGTTTCATTAATGGCCCATCAGTGGCCTCTGTGTCCAGGCTGTGAGTTCTGCCCTCCTACAATAATTCTGGACACGGCCATGCCTTGCTTTGGCCAATGGGATGGGAGCATCTACACAAACAGAGCTGAGATTGGAAACACATTCAAGTTTCTTTCCTCTCTTGAATCCCTGCCACTGTTATGAAAATTAGCCTGGCCTAGCCTGACGGAGAAACCGTGGGGAGCAGAGCCAGCTTGGTCCAGCCAAGGCCATCCTATACCAGCTTAGCAAGCCACTGGCTGACTGGACGCAGGAGTGAGCCCGGCTATAATGGCCAATAAACAGATCTCAAAATCTTCATTCTCCTTTTTTTTTTTTTTTTTGAGACGGAGTCTCACGCTGTTACCCTGGCTGTAGTGCAGTGGTGTGATCTCGGCTCACTGCAATCTCCGACTCCTGGGTTCAAGCAATTCTCCTGCCTCAGCCTCCCTAGTAGCTGGGACTACAGGTGTGCACCACCACGCCCAGCTATTCAATCTGATTCTTAAGAAATGCAAGGTCAGGTGTGGTGGCTTAAAGAGGCCAAGGTGAAAGGATTGCTTAAGGCCTGCGTTTGGGACCAGCCTGGCCAACACAGTGAGACCCCTACAAAAGTGAGATCTCTACAAGACTTTTAAAAATTAGCTGGGAGAGGTGGTGCATAACTGTGGTCCTAGCTGCTCAGGAGGCTGAGATGGGAGGACTGCTTGAGCCCAGGAGGTCAAGGATGCCATGAGCTATGGTCAGAACACTGCACTCCAGTCTGGGCAACAGAGCAGGACTTCTTTTTTTTTTTTTCTCTAAAAAAAAAGAAAAAAAAGAAATGCAAAATTAAAATCATGAGGTGTTATATAAAGTGTGATACCATGGCTGGGCATGGTGGCTCATGCCTGTAATCCCAGCACTTTGGGAGGCCGAGGTAGATGGATCACCTGAGTTCAGTTTGAGACTAGCCTGGCCAACATGGTGAAATCCCATCTCTACGAAAAATACAAAAAAATTAGACAGGCATGGTGGTGGGTGTCTGTAATCCCAGCTACTTGGGAGGTTGAGGCAGGAGAATCGCTTCAACCTGGGTGGTGGAGGTTGCAGTGAGCCGAGATCGTGCCACTGCACTCCAGTGTGGGTGACAGAACAAGACTCCATCTCAAAAAAAAAAAAGTGTGACACCACGCAGCTTTGGTAGTGGGTGTGCCTGGGAAGGAATCTTGGCAAAAGCGAGTGATATAGATGTCTGTGGTGTTCAGGACCCATCCCAGCCTCCTGTGCATGTAAGCCCCACACTGCAGACACAGGGAAGTTACCAGCTACATGCCCGAGGCTCCTGTAGGTCCAGATTTTGAGATGTGAGTTGGATTCTGCTAATGGCTTGAGTTTTGGAAGGTAGAGGCGAAAGCTGTCATTTCTGCTTTCACTGGCAAAGGCTGCAAGTGATTTTCTGTGGAGTGTTCTCATCATTTTGGCCTCTAACTGCGGCAGAGGAAGACAAGCTTCTGCAGTTGGAAGCAGAGCCAACAGCTTCCTAGACTGGCAAAGATTTTCCTGATTGAAAAGGCAGTTCTTTTTGAGGCCCAGGTCTGAAGAACAACACTTGATATTGTCCCTTGTTCCTGAAAGTTCAACGAGATCTATTCTCAAGCCTTCCTGACAATTCTGCGCACCATTAGGACCCCGTAACAAATCTTCTATGTTAGCTGGATGGAATGAATGCTACTCTCAGCTAACTGAACTGTGACTGATACAGTTAGCAACCTAAAAAAATGCACAGATCCTTTCATCTGCTTCTAGGAATTTACCTTCTGGTCATTCACAGAAGGACACAAAGATGTATCCATGGCACAGCTGTTTATAATAACTTAAAACACCCCAGAATGTCCTAAAACGTCCAGAAGTAGGAAGCAGCTTAGCCAAATTGTGGCACATCTGAAAGATGGACTATCAGAAAGAATGCACCATTACGCAAAGTTAAAAAGAATGAAGTAGATCTTTAAGAACTAATAAGAAAATAGAAATGACAAAACAAAAAGAATGAACAATGCACTATGTTAAAAGTTGCGAGAGTATGGATTACATGATCCTACTTGGAATAAATGATCTTATTTGTACTGTCTGATTTTTCACCAGGAGCAAATATTTTAGAATATAAACTCACTAAAAATGGAATAAAGTACATGACATCATATATAACCTTATTCAAATCCATGGATAATTCCTTGAAGGTGTACCACATGTAGGAGCTGTGCACAGCCTTCTGGGGTTTGTGAGTAGGACCCATGCTGGTTACAGTGGCTCACTCCTGTAATTCCAGCACTTTGGGAAGCTGAGGCAGGTGGATCACCTGAGGTCAGGAGTTCGAGACCAGCCTGGCCAACACAGCGAAATTCTGTCTCTACTAAAGATACAAAAATTAGCCGAGAATAGTGGTGGGAGCCTGTAATTCCAGCTACTCGGAAGGCTGAGGCAGGGACCCATGAGAGCCCATGGAGCCAGGGATGTGGCAGGATCACTGGCTGTATAGGGGCAGCTGAGGGTCCCTGCCTGAGGTTTTCTCCACCACGGGCAGCTGCTCTGGGATAGTAGGTAGAAAGTTAGAATTCACTAAGATGGACAAGCTTGTCCAACCCATGGCCCACGTGGCTTTGAATGTGGCCCAACACAAATTTGTAAACATTCTTACAACAGTGAGGTGTTTTTTTAAAGCTCGTCAGCTATCCTTAGTGTTAGTGTATTTTATGTGTGGCTCAAGGCAATTATTCTTCTTCCAATGTGGCCCAGGGAAGCCAAAAGATTGGATGCCCTGCTTTTGGAGGTGAGGGATGTGTTTACTGCTTTGACTGTGGTGATAGTTTCCTGGGTGCACAAATATGTCTGAATTCATCAATTCAGATCAAGTGTTTCCCCCTGAATCACCTGACCTGGGGGAAAGAGTTTGCAGTGAGCCGAGATCACACCGCTGCACTCCAGCCTGGGAGACAGAGCAACTCTGTCTCAAAAAAAAAAAAAGTAACTCACCTCCAGGGACACAAGACTCAGTGGCCTTGACTACCACATACATAAATAGTTCTCTAACTTAAGGTGAACCATGTGATGACTGCTACAACGTGCAAAGCAGGAACAGGGGAGGAGAAATTAATTCTTGTGAATCTGAAAGATGTTTGACTGCTCTGCTGGGCATGAAGAGATTATGCCAAGAGCTAATTTTTTTTTTTTTTTTGGAAAGGAGTTTCGCTCTTGTTACCCAGGCTGGAGTGCAATGGCGTGATCTCGGCTCACCGCAACCTCCGCCTCCTGGGTTCAGGCAATTCTCCTGCCTCAGCCTCCTGAGTAGCTGGGATTACAGGCACGCGCCACCATGCCCAGCTGATTTTTTGTATTTTTAGTAGAGACGGGGTTTCACCATGTTGATCAGGATGGTCTTGATCTCTTGACCTCGTGATCCACCCGCCTCGGCCTCCCAAAGTGCTGGGATTACAGGCTTGAGCCACCGCGCCCGGCCCCAAGAGCTAATTTTTTATTAAATGCTTTCTATTCCTGGGTTCTTTGAGAATTGCTGACATTTATTATTTGCTACACACCAGACACAGTGCTAAGTGGCTTAGATGCAATGTCTTTTTTTTTTTTTGGTTATCAGATAACCCTGTCTTAAAATATTTTCCTTTGCACTTTTTAAGTAGCTGGGGATTCCATTGCTCCACTGTTGGTATCATCTGCGATACCATCAACATTACAGCTCACAGACTGGGCAGTTCCCAGGAATTCTTTAATGGTTCCAGAGAGTTCTCTGGCTAAAAAGACTGGTGCTGCATCTGTTGGCAATGTTGATAATCTCATCAAAAGTGGTGTTTCCACTGTGTTTTTTTGTTTCTTTCTGTCTACTGGTGATTTCTGAGGGTTGTGATGATCAGGGCAGAGGTGGAAGGCACCACCTCACTCCGGGCCTGTCTGTTGTGGCTGGTCAGTTTCACTGTCATCCTCAGACCCTTCCAATCAATGATTGGTGATGCCATCAACAACCATTTTTGGAGACAGACCCAGGGGGCTGACCTTGGGAGCGAGCGCAGATGTGGCACTGACTTTGTCACTGGTGTACCTCAGATATACAACTTTGATCTTGCTGGGGTCAAATGTAGGGCGCGCTGGGGTCAGTTGAACTCAGCTTCAGGATGACTAAAGAAAGTTGCACTTGGCCTTCTCTGAGCCGAAAAGTGAAAGATGCCATGTCTTACTCAGGCTCCCAGCAACTCTGTGAAGAAAGTTATTATCATCTCAGTTTACAGATGAAGCTGAAGCTCAGAGAGGGCAAGCAGCTAGTGCAAGGTCCCACAGCTGGACTCAGGGCTGCTGGCCACAAGGCCTGGCTCTATATATTGTGCAGTCAGAGAAGGAGATTCCCATGTAGTTGGAAGAGAGGAGGGAAGGAGAGGCTGGTGCTAGATAGTAAAAAGCTGTGTGTTTTGGGCATTTCCCCTGTACCAGACATAGTGCTAAATGACCCTTTTGCTCTGTTTGCCTGGAAAAGTCTCCATCCTAGTGAATTCTAACTTTCCACCTACTATCCCAGAGCAGCTGACTGTGTTGGAGAAAACTTCAGGCAGAGACCCTCAGCTGCCCTTATACAGCCGGTGATCCCTCCACGTCCCTGACTCCATGGGTTCTCAACACTTGGCCTCCCCAAAGCAGCGTCCACACCAGCATTACTTGGGAACTGGGAGACATGCAAATCCCCCAGGAGAGGGAAAGGGGAGCTGCCCTCAATTCAGATCAAGTTTCCCCTGTGCCAGAAGAATCAGTCCTCTAGATGGGTGGGCAGCATGCCACCTGCAATGACTGTTACTGTGCTGTGCATTCACAAAGTTAGAGGGCAGACCTCATATTAAAAGTTCACATTCGTACCACAAAAAGCCAAAAAAAGCAAAGGGGCAGGAAGAAACTTTTGGATAAGCTTGTCCAACCCGTGGCCCAGGTGGCTTGAATGTGGCCCAACACAAATTTGTAAACATTCTTATAACAGTGAGATTTTAAGGATAGCTCGTCAGCTATCCTTACTGTTAGTGTATTTTACGTGTGGCTCAAGACAGTTATTCTTCTTCCAATGTGGCCCAGGGGAGCCAAAAGATTGGATGCCCTGCTTTTGGAGGCGAGGGATGTGTTTACTGCTTTGACTGTGGTGATAGTTTCCTGGATGCACAAATATGTCTGAATTCAGCAAACTGTATACATCAAGAATTTGAAGATTTGTATAACAATTATACCTCAATAAAACTGTTACAGAAAGGAAAAGAACAAAAGTGCAAATTCCTACACTCTACCCTGGACCTATAGGCCCAGCCCCCTGGGGCTACGCAGCCACCTGTGTTCAGACGGTGGTAGCCTGAGAAGCACTGCCCAGGTCTCTGCTCCCCTAACTCCTCAGACCTCCCAGACTGTGTCCTCACTATCGGCTGATCACCTGCTTTCCTATTTCACTGGGAAGATGAAGCACCTAGGAGACACTTGGTGTCTCCCAGCACCAAGTGCGCCAGCTCCTGCTCTGTGCCCTTCTGCTTGGCTTTCCTCTTGAGGCTGGGGAGGAACCGGCAGAGTAAACACAAACATTTCGCCTCGTGCACAAGAATCTACTCAATGTGGTCTGCAGAGCAGGGACTCTATGGCTGCTCCTGGAAGCAAGCTGGGGTTGCCAGGGGAGGGGGGAAATCTGCATCTTAAAAATTTTCTAATTTCAACTTTTATTTTAAATACAGGGGATACATGTGCAGGTTTGTTACGTGGCTGTATTGCATGATACTGAGGTCTGCAGTAAGGATCACCTCACTCAGGCAGTGAGAATGGTATCCAGTAGGTAGTTTTTTGACCGGCCCAGCACCCTTCCACCCCTTCCTGCGGGAATCTGCATTTTTTTCAGGATCCCTAGGTTTGAAGGAATCTACATTTTAACAAGACTCTAGGTGCTTCATATGGACATTAGGTTCATTCTTCCTCCTCACTTCCCGTCTGTTGGAGCATTCTCTCAGCAGTCAGTCTATAAACTGTAATCTGCTCCATTAAAAAAAAAAAAAAAATCAATCCATATCCCTCTCCATTGCTTCATTTTCCAGCTCCAGGCCCTGCTTTCCAATTCTCTCTCAAACCTGCTCTGATCCTTGTCCAGCTCCTCACCGACCCCTTCGCAGAGGCCCCCAGTGTACCCACACAATGAGGTCAGCATTGGCTCTGGGCCTCTCCCTGTGACTCTGCCCAGGCACCAGCCAGTCCTCATTTGCTCCCTACTGCTTTTTTTTTTCTTTTTTTTCTCCCCAAAACGGTCTTGCTCTGTCACCCAGGCTGGAATACAGTGGTGTAATCACAGCTCACTGCATCCTTGACCTCCTGGGCTCAAGCAATTCTCCCACTTCAGCTTCCTACGTAGCTGGGACTACAGGCACACCATGTGCAGCTAAATTTTTGTGTTTTTTGTAACAACAGGGTCTTACCATGTTGTCCAGGCTGGTCTCGAACTCCTGACCTCAAGCGATCTGACCATCTTGGCCTCCCAAAATGCTGGGATTATAGGTGTGAGCCACCTCGCAGGGCCACTGCTATTTTTAAAATGTTGTTTCAAATGCCCCCAGGGTGTCACTCCCCTTGAGGATGTGCTGGGCCTTCCAGAGTAGGAAGAAGGAAAAAGAGACTGGTTCACCCATGCTGAAGCCAGGAAAGGCACCTGTTGGTAGAAATGCCTACAGGCCCCTCCTGTTGCTGTGCTCAGGCCAGAAGCTGCACAGGGCATGGGCCGATAAACACATCCACTCTCTGTGTTTTCCCAGGAGTGAGCAGGCCTGTCCTCAGTATCAAGGCAATCACATTCTCAGCATGGTGGTAGGAGGCAGGTTCTGGGAATGCTTCAGGATGGGCTAATCACACAGGCCAATCAAGTTCCTGCCATCACCACAATCAGCAGAGGCCAGCCCTCACTCCCATCTTGTTTCTTTCTCAATCGAAATCACATCACCCTTTCCAACTGAATTGAGTGCAATTTTTAAAAGTGTAAAAACAGCCAAATATAAGTCCACCTTATTATTCATTCTTGTACAAAATGCAATAAACATGCCCCACCCTCCGAGATACTGGCAGTGGACTTTTTCTTCCTCCTCACCCTGCTTCTTTTCTTTGTCTGAGAAGGAAATGCTCCTTCTGCATCTGGAGCTGAGCTTTCCAACGGCTTCTAAGCCTACTTCCTAGACCTTCTGCAGGGCCTTGTCCCACAGAACCCTCACTTCCTCACTGCTGGCTTCCTCCCTCTCCAGGCTTCTTTCCCAGTCTACAAACATGCCACACGCTCAACCCCCCATTTACCCTCTCAGAGAAAACTATTGTCCTGTCAAACCCTTTCTTTTCTTTCCTTCACCACACAACGCAGTCAAAGGTGCAGAGTTGCTCAGGCCTCTGCGCAGCCTGTGTCTCCCACCCACTGGTGCAGGTCAACCTTCGCAGATCAGCTTGAATAGCTGTTTCCGTCCCTAACCGGCCACCCTTGCCTCCAGTTGAATTTGATAGAGCTCTACTGATTATTCCATCTACATCTTAAAAATTAAATGGAAACCAACGAAAGAGGCAATACAGAAGATTCAGTATGGACAGTAATACAATGGAGCATCAGACAGTCATGAAACACGACATTCACAAAGTTCTAAAGAGCATTAGGATTTGCTTGTAATATAAAGTTAGGGGGCCAAGGATGGGCGCGGTGGCTCATGCCTGTAATCTCAGCACTTTGAGAGGCTGAGGCAGGTGGATCACGAGGTCAGGAGTTGGAGACCAACTTGACCAACATGGTGGAACCTTGTCTCTACTAAAAATACAACAATTAGCTGGGCATGGTGGCTTGCACCTGTAATCCCAGCTACTCAGGAGGCTGAGGCAGGAGAGTTGCTGGAATTCAGGAGGCAGAGGCTGCAGTGAGCTGAGATCGCGCCACTGCACTCCAGCCTGGGTGACAGAGCAAGACTCCATCTCAAAAAAAAAAAAAAAAAAAAAAAGTTAGGGGTCAAGCAAGATGGCTTACACCTGTAATCCCAGCACTTTGGGAGGCCGAGGCAGAGTTTGAGACCAGCCTGGGCAACATGGTAAAACCCCAGTCCCTAGTAAAAATACAAAAATTAACCAGGTGTGGTGGAGGGCGCCTGTAGTCCCAGTTACTTGGGAGGCTGAGGCACTAGGTAGCTACCTCC
The DNA here is from genome assembly GCF_001604975.1 of Cebus imitator. NCBI lineage: Eukaryota > Metazoa > Chordata > Mammalia > Primates > Cebidae > Cebus > Cebus imitator. The sequence continues at coordinate 687,832 of NW_016107802.1, forward strand.
TGGGTTCAAACTCCTGACCTCAAGTGATCTGTCCGCCTCAGCCTCCGAAAGTGCTGGGATTATAGGCATGAATCCCCATGCTCGGCCCTATATGCATTTTGAAAGACTACGGGGGAAATAAGAGTGGTTCCATCTGGGTGGTGGATCTATAGATTATTTTTGTTTTCTCCTTTACTATTCTCTGTATTTCACAGTAAGCCTTAAAAACAAGTCTGGGAGACTAAAAGGGACATTTTTCTGGTCTGCCACCTGCTGGTGGATTCTAGCAATGTCCCGGGTTTATATTAAATTCAGTGCTTGCTCCTCCCTCTTCTTACTGCCTGAGCTCCCTCCCTATAGTTCCCTCCAGCTTCTTTAGTCCGAGTTTTGCCATCTCGTTTCCATTTTGTGATCCTTTCCGTCTTGTCTTGTATTTTCTCACATAATTTTTTTTGGTAATATACGTTAGATCCTCACTATTTTCAAGTGATTACAATTTTTACCTCTTTGCATCTCTTTTCTTCTGCTTAGATTGCGCTTAATAACACACACTCACCATGGCAGCGGGTATGCTTTTAGGACCAGCTGACAGCCCTGGCAGAAGTGGGTCTTAGTTGAGGCAATCAGAAATCCTAGTGAAAGTGTAGTGCCTGCTCTGGGAGGCAGGTTAAGCCACCATTGGCAATCAATGCCCTTGGTCAAATTAGTGACAGCCCCCTGGCAGCCATGTTGAGGTGGAGCTGAGCCTTCGCACTCCTGGGAAAACACAGGGAGTAGATGTGTTTATCAGCCCATGCCCTGTGCAGCTTCTGGCCGGAGCACAGCAACAGGAGGGGCCTGTAAGCAATTCTACCAACAGAGCTCTCACACTCTCACATCTCTCATTTAAGAGATGGCCGCCACTGTGGTCTAGGAGGAAAGTGTGAGAGCTTTCTGCAGGAGCTGCAGTAGGGATGGTGTGGAACAGGCAGATGAGAGAGCTGCCCAGCAGCTGTCCTCTGCAGGGACTCCTGAAGAGGGAGGACTCATGACTGACTCCCAGCTTTCCCACACGGGTGGGGTGAACTGTGGTGTCATCAACCAAGGCAGGAAAGCAGGCCTGTATGTCAGTGGGTCGTGGGGAAGGCTAGGTGTTGAATAAACTGACAGCCTCAGGAAACCCATGCAGAAATGTAAGCAGGCGGTGGAAAGTAAGGGCTAGAGAGAGATCTGAGTGTTACCGACATTAGGGTGTAGCTGAAACCCAAGGCAGGGATGGGAATGCTTTGGGAGAAAACTCAAAATGAGGGAGATGCTGGAGACAGAAGCAGGGACACACGAGCATGGTGGGCTGGCCTGACAAAGGAGTGCAGAGGAAGAGAAGGAAAAGGCAGAAAGAAAAACCCAGGAGTGTGTTATTGCATGTGGCAAGAGTTCAGAAGCAGGTAGTGAACTGAAAGGATCAGTAACCTAAGGGCTAAAGGTGTATCACTTGATATGGCAATTAGGATGTCACTGGTACACAAAAGGAAGAGTCTGCACAGAGCAGCAATAACAAAGCCAGACTGCAGGGGGGTGGGAGGTGCCTGTGAGCTGAGGGCAAAAAGTAGAGACTCTTTGTGAAAGTGTGTATGGGAAAAGATGCTTGAGAGCAAATAATAATGAGAAGGGGCTGCATGGTGCAAGAGTCAGAGGACAAAATGAGACAATCTAGGTAAGGGCTTAGCACTCTAGCCTGCATATAGTAAATTGCAAGTGCTTTTATCGCCCATTAACTATATAATAATTTTAAATTTAAAAGACAAAAATCAGTCCAAGGAGCCGGCATACCAGTGGGGGAGAAAAACAATGAACAAAACAAATAACTAAATTATATGGTACATTTGTTAACAGCAAATGCTAAGAAGAAAAAATAAACTGGGAAAAGAAGTTATCAAATCTTTGAAGAAAAGGATATAATTTTTGACTGGGAGGCCTGGGCAGGCCTCACTGAGAAGGCGATTTGTAGGTAAAGACCCGAAGGAGGTGAGGAAAGTAACTATAACTAATAGAAAAATATCAATTATCATTGGCACAGCATTCCTCATATACTATTGTTATGGAAATATCTGGTTATTATTCTATTATTGCTACTGTCTTTGTCTCAATTAATGTTCTTTATTTATTTTTTATTTTTTTGAGACGGAGTCTTGCTCTGTCACCCAGGCTGGAGTGCAATGGTGCAATCTTGGCTCACTGCAACCTCTACCTTCCAGGTTCAAGTAATTCTCCTGCCTCAGCCTTCTAAAGTAGTTGGGATTACAGGTGCCTGCCATCACACTGGGCTAATTTTTGTATTTTTTTTTTGAGATTGAGTCTCACTCTGTCGCCCAGGCTGGAGTACGGTGGCAAGATCTCTGATCACTGCAACCTCTGCCTCCCGATTAACGCGATTCTCCTACTTCAGCCTCCCAAGTAGCTGGGATTACAGGCGCACACCACCACGACCAGCTAATGGAGTTTCACCATATTGTTCAGGCTGGTCTCAAACCCCTGACCACAGGTGATCCACCTGTCTTGGCCTCCCAAAGTGCTGAGGTTACAGGCATGAGCTACCGTGCCCAGACCACAATTAATGTTCTTATAATCACTGCCATCTCTGGGTGTTTAGTGGTTTCAGCAGTGGCATCCGGTGACCATGGTTTCTATTACAAAGGTGTGTGGAATCTAGGAAAACAGAACGACTTGCTGTGTTGTCATCATCAGCTGGTTTGTAAGGTCAGAAGCAAAGCCAAATGGAAGCTTATCATGCATGCAGCTACTGGAAACACAAAGCTGCTCATGTGTATGCTGAGAGGAAAGAGGGCAGTCCTAGACTGATCTTTCAGTCCCACCTGCACGCCTGAAATATCTGCCCAACAGGACCATCTTCAGACCCAGACGGCATCAATGCAGGCATCTCTGAAGCAACAGAAAAGTGGCAACTGCATCTCAAATCAGTGCAGATGGAGAGAGTGTGTAATTTAGAGGTCACAAGACAGGAGTGTTTCTACCAGAACAGTGATTTGGTGGTTAGAAACAGGAATCTGCGGATGCCATCTGGGAATAATTAAGAGGAACAGGAAATTCTTGCTCTGTGCCAAGCTAAGCCTAACACTGAGAATAAGGTGGGTGTGTAATAAGCATTTGCTGGATCACACTGAACAAGAGGATTCAATGTTGCTTGCAATTGATGCATATTATTAAAAAGACTGATCTCGACTAATAATTATTCTTTGCAATTCAGAGAAAAGGATCAAAAAAGGAAAAGAAAGAAAAGGAAAAAAAGGAGAAAAAGAATCTAAATGCCTGAGGACTCATCCTATCTTTAATTCATTTTAAGAGGCTACAATATTTTTTAAAGCTAAATGTCGAGTGTTTCATTCCTTAACAGTCAGAGGGTTCCCTGGGTAGATGGGACAGGATGGAAAACAGGTTTTAAAGGCAAAAAACTCCAATCTTCAACTCAGGTTAACAGAAATTTTGTAAATATCCTAGTTACATTTTCTTTTTTTTTTTTTTTTTTTTTTTTAAATTATTTTTTTTTTTTTTTTTTTTTTTTTTTTGTGAGACAGAGTCTCACTCTTGTCACCCACGCTGGAGTGCAGTGACATGATCTCAGCTCACTGCAACCTCCACCTTCTGGGTTTAGGCAATTATCAGGCCTCAGCCTCCCTGGTAGCTGGGACTACAGGCATGCACCACCACACTCAGCTAATCTTTGTATTTTTGGCAGAGATAAGGTTTTATCATGTTGGCGAGGCTGGTCTTGAACTCCTGGCCTCAACTGATCTGTCTGCCTCAGCCTCCTAAAGTGCTGGGATTACAGGCACGAGCCACCATGCCCAGTCCTTAGTTACATTTTCTTTTTTTTTTTT
>NW_016107802.1:691830-707415 GCF_001604975.1 Cebus imitator
GATTACAGGCACGCGCCACCATGCTCAGCTAATGTTTTTGTATTTTTAGTAGAGACGGGGTTTCACCATGTTGACGAGGATGGTCTCGATCTTTTGACCTCGTGATCCACCCGCCTCGGCCTCCCAAAGTGCTGGGATTACAGGCTTGAGCCACCGCGCCCAGCCTCACATTTTCTAAATGTATTTATTACTGAAGGGGGCCAACACTGAATCTATCTATTAAAGCTAACAAAACCCCACAAAATTAAAACTTGATAGCTTAACTAGCAGTGCTTACAGCATATAAAAGCTTTTATTAATTTCTTGTAAATGCATGTGTAAACAGATTATAAGCATGCCCTCCCTGGTTACAAAACCAAGTGAACCATTGTAATGGTCAAGTAAAAGCCTATGAAGGAAGAAATTAAACAGGCCAATTACATTTTACAGCTCAAGCTAATAGCAATTTATATTATATTTTTAATATTACCATAGTATTTTATAATACTATGATAATATTAAATATTATCATAGTATTTTATAATTTTTATAAAATATATCATAATATTTTATAATTTTAACATTATCATAGTATTTTTAATATTATCATAATATTGTTATCATTTTAATATTATCATTTTTAATATTATTATCACGTAGCAGTTATTATAAGATATTTCAGCTGGGCACAGTGGCTCACGTCTGTAATCCCAGCACTTTGGGAGGCTGAGGCCAGTGGAGGTCGCAGGTTTGAGACCAGCCTGACCAACATGGTGAAACCCCATCTCTACTAAAAATACAAAAATTAGCTGGGCGTGGTGCTGTGCGCCTGTAATCCCAGCTATTCGGGAGGCTGAGGCAGGAGAATCGCTTGACTCCAGGAGGCAGAGGATGCAGTGAGCCAAGAGTGTGCCACTGCACTCCAGCCTTGGTGACAGAACCAGACACTGTCTCAAAAAAAAAAAAAAGATATTTCATGTATTTATAAAAGTGTGTATACCATATTATATTCATGCATGGTATGTGCTTCTCTAAGGATTCCATAGCCTGACCTCACAAACTATCTATTCTACTTTAAGAGTAAAACACTGAGATATGGACTACAGAAAGATTATGGCTGTGCTCAGGACTTCATAATGTGCCTGTCATGGAGCTGGGAACCCAGCCCCCCGATCACTGGGAAATCCTTAGCAGGAGTGGGACATGCAGGATGGGAGAAGGGAGGAGGAGGAGGAGATAGAAAACTGGCTCCCAACTGGTTTTGCTGAATCTGTGAATGACTTAAGAAGCAAGATATGAATTACCATGTGCTTTATTGCCTCCTCTTGGAAACATCCTATGTCATTGAGCTGTGGCCAGAGCCCCAAAGGACATCTGATCTCTTTGTGAGCTGCTGAGCCAGGGTGCCCATGATGTCTTCAGAATCCTTCAGTCCTGACTGCAGGAGAAATTTGGCGCAGGCCAAGTGCTGACCTGCACAGGCCAGATGCAGGGCTGAGGGGTGACAAAAATCACACAGACTTAAAACAGAACCCCTGGAGCAAGTTGATAGTGCTCAATAAAAAATCAACTTTTAATATCTTCCATGAGTCACCCTTACAACTTCACCTATTCTAGATCAAAATATTTTTCTTTTTAACCTGACTGGGTTGAAAATAGTTTTAAAGATAACAAAACCAGTTAAAGACAATTTAAGAAACTTATCTAGGCCGGGCATAGTGGCTCACGCCTGTAATCCCAGCATTTTGGGAGGATGAGGCGGGCAAATCACAAGGTCAGGAGTTCGACACCAGCCTGACCAATGTGGTGAAATCCTGTCTCTACTAAAAATACAAAAAATTAGCCAGGTGTGGTGGCATGCACCTGTGATCCCAGCTACTCAGGAGGCTGAGGCAGGAGAACCCAGGAGGCTTGAACCCAGGAGATAGAGGTTGCCAGTAAGCCAAGATCGCACCACTGCACTCCAGCCTGAGTGAGATTCCGTCTCAAAAAAACACCAACCTACCAAACAAACAACAATTTATTAAAGCAACCAACGGAACAAGTTAACAAGAAATAGGAGGTGTCCTCCCCATACTCCTGAACACTCTGGAAACACACTTTACATGGTACAGAAAACTTTCTAAAAGGTTTGTTGAATTTGCTTTGTAAATAAAAATATCACCACGAATAAGAATTGTGTAGCCAAAAAAGCACTGTTGAACAAGCTTCCCACTATGGATATTTCAGCACTGAGGTTCCTGGTATGCTGAGTCCAGGAGCACTGCTGATTCTGCTGCCTTCGTTCCAGCAGGGAAGCCGTGAACCTTCCTGGGCTGAGCATATGCCCTTTCAAGCCCTGGAGTAGTTAGGTATCTGCAAGACTTTGAAGCATTAGAAAGATCCCACTAGGCCGGGCACGGTGGCTCATGGCTGTAATCCCAACACCTTGGGAGGCTGAGGTGGGCAGATCACTTAAGGTCAGGAGTTTGACAGCCTGGCAAACATGGTGAAATCCTGTCTCTATTAAAAATACAAAAAATAACTGGGCATGGTGGTGGGTGCCTGTAGTCCCACTACTTGGGAGGCAGGAGAATCGTTTGAACCCAGGAGGCAGAGGTTGTAGTGAGTTGAGATCATGCTACTGCCCTCCAGCCTGGGTGACAGAGTGAGACTCTGCCTCAAAAAAAAAAAAAAAAAAAAAAAAAAAAAATCCCACTAAACCCTTGTGAGATGGCCTTTGGCTCACAGAATGTTAGAGGGTTTATTCTAAAGTTCAAGTCTAAAGAATTAGCTCTCAGAATATGTTTCTGAATATTCTAAATTAACAAAACAAACACAGTGAATATAGTTCCTAAATATACTCCAAAACAGATGACCTGTGAAGAATTTATACAACACCTGGATAGCAGGTGTCATCATAGCCTAGAAAGAAACTGCTTTTATGATGCATATGTCATTACGATTTAAAATAATAACAAAAGTTGGGCCAGGCACGGTGGCTCACGCCTATAATATCAGCAGATTGGGAGGCCGAGGTGGGTGGATCACCTGAGGTTGGCAGTTCAAGACCAGACTGACCAACATGGAGAAACCCCGTCTCTACTAAAAATACAAAATTAGGGGGGGGTGGTGGCATCTGCCTGTAATCCCAGCTCCTTGGGAGGCTGAGGCAGGAAAATCACCTGAACCCAGAAAATAGAGGTTGCAGTGAGCCGAGATCACACCATTGTACTCCAGCCTGGGCAACAAGAGTGAAACTCCCTCTCAAAAAAAACGAAAACAAAACAAAGGTTAACAATAGCAGTTGTAATGAGTGGAGTCATCATCACTGTTATGTTAACAGCAATTGTACCACCGTTTTGCAGAGGAAAAGATATTTTAAGGAAAAGTTACTGAGCTATGAGAAGAATAATATTAAGGCCGGGCATAGTGGTTCATTCCTGTAATCCCAGCACTTTGGAAGGCTGGGGCAGGTAGATTGTTTGAGGTCAGGAGTTCAAGACCAGCCTGGCCAACATGGGGAAACCTCACCTCTATTAAAAATACAAAAATTAGCCAGGCATGGTGGTACATGCCTATAATCCCAGCTACTTGGGAGGCTGAGGCACAAGAATTGCTTGAGCTGGGAGGCAGAGGTTGCAGTGACCCGAGATCGTGCCACTGTACTCCAGCCTGGGCGACAGAGGGAAACTGTCTCAACAACAACAAAAAAAAAAAAAAAAAAAAAAAAAAAAAAAAAAAAAAAAAAAAAAAAAAAAAAAAAAAGGAGAGTATTAAAACCAGTGTTTTAAATATAAAAGTGTATTGGTTATACTCAGCTTACTAATTTCCAAGGCATATATAAAATTAAACGGTACCTGATCGATTTTTTTCATCTTTAGAGTTGATGTCAGCTCCAAAGGATAAGAGAGTCTGAATTGTACTTGTATGTCCTTCCTGAATTGAAACAAATTTATTATCACTATGATGAGGATAAAAGAAAACCTTTTGCAAACCAAAAAGTATTTGAGACAGGTCTCAATGAATTTAAAGAGTTTATTTTGCCAAGATTAAGGATATACCTGGGAGGCAGGTCTGTGTCTTTCTCCAAAAATGATTTTGAGGGCTTTAACATTGAAAGGGGAAAAGAGGGCTGGAGTGAAAAGGAGGAAGTTATGGTCACATTACTGAATTTACTGAATCCATGATGCAAGATAAAAGGGGCAGGTTGGGGGAATAGGCAATAGTATATTAAATATCTGTTTCCACTCAGTAAATTGGCACTTTACATAAGATAAGATGAATATAGCTACCTGTGGAAATATTTAACCCTTTATCTGTAGCTATCTGCTCAGGAACAAAAGGAAAGGCAGCTCTCTGCATGACTCAACTTTCAGTTTAATTTTTTTTCTTTCGGCAGAGTGAGTTGGGAGTCCCAGGTTTTTATTTTCCTTTCACACTTTAAACACAGACTCTAACACATATTAGGCACGTTTTCTAAAAGAGTCAACTGCCAGAAGTAAATTTTCATATTCTTTTTTTTTTTTTTTTTAAAGAGACAGGGTCTCACTATGTTGTCCAGACTGATTATGAACTCCTGTGCTCAAGGGATCCTCCCACCTCAGTCTCCCAAAGTGTTGGGATTACAGGTGTGAACCACTGCGCCCAGCCAAATTTTCGCATCTAAAGTAAGAATGATACAAATTTTTGTATCATTCTCAATTCTAGTATAAATCATTCAATATTTGATGACATTTAATTATTATAAAATAGATGATCAACTCTGTGAGCCAAATTACTGACCCAATGCAGTTACTTTCCATCACTGTGAGCAGTATATAAATCTTGTGATTTATACAGAATCCACAACTCTAAAATATTCCAAGCAAATATACACTTGTTAAAATCTTCAGGACAGAGATAAACTAGAAAAGATCATGACCTCTCATAAATGGGAATTCCTATTATAGCTAGCGGGATATTATTTAAACATTGTATTTTATAAATATAAAATATTTATAAATCAGTTAAGTCTGCTACTATGTAATAAGACTACAATTAAGGTTCCAGGTTCGCTCTTCCTGTAAGACGACCCTGTAGCCACAGAGCACTCAGCCTATCCATGTGCATCTACCCAGCTTCGGCACAAGCGGGACATCAGGCAGGAGAAAGTGGTTGATTAAAAAAACAAATAGGCTGGGCACGGTGGCTCACACCTATAATCCCAGCACTTTGAGAGGCAAAGGCAGGCGGATCACTAGATCAACAGTTGGAGACCAGCCTGGCCAACGTGGTGAAACTCCATCTCTACTAAAAATACAAAAATTAGCTGGCTATGGTGGCATCCATCTGTAATCCCAGCTACTCAGGAGGCTGAGGCAGGAGACTCGCTTGAACTTGGGAGGTGGAGGCTACAGTGAGCCGAGGGGACACTGCACTTCAGCCTGGGCGACAGAGCAAGACTCCATCTTGGAAAAACCAAATAAAGGCATAGAACCATAGATAATGTTAAAGATAATAGGTAAACCGTTCCTAGCATTTAAAATAGCTACTTTTCCAGTGAAAATGTTTGCTCATCTTCATATTTTACACCCCAGAGAGCCTGGTAAATGCAATTCTCTTGTCCTGGTTGAAGATTTCTTAACTTCTGAAATTCAGTGTAAGAATAGAGGGCCAGGGAGGGGGTTGCCAAAAAAAAAAAAAAAAAAAAGAAGAGAGAGCCAGGAATTTCATATAATGGGTATTTACGGATTCAAATAACATTAATCCTGAAAACAAAAACGTGTGTGTTAGGGGGAGGCATTTTATAGAGTAAAAGGCTTTTTTAGAAGTTTTTGCCTAGAAACAAAATAAAGCCAGGTTTCTATTTAAAGAGATAAAGGTCTTCAGAATCCTGACCATTTCAGGAGAATATCATGGGCAATTCTTCCATAGAGACGAAAGAAACGACGCTACAGAGCTACCCAATCAATGGAGTAAGGCAAGCCTGGGGGAAGCTGGGATGCCATTATAAGAAGTAACAAACCTTAGCTGCATAATGAAGTGCTGTGAGGTGGGTTGATGTGGCTCTCACATCTACATCAATGCCAAGTTCGGACACCAAGAATCGGATGGCTTCGTCCTGCCCTGTGACGGCTGCCCTGTGCAGAGCCTGGGCACCCAGGCTGTCTTCTGCTGAAAGACAAGCCTAGCCGGCAGAGGAGAGAAAGGAGCAAAGGTCAAAATTAAGAAACAGGGAAACTTAGAACTGGGCACCTGCTGGCACTTCAGCAAAACTGAGCTGTTTACACACAATTCTCTGGGCAGAGGATACGTGGCTTTTGTCTGATTCTCAAAGGACTCTCTTTTTTTTTTTTTGAGACAGAGTCTCACTCTGTCGCCCAAGCTGGAATGCAGTGGCACGATCTTGGCTCACTGCAACCTCTGCCTCCTGGGTTCAAGTAAGTCTCTGCCTCAGCCTCAGGTGTGTGCCACCATGCCTAGCTAATTTTTACATTTTTAAAGATGGCTTTTACCATGTTGGCCAGGCTGGCCTCAAACTCCTGACTTCAGGTGACCCATCTGATCTGGCCTCCCAAAATGCTGGGATTACAGGCATGAGCCACCACGCCTGGCTCTCAAAGGGCTCTCTAATCAAAAAGATGGTTACGCTTCAATGTTCCAGGCTATGGTGCCAAAAGCACTACAAGCAGAGACAGTTTGTTGTTATTGCTATCAAACAGCTACCATTTACTGAACACTTTGCTAACTGCTTTATGTACATTATATTATTTAATCCTTATAAAACTTTCTGAAGAAACTAAATTTGTCTCCATTTTACAGATGGGAACACTGATGCTTAAAGGGGTCACCAGGTCCCAGAGAGGGAGTATGGAGGGGCTGGGAATGGAACATGGGATCTGAATAACAATGTGCTCTGCTTATCCTGTGACATAATGTTTGTAGGAAGAACCAAAAGAAAAGAATAAAAACAAAACCATTTCGATACCCCATGTTCACTGAGGAGCAGCCTAGCGATGTCGATGTGACCACACTGGATTGCGTCCATCAAAGGGGTGACGCCACAGTTGTCTCTGCAGTCTGGTTCATATTGGCACCTGGAGCCAGAAACCCAAGTAAGAGCTAAGAAAATTTACCACCTTAAACCCAGGGGACAGTTGACACCTGATTACCTGCAGGTGGACTGCATGTGTGCAAACAACCTGTGAGTGTGGAGCTCTCTCTCTCTTTTCCTCCATCTGTGTCTAAACTGAGGACTAGGCCTTCAGGAGCGTGATGGTCTTCCCCAGCAGACCAGCTGCTCCTCTGACCTTCTCCATCCCATTTGACGGCACTTGGTATCTTCAGCTTCCTGCACCAGAGGCCATGAAGTCGTCTCTTGCTGCTGCCTTTCCCTCATCCTTCATAATCAAATGATTACCCCCATCCCTCAATTCCACAGCCAAAATATTTAAGACATCTGTGTCCTAGCCAGGCATAGTGGCTCATGTCTGTAATTCCAGCACTTTGGGAGGCTGAGATGGATGATTCAACTGAGGTCAGGAGTTCAAGACCAGCCTGGCCAACATAGTAAAACCCCGTCTCTACCAAAAACATAAAAAATTAGCTGGATGTGGTGGCGTGCGCCTGCAATCTCAGCTACTTAGGAGGTTGAAGCAGGAGAATGGCTTGAGCCCAGGAGGTGGAGGTTGCAGTGAGCTGAGATTGTGCCACTGCACTCCAGCCTGGGCAACAAGAGCGAAAATCCATCTCAAAAAGAAAAAAAAAAGGAAAATCCTTAATGTAGCTGATAGTATTCATTCTCCCTCCACTTCATTGTTCAGGCCGCAGTATATTCTAGACACCTTTCGGTTTCTTAAACGTACCACACTTTTTCCCAGTTCGGAGCATGCATGGGTGCTGTTATTGTTGTCTGGAATACTCCCTTGCTCACACTTCAGCTAATTTATTTTTCTCCTTCAGGTCACAGCTTAAACATTAGCGCTGAGATTCTTTACTCTTAAGCCGAATTGGGTCTTCCTGTTATTTGTTCTGTAGGGATCCTGCAAGTCCTTGTAATGCACACCAGACTTTTGGGACCCCTTCACGGTCTGTCTTTCCTGCCAGTCTTGTGTGTTTTAGGAGGGTAGAAACTACACGTGTCTTGCTTCTGTTGTGGCCCCTGCACCTGATACAGGGCTTACTTTATATTAAGCACGAAATGAATGTATAAATGCTTGTTGAAAAAAACAGAAAAATGGATGATTTTGCCATTGAAAATATTTTCCCCAGATATTTGTTAATTATTTTTGTTTGGCCGGGCGCGGTGGCTCAAGCCTGTAATCCCAGCACTTTGGGAGGCCGAGGCGGGTGGATCACGAGGTCAAGAGATCGAGACCATCCTGGTCAACATGGTGAAACCCCGTCTCTACTAAAAATACAAAAAATCAGCTGGGCATGGTGGTGCGTGCCTGTAATCCCAGCTACTCAGGAGGCTGAGGCAGGAGAATTGCCTGCACCCAGGAGGCGGAGGCTGCGGTGAGCCGAGATCGCGCCATTGCACTCCAGCCTGGGTAACATGAGTGAAACTCCGTCTAAAAAAAAAAAAAAAAGAATTATTTTTGTTTCATATTCTTATCTGCTTATGTCTTTTGTTCATTTTTCTTTTGAAAGCCTAGTTTCTTTCTTAAAAATCTATCTGAGCTCTTTATGTAGCACTGATATTAACTCTGTCATAGTTAGCAAATATTTTCCCCCATTTGCTGTATTATTCTTACCTCTTAAGAAGCACCTTGACTGCCTCTAAATGGCCATGCATTGCTGGGAGGAGAAAGCTGAGAATTAGAGCTTTTTAGTGCACATATAAAATGCTTCCTGCCACCTGTCTCTGTTCTCTGCCCCATTCTATTAGTAAAAACTTACAAGAAGGAGTCATTAAATTGGGTATGCTGTTACTACCAGACAAAAATAAACATTTAACTGAAGTGGTGAACAATAATGTTTTCACTTTACATGTACACAGCCAACACCTGATTATCTTATCTTTATGGGTTTATATGCACTTTCATGGGAAACTTTCAATCCTAAACTTACACTTCTGTGCTGCGAATCCCCAAGGCTAGTCCATTTTTTCCCAGGAATTTCAAAACATTGTAACAGCAATCCATGACCAAATAGCCTGGAATTTAATTCCCCTACTAAAAGTAACTATACTTAAATGTTACGACTATTTGTTTTCCACTATTATGGGTGAATGATGGAGTGCTGATTGCTTCTCCTGGGGAAAACTGGTCAAATAATTCATCAGCTAAAAAAAAGTTTCCTACTTATTTGTAAAGTTTTAGAAAGGATTCCTTGGTCACTAATTGCCAACTGTGGCTACAGTATAATCATTCTAGATTTTCTAGACTACAGGATGGGCGTGTTGGCTCACACCCATAATCCCAGCACTTTGGGAGGCCAAAGCAGGTGGACCACTTGAGGTTAAGAGTTCGAAACCAGCCTGGTCAACACAGTGAAACCCCATCTCTACTAAAAATATAAAAATCAGCCGGGCATGGTGGCATGCTCCAGTAATCCCAGCTACTCAGGAGGCTGAAGCACGCCTGAATCACTTTAACCTGGGAGTTGGAGGTTGCAGTAAGCCAAGATTGCACCACTGTACTCCAGCCTGGGCAACAAAGCGAAACTCTGTCTCAAAAAAAAAAAAAAAAAAAAAAGAAACTGATTATATTCCAAAAGACCACAAAAACTTTTTTTTTTTTTTTTTTTTTTTTTTTTTAGTGTGAATTTAGTTTTTTTTTTTTTTTTTTTTTTTTTAGTGTGAATTTAGTTTTTTTTTTTTTTTTTTTTTTTTTAGACTGAGTCTTGCTCTTTCCCCACGCTGGAGTGCAACGGGGTGATCTTGGCTCACTACAACCTCCACCTCCCAGGTTTAAGCCATTTTCCTGCCTCGGCCTCCGGAGTTCTCGAGTAGCTGGGAGTACAGGCAGTTGCCACCAAGCTCGGCTAACGTTTTGCATTTTTAGCAGAGATGGGGCTTCACCATAATGGACAGGCCAGTCTTGAACTCCTGACCTCAGGTGATCCACCCGCCTCGACCTTCCACGAAGTGCTGGAATTACAGGTGTAAGCCACCTCACCTGGCCCAACTAGATGCTCTTATTCTCTGCCATCTGTTTTCCAAAATCCTCCTTTCCCCTGTGGGTGACCTGAAGATGAGGTTGGGCAATGCTGGGTGAAGCACCCACATCTGTGTACCTGCATGCCTGCAGAACTGTAGGCTGTACCTGCAGTGTGCAGAGGAGTTCTTCTGATTTTGCTCTCTGTCTTCCAGGCATCTGGGCAAACAGTGAGCAGGTACTGGAGGATCAGAGGGTCACCTTCTCGACTGGCAATGTGGAAACTGTTCCAGCCATCTTTGTTCTTCAGGAGTGGATTAGCGCCATGTTCCACCAGGTCCTGGATCACCCCCAGGTTCTTCCTTGTGCAGGCCATCATCAGAGGAGTCCTAAGGCCAACCAGGAGAAGCTGTCAGATGGAAGCAGCTGAGACATGAGAAGCAAGAGGCCAGGTCTTCAAAACGCATATATCCTTTGCACAGATGGAAAACCTAGAGGATTCAGGGGTCTGGGAGGCAGGAAAACAGCTTTGACTGGCAACGTCTGTGCCTTCTGTGAAGACACTGGGAGAAATAATAAGGGGAAAATGATTGTTACGAATGTGTACCTAGAGGAGGGATACCTGGGAGACAAAGCTGCTTAGGAGCTAGTTCACAGGATAGCAGTGAATTGGGACAGAGCTAAGAAAGCCCACAGAAAACCCTCAAAACATAACCAGGTCTATTCCCCTGCCCCAGTGGGTAAGATGTAGTTCCCTATTTTCCTGAAGAGGTTCACACCCTCTAACGAACCTGACCTGTGGAGTACCAAAATCAGTGTCAATCTAACTAACGAAAGGCAATTGGCTTGTGTGATGGTGCAGTACAGTGTCTCTGTGGTGGTGGTGGTTATGCAAGGCTACACGTATGGGATACAATGGCACAGTGCTCTACACACACACGTTGAGGGTATAACTGAGGAATTCTGAACAAGGATATTGATTGGAGCAATGTCAACTGAAACAATGCATTGGTGCATAAGTAACAGCTAAATGTCCCTAGAACATCGCATCCGGAAGCTATCTGTATCGCACACAATTCATTGGTGACATTCTCTTTGATTGTATTCTACACTACTCTGTGCTTTAGAAAGGGAGGCGACTGCCCTGACCAGTTAACTCACAAGGGCAGAAGGAGGGACTCTGCAGGTCATCTGCGTTTTAAAGGAAAGTTGGGCAGGCGGTCCCGGCCGCCACGCAGGCCTGGGGTGAGAACTAGGAGCTGCGAACAATTATGGTGCCCAACGGGACGGAGACGCACAGGGAACTCGCTACGACTTTGCGGGGAGAGGGAGGCGAGGTGTCTCTCCGCCCCGCACCTACCAGTCCGCCTTCTTCAGGGAGTCGACCGCTGCCCCCCGGCCCAGGAGGTAGCGCACGCAGTTCCGGTGGCCCATGGAGGCCGCCTCGTGCAGGGGCCGCTTGTAGTCTCGGTTGGCGGCCTCGATGTCCATGCCCCAGGCCTCGGCCAGATAGGCCAGCACGTCCAGACGCCCGTGGCGCGCGGCGCAGTGCAGGAGGGTATCCCCGGCCGGCCCTGGGCAGCCCGCTGCCGCCTGCGGCTCCTCCTGCAGGGCGCGGAGCCGGCCCTCCTGCACCAGCCTAAAGAGGCGCCGCGGATCCCGCGGCTGGGCCATCGCCGCGGCTTGGGCCAGGCTGTGCGCGGCGGCGGGCGGGACACCGGCGGCCGGGCAGGGAGAAGCCGAAGGCGAGGGGGACCTTCCGCCTCTTCCCGCGACCCGCCGCGCACCGCCCCGCGCATCCGGGTCCCGGCAGAGCAGCCCCCTCACGCCTCCGGCCTGGTCTCCAGGCGGGCGGCCCCCTCACACTCCCCGGCTGCCCCGCGTGGGAGAAGCCGCAGTCCCGGGCTCGGGGCAGTTTTTCCTCAGAGACAGGGCGGTCCGGGGTGACCACGCTCCAGGGGCGCGGAGGGACCTGGGGACCAGAGAGCGCTCGCGTCCGCCATCCTGAAGCTGTCGCGGCCCGCGCGTGATTCGGCGCTGAACATGTGAGAGAGTGGGGAGCGCCGCTCCTCCGCGAATTCCCGAAGCGGAGGGTCTGGGAGGGCGTGCACGGCCTCGTCTCCCGCCGGCAGGGTGGCTCCAGAGTCAGCCAGGCCGAAGCGTGACCAGCCCCGCACGCTTCCGCAGGGACGCCCCAACCTCCAGCTGCTCGGGGCCGGCGTTCCAGCGCTCCGCCCCCGTCCCCGCCCCTTGACGGCCGCAGCTCCGCGGGGACCCGGGGAGCTCGAAGGAACTCTGGGAAAGTTTCTTCGCTCCTCCCCTGCCCGAGCGGAAGCGCAGATGGGGCGTGGCCCGGTACAGTGGCCTCGCCTCCACCAGTTGCGCATTTCTATTGGTCTTAGGGACCGTCCGTCAGCACGCCCCCTCCGGCCTCGCGTCCCGATTGGCCACGGGGGCCGTCTGTCCGGCTCCGGCGGCGGGCGCTTCCCGAGGCTGCGGTGGGGCGGAGCTCGCAGAGGAAGTCGGCGGCCGTCTCGGGCTCCTGGTCCCGGCCAGAGGAGGAGCTCACTGCCGGGGGACGCTGGGCTGGGCGGCCGGCGGCGCGAGCCCGGCGGTGGCGGCGGGGCTCGGGTCCGGAGCGCCACAGTGCGTGAGGCCGCAGACGTGGCAGGGAGCGTGGGAGGGGCTCCACGATGTAGAAAACTTAACCTTCGGGGTCCTGCGCGGGGGGTCCGGGCCCGGGGTGGGGCTGTGGGGGCTCCGGGGGCGCGGGGCCGGGCTCGGGAGAACGCCGGCGTGGGAGCTCGGCCGCCCGGGCCATGGGCAGGGGGAGGGCGCGGCGGGGGTGCGCGGGGGAGGTCAGGGCGCTTACTGAGCTTGGCCAGGAGCGGCCCCCGCGCCGCCCCCAAGGCCAGGAAGGCGCAGCGTTTGGTTCCTCGGGGCTGGAGGGACACGCGCGGGGACGTGGCCTCGGCTGCTGGAAGGCCGGGCTTTCCCGTCTGCTCTGACGTTTTGACCTTGGGCAAGTCATTTTCCGCTGCTCTCTGTCCCTGTGTCATCGGTAGCCTGTCTGTCCCTCACCTGTGCATGGGAAGCCTAAGGCGATGTGGGAGGCCTGGCGCTGGTGGAGGGCACGGCGAGAGCTGGGCAGGCGGTGAGCGATGGAAGAGGCCAGTAGGTGTTGGGTTCCTCACCGGACCCGATTAGGTGCCAGTCACTTCACCTCTCCCTGTTTTCAGTCCCTTTAGCGGGTAGTATGGGAATCGCTCCTTTTTGCCAGACCTAAAAACGAGCACCGTTTACATTTTTTATTGAACTCTTTGGTCCACAGACAGCCCTGTAAGGCATCAGTCAGGTTTTACAGGTGGGGAAGTGGAGGCCTGACAAAGTCAGTGAATTTCTTACAGCATTATAGGTAATAAAAGTCTTCTGGAAGGCAGGATGGTAGCGTGTGCCTCTGTGATAAAATACGCGGAGATAAATGAAAAGACTTCTGAAATGGGTCCATGAAGATAAGTCCATTTTACTCGTGAGCAGATTCAGTTTGGTTAAGGTAACAGTGTTGTGGATAGCCGTTGGAGACGGAACTAGTCAAGTATCAGCTTTTGCTGAGGTTATTGTGCTATCGTGCCTTGTCACTCCAAAAAAAAAAAAGGGCATAAAAGTTGTTTGAAATGCACAAAAGTGTAGGGTGTGCCAGGCAGTGTTCTGACTGCTGCCGTTGAAGTTAGTGCAGATTGGAAGTTGAGGCATCTGGTAGCTTCGTACTTGTTGCTTTTACCCCTGCCCCCTTCCAGTTTCAGATGACTCTATCTTCTCTTGCATTATGTCTCTAGTTTCCCTGTTTTTAAAACATAATTGCGACACATAGGTTCACAGTAGGTTGGAATATATATATTTTTTGAGACTGAGTCTCGCTCGGTCGTCCAGGCTGGAGTGCAGTGGCATGATCTCGGCTTACTGCAACCTCCGCCTACTGGGTTCAAGTGATTCTCCTGCCTTAGCCTCCCAAGTAGTTGGGATTACAGGCATGTGCCACCATGCTCGGCTGATTGTTTGTATTTTTAGTAGAGATGGGGTTTCACCATGTTGGCCAGGCTGGTCTTTAAACTCCTGGCCTCAAGTAATCCACTCACCTTGGCCTCCCAAATGCTGGGATTACAGGCATGAGCCGCCGTGCCTAGCTAGGTTGGAATATTTGAACTCAGGATAATTGGTTACTTCATTGGTGTTCCACATTCAGTTCTGCCTCTTCTGCCTTCTCTGTGAACTTATTTTGGTCTGTATCCACCTTTGAATAACTAAGTGATACTGCATGTGAATCTGCCCCACAGCCCCTGTGATTTTCTGGGGCTAAAGCTCGGTCTAGAGGGGCGGAATCTGCACAATAAGCTAATGGATGAGGCTGTTTCCTGGGTCTCACTGTTTTCCGGTTGGGCTGCTCATTTCTTTTGTGCAGGCGTGTGGAGTTTGTGGTCTGGCCTTTACTGTCACTTCACATGTAGTCGTCATTGGTGCTGACTTGCTCCCTGGCTATCTTTCCTTTTTCTCTCGTTGTTTTTCATGAATGTGCAGCGTTCAGCCATGCCCATAGGTATACTCATCATATCACATGTTTTGTGATCGTGAGTGTGTGTAGATGCCACTATTGGTATTAGATTTAGAATTCTAATTTTTGGTTTGTTGCCATCATCTTTTCTCTGCTTAGCCCATTCCTCTATCCCTCCTAGGCTGATTTTATTTGGAAACTGAATTTGGATTCCATCTTTGCCTTTCTGGCTGTGAAATTACCTACTTTTAGAAAGCATCTCAAATCTTATATCTGTAGCTGTCATTCACATACCTTTTGAAGACCAGTCTCTTATTTCAGAGGACCTCCTGGAGATTAAACATGGTGTTCCCCATATAACTTAAAACAAAACATTATTTTTAAAACTAGGACTTTTGGCCTCCCTCTCACTCTGGGGGAAAAAGCGACTTAAACAAAAACATGGTCTCTTGTTCCTTAACATGGTTTTAATGATATTAACATCTCTTTTAACGTTCTAGAAATGTCAGTTATCCTGTTGCTCTTTCTCTTTTATCTTTCTCATTCAGTCTTGTCAAAAAAAGCCATGTTCTTATTCACTTGTCCTCTCTGCCCAATGTCTGCTGCTCTCAGGCCTTTGCCAACTCTCACATAGGTTGGTATGGTGGCTTTCTGACTTGTTTTCCTGACAATCTCCGTGTCTCTCCACCTTCTATCCTCTCTCCCGAGTCACTGCCCTAAAGTGTAAATTGGATCGTGTAATGACTCTGCTTTAAAAATTGGATGAGGCCGGGTGTGATGGCTCATGCCTGTCATGCTACCACTTGGGGAGGCTGAGGTGGGTGGATTGCTTGAGCTCAGGAGTTCGAGACTAGCATGGTCAACACGGTAAAACCCTGTCTCTACTAAAATAAAAAAAATTAGCTGGGGATGGCAGTGCGCATCTGTAGTCCCAGGTGCTCAGGAGGCTGAGGCAGGAGAATTGCTTGAACCCAGGAGGCGAAGGTTACAGTGAGC
>NW_016107802.1:707496-721147 GCF_001604975.1 Cebus imitator
AAAAAAAAAAAAAATTGAATGATACCTACCTGATAAAGTCCAGTTTCTTTTATTGAGCCCGATTTAGCATTATGTTTAAGGACCTTTGTAGTCTGTGGCTCCAAATTCCTTTTCCAGCTTTGTCTCCTGTCATTCCTCATCAGGGAGCCTCTTGTGCTGATGAAACCCAGCTTTCCTGCCACACTAGTGCATTGTTCATGCCTCTGTATTTTTGCACACATTGTTTCCTTCTGCCTTACTGAATCCCATGATTCTTTCCAGGTTCAACTCTTCCTGAAGCCTTTTTCAACATGCCTAACTCTATTTACGTTTCTTTACTATCATAACACTTCATGCCTGCATTTATGTCATTTTTATATTGCTTTATGTTTAGTAACTTGTGTTTGTTTTGGTAGCCGCCTTATGGGCAGGCTTATTCACTTTTGTATCACTAATGTCTAAAATAGCATTTAACGCCAAGGATACCACAAGGCAAAGCCCCCGTAGAGTTTATAATGAATCTGGGACATAGCAGATACATAAAAGTAGTTTTATGTGGAATGAATTGACTATAGGAAAAGTCTTTGAAGTATATAAAATTATATCCTAGACCATAAATACTGATCCTTCTCTTGTTTTTTCAAACATTCCTTCCTTTCCTTATGAGAAACATAGAGCGGAAAGTCTGGCCATCCTTGCTGGCTGTCATACATGAGTGCTGTCTCCAAGGGAGTCATAGGTATCTCAGATGTGAGAGGATCCAGGGGAGATTGCGCTTACTGCCTGGGACCTTTTGGATTTCTGGAGAAGCAGGCTGTGGTAGCCTGGCTCTGCATCAGTGAATGCCCGGGGAAGGAACTGGAGCTGTATTTTGCTTGCTTTCTGCATTCGTTTCTTTCAGAGCTAATAGGGACACAATATTTTGAATTTTTTCCATTTTGAGTCTATAGCATTTAGTGGTATTTTCTTTATAGTTGTGTTTTCTAAATACTTTTCAATTTCAATTTCTTCGGTTCTGACATTTTACAATGATTTTTAAAACTGTAATATGGAAATTAAACTTGAGGCTTTCAGAAGCTGCTTTTAAGCTTTCTAGATACAGAGAGAAGAATGTCACAGTAGGAAGTAAACTGGACTGGGGAGTCAGAAGACCCGGGTTCTTGTGTTGGCGCTGTCACTCACAAGCTATGAGGTGACTTCAGGCGAGTCTTCTCTGCTCCCCAGGTTAATCATGGCACAATTGTAGGATTGCTCTGAGGGTCAAATGAGAATATAGGAAGGAACTGCAAAAGCTGTAAAGCACTTAGGAGCTATAGGATAGTTCAGAGCTTCAAAGCCAAGGAAGACAGCCTACACTTGAGAAGGAAGGGCTGTAGCCGTGCGTGTGTTCCTTTAATCAGCAATTATTTATGAAGCAATATGTGTTGCATGCTGGGCATAAATTCCTCTCTACTCCTTCCCACTAGACCAGAGAGCTTTTAGTCTGGGATGGAAGACATATTAAATATAGACTTATACAACTAATTGTTATTAATATGATATGTAATACAATAAAATTATATTAAAACAATAATTTGTGTAAGACACATATTAAATGCACACTTACACAAAGAATTGTTACAAGTATTTCGGCTGCAGGGGGTGGTTTCGTTCCTGGCTTGAGTGATTACTTTTATGGTGCTGGAGTGAGAGATAACACAGTTAATGATTGAAATTGGACTAGTCCGTTTTCACAGGCTGCCATTGGACCTGTCAAGTGCCTGAGTCATTGTGATAATGGGCTACATTGCGGGGCCCCTGGGCCATCTCCATAGGGGATGCCAGAGGACAAATGCCCACTTGCTGGTCTTCACAGAGCGCCCTGAGAATAAGAGGCATGTGGGAAACTGACCTAATTAGCTGACTCCGAAACTTGTCCAGATTAGCAAAACTGCCCTCTGTGGGTCTTTGTTAAACTTGGCTATCGTATTATAGTAGTTTCTCCAGTCAGGTACTTTGTGCTAGAGACAATTTGATTTTTTTTTTTTTAAGAGCAATTATATAATAATTTTCCTGCCAGGAATTCTAGGTACTTATTGTCTTCATCTTATCCATTTAGGTCTGTAACCTCTAAGTTTTAACATACTTTTTGGTGTGAGTTCTGATTAGTAAAGGTAGGGGAAGAAAGGAAATTATTTGGTATCAATTTCAAATGATCCTGAATGGCTAGGGTAAGCTTTGCTATAGTAACAAATAGATCCAGACATGTCATGACCTCACAATAGAAGTTTATTTTTCAATCCTGTAGCAATGTAAGGAGGCTGCAGGTAGGTCATGAGGTGGTTGGAGTTTGCGTGTGTAGGTGTGGGGAGGGCTCTCTTTAAAGCAGTAGTCCGAGGATTGAGGCTGCTGGAGGTTCTTCTATTTTGAACACCCAGCTTCTAAGGATGTCCTGGGAATCAGCTTCCCAGTTAGGGGGAAGAGAAGAGTGGAGGGCAGGCCTGGAAGAGGCACGCGCTGCTGCTGTTCCCTTTCCGTTGTCTGGCACCCAGAGGTACAGTGACATCTACCTGCACACAGGACTGGGAAGTAGAGCCTGGCTGTGTGCTCAGGGAGAAGAGCAGCAACGTTCTTTGCAGCGAAACCTGAAACACTCAGTTTCACTTTCTGTGACTTGTTTTGTAAGTTGTTTTTCAATAAAGGAGATTAAACAAAAGAAGCCAGGCAAATGAAAGCACAGCGGAGGAGTAGCAGACATGTAGTTCTCACTGCGGAGTGCTAGAGTATCTGTTATTTCCACCTTGTACACTTTGACGGATGAGGTGATAGACGTGGTTCCTTCCTTTTAGTGCCCAGTAGTAGAGTTTTTGTAAGGACTCATTCAGGGGAGACTGAGAAGGGTCTCATCTCCGTCAGGGGACCTCACTAGTGCGAGGTGTGGGTCAGAGTTGGCTGGGAGGGGACAGACTCATCAGGGTGAAAAGATTTGAGGGGTGGTGGAGGGCCAAACTGCAGATCATGACCACTTTGAAGTCAGCAAAGGCCAGGAACCATTGGGCGAGGGCTAAAAGCTGAGGGTTAGCAAAGAGGTGTGTCCTAGAATGGGGACCCCTGAAGTGGAGGACCGAGAAGTCACACTTTAGAAAGCTGTCACAGAAAAGGCAATGTGGGAATGAGCTTACTTAAGTCTGGGGAACATTCCATTTGACATAATGGTTTGGGTACATTCTGGTTTTTCTGTCCTGACACCTGAGGGCTCTAACACATTTCTTTTGGTCATTGTGGAAGAGAGTCTCCAAGGGTGGGGCACACATGCCCAATTTGGTGTGTAGGGAGACCAATTTCAACCACTTTGGCAGCCTTGTAGAGTTTGCAAAGCCCCACAAGTGATTCTGATCTCTGCACCCACAAGAACCCCTAGTTTAGACACAGCTTCCCTTTGTCTGTGTGCGTTCACCATGACACGTTCCAACTTCACCCCTGAAGAATCACAAGCAGTTTCTAACAATAAATGCCCTTTACGGGAGGTGTAAAGTGCATTTGCTATGTAAGGAGGGAGGCATACCGTGAGGTTTGGGTGACTCAGGGAAGGAGGATTTTTATGGAAGAGGTAGCATTTGAGCATCTTTATTTTGATAAAGTTATTTTTGAATTGCTTTTTGAAAAGGTATTAAGCATAGAAGGGTGATTAGAATTCTAGTGTAGTGTTTTGGTTTTATTTATAACCATTTAGCAAGAATATTAATGCTATTAAAATAAAACTGATGGGCCTTTTAGGAGACACTCAGATTGGCGTGGTAGTCACATAATTCTTCTGATGCTTCGGTTGCAAGGTATTGATGAAGATTTAGAGATAGGTGTTGTCACCCTCAATGTGGGTGACTCGAGTACTTATATATTGTCTCATTCTCTGAATTCAGCATGGCAGGTTATTATAATGCCCATTTTCATAAGTTAAGGCTTTGGTGATGAATATACCTGCCAAGTGGAGGTCTTCTGCTGCAGCCTACAGCCTTGGAGAGGCTTTAGGGGAATGTAAAGTGTAATGGGTATAACTGCAGAGGAGGTGGACACAGGGGTCCTGGCTCCCAGTTCAGAGCATCACAGCACCTGTCTCTGAGACCAGAGATAGTTTAGTTTTCCTGACCCTCAGATGATGTCAGAAAACTTATTTTTGATAAATATATCCAGTAAATCCAAGGGGTGGGGGATTCAATAAAAGTGCCAATAAAAATCCAATGAAAGTACCAACTCTACCCCTTAGTTACCTAAGATGTAGGTAACTCATCTTACCTGTATCTTACCTAAGATCTCATCTTACCTATATAGAGGCCAGATTGCCAGTTTAGGGCCCCTCCCCCAGTGCTGAACCTCAGCTCCTTCCAGGGTGGCTTCATGCCAGAACACACTGGAATATACCGGAACTCCCCGGAAGCAGAACACGGTGTTCCAACACTCCCATTAGCTCTTTCTGTTACTCCTGTTTCTTTGTTAGATTTCTGCAAACACTTAATCTTCTCAACAAGCATTTTAGATTCAGATGTATTTTGTAAGATAGATACATAAATAATAATCTCTTCTGTTCATAACTACTTTTTCCAAAGTAGTTCCTTTTGGGACTGAACATTTTTGATGTTCTCTCGTCAGTCTGTTGTGAGGTACCGGGGAGGTCTCCTTGTGGGAGCAGTTCTACAGTACATTCCTAGGGGTTGAGTGTAGGCTCCTGCACCTCCCAACCGAACCCTCCTCCATGCTTCTCCCCCTCCTGGATGCACTCAGTATTTGTAGAACATTCAATGGACTGCTGCCTCAGTCCATTCAGGCTGGTATAACAAAATACCATAACTGGGCTGCTTCTAAGCAGAAGTCTCTCACAGACCTGGAGGCTGGAAGTCTGAGATTGAGGTGCCAGCAGATTTAGTGTCTGTTGAGGGCCGCTTCCTGGTTCATAGACAGCACCTTCTCTTTTTGTCCTCACATGGTGGCATGAGTAAGGGAGTCCTAAGGAACCTCTCTTGTAAGGGTACTAATCCCATTTGATCCCATTTGTGGGGACTCTCCCCTTATGACCTTATCAATTCTCAGAGCCTTACCTTTTTTTTTTTTTTTTTTTGAGGCAGAATCTGGCTCTGTTGCCCAAGCTGGAGTGCAGTGGCACAATCTTGGCTCACCGCAACCTCCACCTTCTGGGTTCAAGTGATTCTCGGGCCTCAGCTGCCTGAGTAGCTGGGGTTACAGATGCCTGCCCACCATGCCTAAGTTTTGTATTCTTAGTAGAGATGGGATTTCACCATGTTGGCCAGGCTAGTCTTGAACTCCAGACCTCAAATGATCTACCTGTCTTGGACTCTCAATGTGCTGAGATTACAGGCATGAGCATCATGCCTGGTCCAGAGCCCCACCTTTTCATACCATCACCTTGTGGGGTGAGGATTTCAGTGCATGAATTTTCAGGGACATGAACATTCAGTCCATGGTACAGACTATGTGTCTGGCTCACGCTATCTGCATACAGAGGATACAGCAGTGAGTGAGGTGGGCTAATTGCTCACCTTGGAGCATGCTTATTGTCTTTTCGACTCTCAGGCATGTGATTGAGACATCTTCATCTAGTTGATGGTCATGATTAATGCACCGTTGTCACAATTAAGTGACTGCAGAAGGCCTCGATAAAGAAATTCTTACATACTTCACAAGAATCCTTCCAAGGTTCATCCTGCATGTGTAAGTACCTTTTCTGTACGGATCTGCCAGCCTCGGTTTGTAGATGTTTCCAAAAGCTAAATTTAGAAGGCCGTCGTAGATTTGGGTGGGCATCAGACCCTTCAACTGAGCCTAATTTTCTCACTGGTTATGTGCCTTTTCATTGACTTTCAGAAGCCTTCTGGGACCTGACACACCCATTCAGCTAAGCAGGCCTGCAGCTGGCCTGAGGTCCTGGGTTTCAGATTTGAGTGGTTTGATGTTGGTCTTTTGGCTCCTTCTTGGTTTTTTTGTTTTGTTTTGTTTTCTTCGTGATTTTATCCATGAAAGCTTTTCCTCTCCAGGCCAGTTTGGCAGTAGATGTTCACCTCCTACTTAAGTGAGGTATTCACTGTTGGTAACTTTCTTCAGTAAGTGTCTCCAGTTATTTATTTTTTCCTTTTTTCCTTACCCTTTAGCAGGACACATTGTGTCTCCAGTTCTAATTGTAGATATTGTACTGACCAGCTCTGAAGCACTTGGGACTGTTTGAGGAGAGAGAAAAGCAGGCATGAGCCCACTCTCTTGGATCTGTAGGGCCTGTGGATTTGCTGCCTGGTCTCCTGCAGCTGCTCCTGCCATTGAGCTATGTGTGGAGTACCTCACCCAGGATTTTCCGGTGTTCTGGAAGCCATGTTGCAGTCATGTCTCTTTTGCCAGTATGCCCAGAGGTCCCCATTCAGGCAAAATAGTCCTTGGGCTATATTTGAAATACGAAGGGCTTTAAACAGGAAATAAAATTTCATGTCTTATTTTTTAAAAAGAGAACAAGTCTTTATGTTTTCTTTCCCATGTAGAAAACTTCAAATTTGGTTTTTTAATGTAGAAGAACTTCACATTCATGCTTGTTTCTTTGTGAATAAGTTGATTTGTTGTTTTAGTCTAGAGAAACTGGTCAGCAACATTACAGAACCAGAACAAACCAGCACAAAAGCATCAAAGTGGGTGGGGGGGTATTTGGTTTTCTGTTCATAATAAGCGAGACATGTTACTGCTTTAGGTTAGAAAGGTATTCAGGAATGAACAAAGACAGCTTTGAGTTTAAAAAAAAAAGAAAAGAAAGGTATATTTCCAATAATACAGAATTGGCTATAATTAGGCTGCTAATACACTTCCTGTTTTGCCATTAGGTGGCATCTTTATAATTTGAAGGATGTTTCAGTGTCTCATGCAAGCTAATCAGATAAGCCTTGTTAAATAGAGGTAACAGGTAAGTTTGTTTGCATGGAGTTTTATAGTTTGACAAACATTTTTGGGCAAATTTTCTCATCTGTTCCTGATGACACCTATCAGACTTAGACGAGATCAGGCGCGTTAAGGGTGGTATGGCTGTAGACCTATTAGATTTAGAGACCTGAGGTGACCTGAAGTCATAGAGTTACCAGGTGGCCAGCTGAGGGCTCCAGCCCAGCTCTCCCGTCAGGCCCTCTGCACACTCACTGCTCTGTACTGTGCTGCTTTCACAAGAGTGAGCATATCTGAGTGCTAGGGCTTGGCACTCATGGGGTTACACCCTGCTTCTGAGTTCAGGTAGTTAGAAGATCTGCTGTGTCCTTTCAAAGGGGCTCACAGAATGAGTTTTATGTGTAGAATTGATTTTGGAAAAGTCTGTTTTTTTTTTTTTTTTTGAGACAGTTGCCCAGGTTGGAGTACAGTGGCACAACCTCAGCTCACTGCAACCTCTGTCTCCCAGATTCAAAGAGATTCTCTGCCTCAGCCTCCTGAGTAGCTGGGATTACAGGCGTGCACCACCACACCTGGCTAAATATTTTTGTATTTTTAGTAAAGACGGGGTTTCGCCATGTTGGCCAGGCTGGTCTTGATCCCCCCACCTTGGCTTCCCAAAGTGCAGGAATTATAGGCAGGGGCCACCATGCCCAGCCTACTGGAGTATTTTTAGGACCTGTGAAAATATGATACTCATAGAACCTGAATCTATTCTCTTTTGACCATCTCCAGTACAGGCTAACTTTTTTTTTTTTTTTTTGTGATGGAGTTTTACTCTGTTACCCAGGCTGGAGTGCAGTGGCATGATCTCGGGTCACTAACCTCTGCCTCCCGGGTTCAAGTGATCTCCTGCCTCAGCTTCCCGAGTAGCTGGGATTACAGACGTGCACCACCACACCTGGCTAATTTTTGTATTTTTAGTAGACAGGGTTTTACCATGTTTGCCAGACTGGTTTTGAACTCCTGACCTCAGGTGATCTACCTGCCTCGGCCTCCCGAAGTGCCAAGATAACAGGCACGAGACACCGTGCTAAGCCTAATTCTTATTTTTAAGAAGTGTATATGTTATATTTCAGAGTTTAATGGCATAAGGAGGTAGCTAGATCTTACATGTAGTAACAGATACAGAAGCATGGAGAATCTTGGTTACACATAGACAAGACTTACCGGAAAGAAGATGAGTAATACAAAACCAAGTATTTCAGTACTGTTGAAACAAAATTCTAGGCGCAACTGCCGCCGTAGTGTGTTGCTAAGGGAGGATGTGAAGTTTTCTCCTCTAACGGTCCTGAAAAGGATTTGGATTCTTTTCCATTTGGGGGCTGGGGGAGCCTGTCCTGTCCTTTCAAGTCAGTTCTCAGTACTGAAGTGCTCTGGGGCCTGAGAGATGTGTGTCCTTTGGTTCTCAAGAAGTTTGCATATTATCATGATGTTTTGCTTCTAGTTATGTGCTTTTCATGTTATGTGCTTTTCGCTACAATTGAAAACTTTAACCATTTAACAAAAAAATGTTATAAAAGTTTTTTTATTATTTAAAAACTATAGCCAATTCCCAAATATTTTTGGCTATTGTAGAAACATAAGTGGCCTGTATAAAGTTAAGGAAAAGAAGCCAAGCCTCAGTATATCCACTAATGACAGCTTTTTTGCTCTGTTGCTCAGACTGGAGTGCAGTGGTGTGATCTCGGCTCACTGAAACCTCCACCTCTAGGGTTCAAGTGATTCTCTTGCCTCAGCCTCTTAAGTAGCTGGGATTGCAGGCATGCGCCACCACGCCCAGCTAATTTTTGTATTTTTAGTAGAGATGGAGTTTTGCCACATTGGCCAGGCTGATCTCCAAATCCTGGCCTCAAGTGATCCACCCACCTCCGCCTCCTCACATTCTGGGATTATAGGCATGAGCCAGTGTGTCCAGCCACAGCATTTTCTTAAATGAGCATTTCATGATCAAGGCTTCTAGAAAGTATAAGTAGAAAAAAAAGTTATCTTAAGATCCAAAATGTTACTTAGGATTCTTTTTTCAATTCTAAGGGAGAAAAATGCTAATAAACTGTGAAAGGACAAAGTTGGTGGGCAAGGGGAGAGGAGAAGGGTTGGCTGGGGTGTTGACAGAATCGTGCCACTGTGCAGAAACTTGAGTATAATTTGCTGGCTAGCTTGTAGAATCAGTGATAACTAATGAATATCCCCTTTCTTCTACCTGCTGGTACGAAACAGTGAGACGGTTTAAGCGGAAGCATCTTACTGCCATCGACTGCCAGCATTTGGCTCGGAGTCACTTGGCTGTGACCCAGCCCTTCGGTCAAAGATGGACAAACAGAGATCCGAACCATGGTCTCTATCCTAAACCCAGAACAAAAAGAGGGAGTAGGGGTATGTCTCCTCCAAAACTCTTGCATTTCAAAACCTGTAGTGTGTGGGGTCTTTGAATATCTCCTAGTTTAAAAGTATCTGTAAATGTTGCTGCTGTGACTTGAAGTCTTGATGCAATAGCTTGATACTTTTTTCATTATTTGTGAGTTTTGCATGAGAAAAAAAATTTTTTTTTGAGACTGAGTTTCATTCTTGTTGCCCAGGCTGGAATGTGATGGCATGATCTTGGCTCACTGCAACCTCTGCCTCCCAGATTCAAGTGATTCTCCTGCCTCAGCCTCCTGAGTAGCTGGGATTACAGGCACACACCACCACACCCAGCTAATTATGTATTTTTAGTAGAGATGGGGTTTATCCATGTTAGTCTTGAACTCCTGACCTCAGATGATCCACCTGCCTTGGCTTCCCAAAGTGCTAAGATTACAGGCATGAGCCACCGCCCCTGGCTGAGTTTTCCATGAAAATCCTATGCTATTATCAGTTCGTAAAAGCTGGGGAAAAGTGTGATGGAATGAATACTATTAGCTTTTGTAAATTATAAAGTGATAGAAAATATGGGCCAGTGTCACTCTTATTCCAATCCAGAAACACTCTGATTAGTTGACCCTTGTTTGTCTTCTCTGTCCAGTATCTGCCACTAGATCCATGTGTCATTATTTTTCCTCCAAAATGTTCCCTCACCCTAAGCCCTTTGTCACCTGGTACCTGGACTACTACAGTAACCCTTCTTCTTGACTTCAGATTTTCTCTCTTCTAAATCAACTGGACTGTCCTCTATGTACCAAATGAATTCCCGCTTTCGTTAATAAATCTAGGTTGCCTTATTTCCCTTTCATGTAATTAATTTCAGAATCCAACTCAAGTATTATCTAGTTGGCTTTTGTTTGTTGTTGTTCAAGAAAGGGTCTTGCTCTGTTATTCAGGCTGGAGTGCGCTGGCACCATCTCCGCTCACTGCAGCCTCTGCCTCCTACCTCAGCCTCCCAAGTAGCTGGGACTACAGGCATGTGTCACCACGCCTAGCTAATTTTCGTATTTTTTTGTAGAGATGGGGTTTCACTATGTTGCCCAGGCTGGTCTCAAACTCCGGGGCTCAAGAGAGCAGCCCACCTCCGCCTCTCAAACTGCCGGGATTACAGGTGTCAGCCACCTTTCCCAGCCTGGTTGTCTTTAAATATTGTGTGTTTTCCACTTTGGGAACTACTATAACCAACTATATGAGGCAGTTTGAAACTTAGTTATATGCTGTCTGATAACTGAGTTTGTTCCATATGTAGAAGGCAGTTTCTTTTCTGCCTTGAATTCTTTACTGACAAGGACTTGTGAGGTGGCCCTGACCAGGTGGTAAGGTCTCAATGACTGTGGATGTGGCTGGATTCAACAGTCAAAAGATACCAGGATTTGGCTGGGAGTAGTAGCTCACGCCTTATTTATAATCCCAGCACTTTAGGACGCTGAGGTGGGAGGATTGCTTGAGCCCAGGAGTGCCAGACCAGCCTGGGCAACATAGTGAGGCCCCGTCTCTATTTAAAATTATAATAAATTTTTCAAAAAAGAAAATACCAGGATTTAACCCTGGTCATATGGATTTAACTCGTAGTAATAGTGACTTTAGAACTCTGGGTTTCTATCAAATTGCTTAAGAAATATTTTTTTCACTAATATAGAAAAATATCTGTCTCAGTTTTATAAATTTTTTTAAAGGCTAAACTGAATTTCAGTCCATTCTCTTATTTTCCAAAGTGAGAATTTTGGCTACGGCCATTTAGGAAGGAACTGTGTATTACTGATAAGGCATTTACTTCTTTGGCATTTAAAAATAATTTTCAGGAGTTTGCAAATGCTGTGGGATGTGTGAAATCACCATTTAGGCTTCCCTATGTGCCTGAAAAGTCTGTGAGTCAGGGAACATAACCATTTTTCATTCTACACTTGTCTCGGAATCATCGGTGCTTAGTAAATGGCCATTGAACAAACATGTAGAAGAGATTAGGTACTACTATAATACTATAAAGATAATTCTGAGTCCCACCTTTTTATTTTAAAATAATGTGTCACCTTCACAGGAAGAAATACAAATAAAAGCCGGGCACAGTGGCTCACGCCTGTAATCCCAGCATTTTGGGAGGCCAAGGTGAGTGGATCACTTAAGGTCAGGAGTTCGAGACCAGCCTGCCCAACATGGCAAAACCCTATCTCTAAAATACAAAAATCAGCCGGGCGTGGTGGCGCACCTATAGTCCCAGCTACTTGGGAGTCTGAGGCAGGAGAATAGCTTGAACCTGGGGGGCAGAGGTTGCAGTGAGCTAAGATCACACCACTGCCCTCCAGCCTGGGTGATAGAGTGAGACTCCGTCTCAAATAAATAAACAAATAAGAAATAAATAAAAATAAAAGAGGTTTAGCACTGTCAAGTGAGAAGAGTGAGATTTTCAGAATCCTGATAATCCCAAGCATGTGAATTTCTGTTTAAGCACATGGAGGCTTCCCGCTGTAGAGTGAGTGGGAGTGGTGCACTTTGTGAGTGGCGGTGTGGATGTGAGCAGTCGCCTCCTTTTTGTCTGTCCATTCAGGTATTCCCTGTGTACCCTGTTTCTCTGTACTTGTATTTACTGCAGGGAGTATTGTGGCCATCCCACCATGTGGAGACCGGTCTCTGTCTCCTTGTAAATGTGTGTCTGTTTATATGATAGAGCCAAATGTAAATATTGTTTGGATTAGTTATTTATATAACCAGCCGGCCCATAAATATACTCTTGTCTTTTCCCTCTGGTAACATAGATAATTGAAAATTAGTTTGTCTTATTTGGGTCAACAGCAAATCAACAGTCATTGTTCATTTCTCGTCCATCCTGTTTGGGTTCTCTCTACAGGTCAAGGATGTCAAAGATGCATCCCTGAGTTCTTCCTAGCAGGCAAGCAGCCGTGCACCAATGACATGGCCAGAAGCAATTCTGTTGGCCAGGACAGCTATCAGGACTCTGAGGGTGACATGATCTTTCCTGCAGAGAACAGCTGTGCACTGCCTCAGGAAGGCAGTGGAGAAGCACTGCTGGGCGCTTCAGGGTCTGCCCCGCCCTCCAGGAAGCGGGCTCGGTCCTTTGAGGAAGAGAGTAACCAGGCTATGGGGACCAGCCGGTGGGATGGAGTTTCTAAGAAAGCCCCGAGGCATCATTTGTCTGTGCCAAGCACAAGGCCTAGGGAGGCCAGGCGAGAAGCAGAGGACAGTACATCTCGGCTCTCTGCAGAGTCTGGAGAAACTGACCAAGATGCTGGGGACCTGGGTCCTGATCCCATTCCTGACTCATACTATGGGCTTCTTGGGACCTTGCCCTGCCAGGAAGCGCCGAGCCACATTTGCAGCCTGCCTAGTGAGGTCCTGAGGCACGTGTTTGCCTTCCTCCCAGTGGAAGACCTCTACTGGAACCTGAGCTTGGTGTGCCACCTGTGGAGGGAGATTATCAGTGACCCATTGGTGAGTGAGTGCTCGGAGTCAGGAGATGGTTCCTCTAAAAGCACATGAATTTGCTAAATGCACACTTCTAATTAGAGGATCTTTTCAGACATGGTTTCCATTTGCCTTCAGAAGACATTCAAACTCCTTAGAGGCATTTAAGGCCTTCTCTGTCTGCCCCTTAGAGGCATTTAAGGCCTTCTGTGTCTGCCCCACTCTATGATTCCAGCCTCTTTGCTCACTTCCACTCAACACATCTTCCCTGTGTTCTGTCTATAGCTCATCTGCTGTGTCCAGACCACAGACTGCGCATTCCTTCCCCTCCCTGGGTTGCTCTAATCCTCCCACCCTCCCCATTTGGAGGGTTTTTTTTTTCTTTTTTTCTTTTTGGAGACAGAGTTTCCCACTGTCACCCAGGCTGGAGTGCAGTGGCATGATCTTGGCTCACTGCAACCTCTGCTTCTGGGTTTCAAGCAATCATACTGCCTCAGCCTCCCCAGTAGCTGGGATTACAGGCATGCATCACCAAACCCAGTTAATTTTTGTAGTTTTAGTAGAGATGGGCTTTTACCATGTTGGCCAGGCTGGTCTGAAACTCCTAACTTCAAGTGATCTGCCTGCCTTCGGCTTCCCAAAGTGCTGGGGTTATAGGTGTGAGCCACCGTGTATGGCCCCACCGCCCTTTTTTTTTTTTTAAATGTAAGCATCTATAGCTATAAACCACTCTCTTACAACAGCACAACAGCATTCATTGCATCTCATAAGTTTGGTATGGCATGTTTTCATTTTCATTTGTCACAAGATATTTTCTAATTTTCTTTGAGATTTCTTCTTTTGACCCATTGGTTGTTTTAAGAATGCATTGTTTTTTGTTTTTTTTTTTTTTTTGTTTTTTTTT
>NW_016107802.1:721168-722693 GCF_001604975.1 Cebus imitator
AGTGTAGAGGAAAATGAAATGCCCACCATTGGTTCTTTCTGGGTTTAATACTTTTATATCACTTTGAATATTTTTTTATTTTTTTTTTTGTGTTGTTTTTGTTTTTTTTTTTTTTGAGACAGAGTCTTGTTGTATCACCAGGCTGGAGTGCAGTGGCGCGATCCTAGCTCACTGCAACTTCTGTTTTCTAGTTTCAAGCAATTCTCCTGCCTCAGCCTCCCAAGTAGCTGGGACTTCAGACATGCACCACCACACCTGGCTAATTTTTTTTGTATTTTTAGTAGAGGCGGGGTTTCACCGTGTTGGCCAGGATGGTCTTGATCTCTTGACCTCGTGATCTGCCTGCCTCGCTCGTCCTCCCAAAGTGTTGGGAGTACAGGCTTGAGCCACCGCGCCTAGCCTAAGAATGCGTTTTTTTGTTTGTTTGTTTGTTTGTTTGTTTATTTTTTGAGACAGAGTGTTGCTCTGTCACCCAGGCTAGAGTGCAGTAGCTTGATCTTGGCTCACTGTAACCTCCACCTCCCAAGTTCAAGTGATACTTGTGCCTCAGCCTCCCGAGGAGCTGGGATTATAGTTGCACTCCACCATGCCTGGCTAATTTTTGTATTTTTGCTGGAGACGGGGTTTCACTTTGTAGTCCAGGATGGTCTCAAACTCCTGATCTGTCGCAGCCTCCCAAAGTACAGGGATTACAGGTGTAAGCCACTACACCTGGCCAAGAGTATGTTGTTTAATTTCCGTATATTTGTGGATTTTTCAGTTTTCCTTCTGCTATTGATTTCTGATTTTATTCCACTGTGATTTTACGAGGTAATTTGTATACTAACCTCAGTGTTTCTTAAGTTTGTCGAAACTTGTTTTGTGGCCTAACAGGTGATCTATCCTGGAGAATGTTTCATGTGCCCTTGAGAGGAATGTATATTTTGCTGTTTGTTGAGTGGAGTATTCTGTATGTGTTTGTTAAGTCCATGTAGTCCGTAGCGTTGTTCAGGTCCTCTGTTTCCTTGTTCATCTTCTGTCTGGTTGTTCCATCCATCATTGAAATGGTGGTGTTGAAACCTCCTACTATTACTGTGTTGCTGTGTGTTTCTACCTTCAGTTCTGTCAGGGGTCATTTCCTGTATTTAGGAGCTCTAATGTTTGGTGCATATATATTTATAATTATATATTCTTGGCGAGTTGATGCTTTTATCATTATGTCCTTTGTCTCGTATAGCAATATTTAACAGACAAAATTGAGTTGAAGTCTGCTTTATCTGATATTAGTATAGCCAGTGCTAATGTTTCAGATAGGGAAACTGAAGCTATAGCTTTTCCCAGATTCTAAAACAAGTTAGTGTTAGAACCAAGACCAAGACCCAGTTCTCTTAGTTTCTGACCAAAATTTGTATAACATTTCTGCCTGATTTGCCTGACTTTTGAATTGTGAGCTGTGATTGCTTTTCACTGGTAGAAGATTATCTATGTGTTTGTGGTTTAATCTGCTTTCTTTTCTTTTCTTTTTTTTTTTTTTTTTTTTTTTTTT
>NW_016107802.1:722748-746502 GCF_001604975.1 Cebus imitator
ACACTGCCACCTAGGCAGAGTACAGTGGCTTGATCTCGGCTCACTGCAACCTCTGCCTCCTGGGTGCAAGTGATTCTCCTGCCTCAGCCTCCTGAGTAGCTGGGACTACAGGTGTATGCCACTACGCCTGGCTAATTTTTGTATTTTTTTTTCAGTAGAGATAGTTTTGCCACCTTGGCCAGGCTGTTCTCAAACTCCTTACCTCAAGTGATTTGCCCACCTCATTAATCTGCTTTCTAATGGGCTCCTGTCTTGTGTTATTTTGTTTGTTTTTAACTACATAGTTCATTCCTTGGAAGAAGCTGTACCATCGATACCTGATGAATGAAGAGCAAGCTGTCAGCAAAGTGGATGGCATCCTGTCTAACTGTGGCATAGAAAAAGAGTCAGACTTGTGTGTGCTGAACCTCATACGGTGAGCTTCGTCTCTGCTCTAGGGAAGGTGTCTTTGAATTCTTCCCTGTACATCAGTGCTTATGGTCACCCTGCTCATGGCCTCGCCTGTGAATGTCTTACAGATACGCAGCCACCACTAAATGCTCCCCAAGCGTGGATCCTGAGAGGGTGCTGTGGAGTCTGAGGGACCATCCCCTCCTCCCCGAGGCCAGGGCATGCATGCGGCAACACCTCCCTGACCTCTACGCCGCTGCTGGGGTACGTCTGGAGGCTGTGGGAGAAGGCAGCACCTTATTTCACTGGAAGAAAGTGTACTGGTGATTCAGTTCAATTGAGGATGACTTTACATTTGTTTTTAATGTCTTTATTTAATCTCTGAATGCTTTGAAACATTCATGTTGTCATTGTTTCAATTATAAAATGCCATAAACTATAGATTCTTAGTTTTAGAGGAAATTAAAAAAAAAACATTTAGTCTGATTTCCCATTTGGTTGAGGAATCCTCTCTGAAATATTTCTCAAAAGTGGTCATCTGGCCTCTGAACACTTTTAATAATAGGGTTTCTTTACAAGACAGCCCACCCCATTATTGATAACTTGGCTTATTTGAAAGGGACAGAAAAATTCAGGGTCCTGCTATAGTCACACAGTGAGGTAATGAGAAGCTGGAAACAACCCTCAGTCTCCTTGACTCTTAGAGCCGGTGCTCCTCATCCAGTGCAGGGGTTCCCCAATTTCATCTTCGAAGCTACGTGCAGCCTCTGCCTGTGTTCTGCTGGCCACAGAAGGCTGGGAACCCAGGCCACTGCATCTCTCTTTCTGTTGAACAAGATGATTGTCGATGGTGGTGGAGCGGGTCTTCTTTCACAGGATGGTTGTAGTGAGAAGGGATGGGACGTTCCTTTCTTGGAATGCGTTCTTTAACAGAGCTGCGTAGTAACTTAAGAATGGTACAGGCCAGGTGTGGTGGCTCATACTGTTATCCCAGCACTTTGGGAGGCCAAGGTGGGCAGATCACCTGAGGTCAGGAGTTCGAGACCAGCCTGGCCAACACGGTGAAACGCTGTCTCTCTTAAAAGGACAAAAATTAGCCAAGCATGATGGCATGTACCTGTAGTCCTGGCTACTCTGGAGGCTGAGACAGGAACATTGCTTGAACCTGTCAGGCAGAGGTTGCAGTGAGCTGAGATTGCGCCACTGCACTCCAGCCTTTGTGACAGAGTGAGACTTTGTCTCAAAAAAAAAAAAAAAAAGAAAAGAAAATTAAGATCTCTGTCCACTATTGATTGTTTCTGTGTAAGTGAACATTTACGGAGACTGCTAATTAGAACATGCTGTCTTCACAAAATAAACTTTCTATAATTTCGTATTTATTTAACTTAGCATGAACAGTTATTACTAATAATAACTAGCAAGTTAGTACCGCAATGCTGGAGAATTGCCAGACTTTATTTCCCCCACAGCCTGCATGCGGCCTTCTGTGTCTGCATCTCTCGTGCCTCTTGGGTGGGTGCCCTCTGCTGGCTGTTTTGCCCTGGCTCTGCCAAGCACTTGTGGGCCAGAGACCCCTGGTGGCCTGGAGAGTGGGGTGGGAAGATGACAGGGAGCTCATGTTTTTAGACTATCCCTCTATCCAACGTTCTATGTTAGATACTCATCCTGTTAATTAATTTAAAATCTCCAATTTGAAAGTGACGAGAAGGGTCCAGGGCAAAAGGAAGGACTCCCCTGTTTCCCAAATACCACTTCCTAGAGTTTGGATTCAGTCCAGACAGTCTAGCTAGCAGGTGGACCCCTGGCTTGGGTTTCCTGGCTCCTTCCTGCTGTGATTTGTATTAACCATGGCCTGTGTTTGGGCTGTCCCTCCCTCCCTGTGCACCTGGCTCCCAGGGTGTCAACGTCTGGGCTCTGGTGGCGGCCGTGGTGCTCCTCTCCAGCAGCGTGAATGATATCCAGCGGCTGCTCTTCTGTCTCCGGAGACCCAGCTCCACAGTGACCATGCCAGATGTCACCGAGACCCTGTACTGCATAGCCGTGCTTCTCTACGCCATGAGGGAGAAGGGGATTAACATCAGCAATAGGTAATGCCATGGGAGGAAGGGAGGGGCTGCTGGGATAATGGGAGAGTCCAGACATGGCAGCAGATCCAGCTCTGTCACTTAGCAGTGTTAGCACCCGGCAGGCCGTGGAACTCACCCTTCTCCACCTCATGAGTTTGATGTGGAAAGGAAGGTGAGAGTGCCTCATGAACATGTAGTGCTGGGCGGCTGTGCGGGGCCACCAAGGCCGATTTTACCATCACGGATCCTGCAGCCTTAGGGGGAGCCCCTCGCTAAGAGAATCCCTCCCTATTCACCGTTATCCTCTCCTAGGATAACGTTAGGCTCTGCTTCCTACGTTTTCCATTTGTGGGATGGAAAAGACTCGTCCACCTTATCCTCCATGTGGAGGAGGCATTCGTGTGTGAGCTGCTGATTCACAGGGTCCCTGATGGTGGCCCTCAGAAGGGTGGGGAGTGCTTGGTGGGTCGTGTGCATTTGCATGTCTGATAGTTGTCCACGAGCCGGCCCACTGTGACAAAGAGGAGATTCCTGATCTAGTTAGGGCTTCAACACAGGAATTTCAAGGGACACAATTCAGTCCATGGCAGTATGTATGTTGATTTTTGTTGCGTTTCTATATTTCTTCCTGTTTTTTTTTCCTGGGAGATAATAGAATCACATCAGAAATGTTGGATTATTAAAGGTATTTGTTGCGTTCAAAAGGTCAAGGCTTCGAGATGGGCTTTTCTTGCTCTGGGGATGGGGAGCAGTGCTCTTGACTGTGGGGGAGGCCAGGGGGTGAGCTTGGATTGATTCACCTCCTGGCCTCCCCCACAGTTGAGGGGAGACTTGGAGAGGCTTTGGAATGGCATGTGCCAGATGAGTCTGACAATGTCCTGTGCTGATTGAACTTTGTCATCTTTGGTCCCTCTTGGTGACTTGGAGGCTGCTGTTTTCTGGTCCTTGATAATCAGATTTTGTTATCCATAGTGGAGTCCCTTTTCTTGGGACCTTAAAAGACAGAATGTGTTTATGCTTATAAAGCAATGTCACGTCATAAAAAGCCACCAAGGCTCAGAAAGAGGCTGGTATTTTTATCCGCAGGTGTAGTAAGTATCATTCAAACAAGAATCTCATAGCTAGGAGCTGCGTTTCCCTTTGCTGTCCACTGGTCCTTAAAGCTTTTCTGGTCATTTGTCTCTTAAAGTCAGAGCTGGTGCTCTCCTTCTTTGAAGAGCTTGTCCTGGTCTCTTTCTCCTCTTGGTGATGTACATAGAAACTGTACCTTTCCCAGGACTGTGCTATCTGAGAATAATTTTGCCAGCCATAGATATATTTGAATCCTTTTCTTTCTTTTTTTTTTTTTTCCCCCATAAAATGATGGTAGATATTTTCTTTTTAGAAATGGGGAGGAGTTTAAATCCATCTGAGGAAAAATAAGATACAGATTGTGACTTGAATTTGAAACTTTCTAAATCTACTTTTTTTTCTGTTAGGATTCACTACAACATTTTCTATTGCCTATATCTTCAGGAGAATTCCTGCACTCAGGCTACAGAAGTTAAAGAGGAGCCATCTGTCTGGCCAGGGTATGTGCATATGTCAGTCGGTGTGGGTTTTGTCTTCTGTTCTTGACTCTTCCCCATACTTAGGGAGGGAGATGTTTTGTTTCACTTTAGCAACGTCATTGAGGCATAATGTGCATTGTGTAAAATTCACCCGTCGTAAGAGTGTAGTTCAGTGATTTTCAGGAAATTGCCTGAGCCGTGCGTCAGCATCATAATCTAGCTTTAGAACGTTTTTATTCCTTTAAGGGAAAGGCCTTGTTTTGGTCAATTTTTGTTTATCCAGTTTGTCTGTTTGGTTTCTGGACAGTGTATCCCCTGGGTTTTTCATGTCTTTCTGTTTTTCTCATTTCTCTTCTGTAATGATTACAGCAAGAAAACCATCCAGCTTACACATGAGCAACAGCTGATTCTGAATCATAAGATGGAACCTCTCCAGGTGGTAAAAATTATGGCCTTTGCAGGTAAGGGAGCTCACATCAGGTTCACAATGTCGTTGTTTTTTGCCTTTTCTCCCTGTATCCCCTTCCCACTACCCACCAGGGCATCTTTGCTCTGATCTGTCATCCAACTAATAATTCGATAACAGATCAAATAGTCAGTCTCAAAAGCAATTGGCCAAGGAATACTTGCTTCTCCAGACCACTCCAGTGAACATCCGCAGTAGCATTCCTGTTCAGACGGATAGTTCACTTCAGTTGTTTGTGGGGTAGATGCCACGGGGATTGAGCCCAGCATTGTGATGTGTGCTCAGGCACTGATTGCTTCTGGAGAGGGAGGTCCTGTTAATCCCCAGCCCAGTCCTGTTAATCCCCAGTTTTGTAGGGTGATGTCTAGAGGGCCTGCCTTAGATTTGATTTTAACCTATATTCATAAATCTTCAATTATCCTGCCTCAGTCAGCCACGCCGATCTACTTATAGCCTCCTAAAGTACTTGGTTATTCTTTCGTCACAGCCTTTGCTCGTGCTATTTGCTGTTTTTTTCTACCTATAATCTCTTCCAGCTCCTTTTGTGGCTGAATACCCTGCTAACAACAACAACAACAACAATATATTAAATGTCTGTAGTGTACATGGCATGGTGCTGATCCTAATAGTATTCCATAAGGTTGCTTAGTTATTTTATAGATGAAGAAATTGAAGCACAGAGAGCCTTGCCCCAGGTTGAATAAGTGTATACGTGGTAGAGGTGGAATTCAAAGCTGGACCTGTCTCTTTGCGGAGACATGCCTTTCCCCCCCCCAACCCTCCCCTCCTGCCCCGGAGGGTCATTTTTGCCCTCGGAAAATTTTGCCCTCTAAGTGATACCCTACCTCTAAGTAATACCCACTTATTTCTGAGAAGCAAACTGAAGCCCATGAGGTCAAGGGGGTCCGTCTGTCCTTTGCTCCTCAGCTGGAGCCTACCCGAGCTGAGATCGCAGCCCACCTTCATCCGGCTTTAAATCTGTCGCTTTTTTTGTGGCACAACTTTTATCAGCACTGAAAAGCCTGTCACTATCTTGCTCTCAAGACAGAGGCATGATAAGCCTGGAGAAGGCCTGATGGGGGATCCCTGGGCATGTCTTGTCTGGTCAGAGGGTCACCTCCTTTCCTCCTGGCTTCCCCAGGCACTGGGAAGACCTCAACCCTGGTCAAGTATGCAGAGAAGTGGTCTCAGAGCAGGTTTCTATACGTGACATTCAACAAGAGCATCGCAAAGCAGGCTGAACGCGTCTTCCCCAGCAACGTCATCTGCAAAACCTTCCATTCCATGGCCTACGGGCACATAGGGCGGAAGTGAGTACTGCTGTCACTAGTGGCGCCGTTGATGCGGTCTTACTGTATTTCCCGTGACGGTGACATGTGAGCTTACAGCACAGTGACCCTGAGAAAGCATAGTGCGGTTATCTCTACCTATAGGCAGGACATGTAAATACAGGTTTAGCCATTTGTACTTTTCTCCCGTAGCAACATACTGTATGCATAGAAAGCTGTCTGGCTGAGAGGGGTGTTCTCATGGAACTGAGGCACAGAAAGTCAAAATGACTTGTTTAAAGGTCAGAGTCTCACAAATCCTGATCAGTTTTAGGCTTTCCTTGGAAGGGAGTGAGGAAGACTAGGCCGAGGTACACTTGCCCCAGCTGTCCTGGATGTAGAGCTTTCTGAGTGTCCCTCCGGGACCTCCTGGAGCCCAGCTTCATGGTGGAATAAATAGCAGTGTCTGCCATGAGCATGTCCCTCTCCTGGGTTGGTACCTGTGAGTCCTGAAAGCTGTTTCCAGTCAGACATGGACCATGTAGAACTTTCTTGCTTTAAAACGATTGATCTCACCTGTGCGTGACACTTGAAGCCACCTCCTTGTGACGTTAGAGTGGAGGGGACGTTAAATACCATAGAACCAGGAGAGCCACATGCTATTTATTTGGGATGGGTATTACAGGTACCAGTCGAAGAAGAAGTTGAATCTGTTCAAGTTAACACCCTTCATGGTCAACTCCGTCCTTGCCGAAGGGAAAGGTGGATTCATAAGAGCCAAGCTCGTGTGTAAGACTCTAGAAAACTTCTTTGCCTCGGCTGATGAAGAGCTGACCATTGATCACGTGCCTATCTGGTGTAAGAACAGCCAAGGACAGAGAGTCATGGTTGAGCAGAGTGAAAAACTGGTGAGTGTCTAAGAGTCTAAAGTGTCAGGGGTCTGTGGCCGGGGGAAACAGGGAGTGCGATCCAGTATTATTTCTTCTTTGATTTCTTCACAACTGTTCGTAGGAGGTTGAAGGTGGGAGGGTGAGGCCATAGGCCCATGGTGATGGCTGTGAATTGTTGGGTATTTTCTCCTGTGGAGGACACCTGTGACCATCACACTTAAGCCTCAGAGTAGTCCTCCCACTTAACAGAGAAGACAGACGTGGAACAACCCACCTCAGTTTGTAAGAGCTTGTCACTCGGGCTCCTGGACCTCAAATCTGATCTCATCTGAAGACTGAGAATCTCTCTTCTGATTTTCTTGGTTATTAGTTCTATGGAATAGATTTTGCTAGTGGGAAAGTCTGTTTCTTATTTTTACCAAGTCTTTTCAATCATTTGCCATTGTTTTTATGAATTAAGAATCAGTCATAAATCTAGAAAAACAATTTGGCCTTTTCTGGTTCACCTAACTGTTGTGACCTCTGCCTTATCGTGGGCCTGGCATCATGGCCCAGCTGCTTCCTGTCTCAGTGCTGGAGACCCTGTTGGCATGAAGAGGCTGTCAAGGAGCCCCAGGAGGTTAGGGAGGTACCTGCAGACCCCTTTCTGTGATGACGCCCTGGCTACATTGCTATAGAGCAATGTAGGAATTGAAAGTGTGACTGCAGGGTGCTGCCTTTGCCAGGGTCTTAAACTCTGGGTTACCATATGCCTTACTTCCTAGAATGGTGTCCTTGAAGCAAGCCGCCTCTGGGATAACATGCGAAAGCTGGGGGAGTGCACAGAAGAGGCGTACCAGATGACTCATGACGGTAGGTGGCTGCCGGCTAGCGGGGACTGGCAAGTGGAACCACTTTTCTTGCATTACAATTCCTGCCTCTCTCCTATTTTTAGGCTACTTGAAACTCTGGCAGCTGAGCAAGCCTTTGCTGGCCTCTTTTGACGCCATCTTTGTGGATGAGGCCCAGGACTGCACACCAGGTGATACACTGTTCAGGACATCAGTAGTCTCAAATACGTAGAAACAGTGCCGTGATTATGTAAGACAACACCTACGTGAACTAAGTTGATTATTCTTATTTGTGATAAAGAAGAGGATCTTCTTAATTCGCCTTAGGATTTCAAGCTGCCCCTTCCCCTCACCCAAGCCGATTTCTCTGTCACCATAGGTTTTGCTTAGGTTGTTCTTAACATGTTGGCCAAGTGTAGATCAGCAGATGATAGGAACCTAGACTCATGCTCAGTGGGAAGAGATTGTCCACTGAGAGGGGGAAGCTTGTGTTGTATGTTTCTCAAGTGGCTAAGAGAGAACAGTGTTATGAGTCTGACTTTGTAGGTCAATTTCGAGTGCTATATTAGAGAAGACAATTTGCCTCATTTTAGATTTGCCTGTGTTGTTTCCTTACATTCCAACCGTTCATCCAGGGCGAAACAGCTGCATTCCTAGGACCAGAAACTTTCTTTGTCCATTATAAAATGGCTGATTTGATGGAGTGTGCCTGTCCTGCAGGAAAAGGCGACTCCGAAGTCCAGTGTGCCCTGACGTAGCTTCGTGGAAGTGTTTTTGTCCTTTTCTTTTTGTGGCCTGGGGTGGAGACCTCAAAAGTTTCTCACTTTTCCTCTCGTTGGTTACAGCTATTATGAACATAGTTCTGTCTCAGCCATGTGGGAAAATCTTTGTAGGGGACCCGCACCAGCAGATCTATACCTTCCGGGGTGCAGTCAACGCCCTGTTCACAGTGCCCCACACCCACGTCTTCTATCTCACGCAGGTAAGCGCGCTCTCTGCCTTGGAGGCCCTGGGCCCAAGTGGGCAGGCATTGCATCTTCTTCCCAGTGTCTTATGTGCTAGGCCATGTGCAAGGTGGTATGCCAGGCTCACCAGATCTAGCAAATCCTTGCTTCTAAGCAGTGGTTCTCAAAGTGTGGTTCTCAGGGGTCCACCAAGTCAGACTGTTTTCTTTTTTTTTTTTTTGAGACGGAGTTTCACTCTTGTTACCCAGGCTGGAGTGCAATGGCGCGATCTCGGCTCACCGCAACCTCCACCTCCTGGGTTCAGGCAATTCTCCTGCCTCAACCTCCTCAGTAGCTG
Organism: Cebus imitator; assembly: GCF_001604975.1. Classification (NCBI taxonomy): domain Eukaryota; kingdom Metazoa; phylum Chordata; class Mammalia; order Primates; family Cebidae; genus Cebus; species Cebus imitator. The sequence goes on from NW_016107802.1 coordinate 731,511, forward strand.
GGATTACAGGCACGCGCCACCATGCCCAGCTAATGTTTTTTTTGTATTTTTAGTAGAGACGGGGTTTCACCATGTTGACCAGGATGGTCTCGATCTCCTGACCTCGTGATCCACCCGCCTCGGCCTCCCAAAGTGCTGGGATTACAGGCTTGAGCCACCGCGCCCGGCTCAGACTGTTTTCATAAGAGGTGTTTGCATGGCTGTCGTCTGAGGAAGAGCTGTTGCGGCTGAACTGTGAACTGATGGCTCCTGCTGCCTTGTACACAACGTACTAACACACTGAGAACAGTTGTTAGACCAGTGCTGGTTGTTCAGACTTGCGTATTTGGCACTTTTTCAAAGACAAGTGAAACAGGCTGCGACTTCAGGGAAAATAACTGACAGTGTTTGTTGTTAAAGATAACATCTTTGTTTTCAAGTGAAATTAAAATTTTGGCAAACTCCCATAATGAACGCGATAACTCACAGCGTCCTTGATTGTGCAAAAAGGTTATTATGCCCTCCTTCCTTTCCAATCACATGTCTGTGTGAGGCTGAATTTTCTTCCTGGGTGTCAGCCAGGATACCATATCACAGCAGACCACGCAGATGTGAACACAGGAAGCCGGCTGTCTTCTGTGATGCCAGGCATTGAAGAGATTTGCAAAAATGTAGCACGGTGCCATTCTTCTTGCTGAATTTCTTTTTGTTCTGGGAAATATGTTTCAAAAAATATGTTCCATATGTTGTCATATAAGAGGTTTTTAGTTGGGCATGGTGGCTCCTGCCTGTAATCCCAGCACTTTGGGAGGCTGAGGTGAGGAGATCACTTGAAGTCAGGAGTTCAAGACCAGCCTGGCCAACATGGCAGAACCCCGCTTTTACTAAAAATACAAAAATTAGCCAGGCGTGGTGGCTCACACCCAGCTACTCAGGAGGCTGAGGCAGGAAAATCTCTTGAACCTGGGAGGTGGTGATTGTGGTGAGCCGAGATCGTGCCACTGCACTCCAGCCTGGGCAACAAAGTGAGATTCTGTCTTAAAAAAAAAACACAAAACATTTTTAATAGTTTTTAAAAACTGAATTAAAGTTTCTTATATGGTAAAGAGATAGATGGATAGAGCTCACGTAAATAAAAGCTCTTTGGAGGCTTTTTAAGTGTGATTTTTAAGTGTGACGCACCCTGAGACCACAAGTTTGAGAACCACTGCTTTTAAGAAATTCATTTCTAATTAGAAGAGATGTGTGACTTGGATGAAAGTATAAACTGCTGTGTTTCACGATGTGACTGAAAGTCCTGTAGGTGCCTCTGACTCTTCCGTTGAGTTCCTGCCTGCTGTGGTGATTAGGGTGGCATCAGTGCTGAGCTGTTTTCTTCTTTTAACAGACAATATTTTTTAGAACAGTTTCAGATTTACAGAAGAATCGAGAAGAGAGTTCCCATATATCCTACACTCAGTCTCCCGTTGCTAACATCATCTTATATTAATGCAGAACACTTGTCACGATAATGAACCAACATTGATATACTATTATAGACTGAAGTCCATGGTTCATTTGCATTTCCTTAGTTCTGAAATAATGTCTTTTGCTACTTCAGGATCCCATCCAGGATCCCACATTACATGTAGCCATGTGTCATTTGGCTCTCTTGGCTGTGACAGTTTCTCAGACTTTCCCCATTTATGATGACCTTGACAGTTTTGAGTAGTACCAGTCAGACATGGGTAGGTTGCCCCTGTGCTGGATTTTGTCTAATGTTTTTTCTCATGGTTAGGCTAGAGTTCTGGGTTCTGGGAGGAAGACCACAGAGGTAAAGAGCCATTTTCATCCATGCTGTCACCATGGCTCATGACGATGTTGACCTTGATCAGCTTGATGGCTGATGTAGTGTTTGTCAGGTTTCTCCACTGTAGAATTCCTCTTTTTTTCATCCTTTCCGTACTGGATGCTTTGGAAGGAAGTCCCTATATGCCTTCCATCCTCAAGGAGTAAATGGTGCGGAATCTTCATAAATTATTTGGAATTCTTCTGCAAAGGAGATTTGTTTCTTCTTTCCCATCTATTTAAATATTCCATCGTTTATCTACCTTAATGTGAACTCATGGATATTTATTTTATAATTTCGCTGATGGTTCACTCTCGGTAGTTTTATAGCAACAAAGTAGTGTTTGTTGAAAGTCTAGTTTTCATTTGACTGTTACTGGTATTCACCAAAGCGCCTGAACTTGTGTGTGCATGGAACCAGGCCATATACACTCCGAGTGTGGGGAAGAATGCTATCTTACCAGCCTGAGGGGGTGAAGAAAGTAAGGTCTTGGGCTGAGTTTTGAAGGTTAGGAAGTGATTTTGATGGATGAAAAAGACTTATAGGCAGTCAGAAAAAGCGTGAACTGAGGCGGGACAGCATAGGAAATGCATGGGTGGTTGTGCTACTGCCATGGCTGGTTGGTGCAGGGCAGTGGTTTTTTTTTTTTTTTTTTTTTTTTTTTTTTTTTTTTTTTTTTTTTTTTTTTTTTTTTTTTTTTTTTGAGACAGAGTCTCACTCTGTCACCCAGGCTGGAGTGCAGTGGTGCGATCTCGGCTCACTGCAACCTCCACCACCCGGGTTCAAGCAGTTCTCCTGCCTCAGCTTCCTGAGTAGCTAGGATTACAGGCACGTGCCACTGTGCCCAGCTAATTTTTTTGTAATTTTTAGTAGAGATGGGGTTTCGCCGTCTTGGTCAGGCTGGTCTTGAAATCCTGACCTCGTGATCCACCTGTTTTGGCCTCCCAAAGGGCCGGGATTACAGGCCTGAGCCACCAAGCCCAACCTAGGGCAGTGGTTTTAAAGTTACTGTTGAGTGGGATCTCAAAGGCGGGGGGAGAAGCCCTCCTTACCCTGTCTTAATCTTTTGTATGATTTAGACTTCACTAGATTTGATTTGGAGAAAAGGGGAGATTTGCTTGAAAGAAAAGTTTACTACTGGTATTGAGAATAATGGAACATAAAGACTGTCGGGTTGTGAAGCGCTTTGAAAGTGAGCCTGTGAAGTTCTGCTTCCAGGCCGGGGTGTTGGGAATAACTCATTGGTCTGGCCCGGCCAGGCTGTGGTGGCAGCAGTGGAAATGCACAGACACACTGCAGGGCAGACTACTGACTCCCTCTGTCTTGTTGTTTTCCAGAGTTTTCGGTTTGGTGTGGAAATAGCTTATGTGGGAGCTACTATCTTGGATGTTTGCAAGAGAGTCAGGAAAAAGACTTTGGTTGGAGGAAACCATCAGAGTAAGGCCTTTAGTTACTCTTCTCTTGTGTTACAAAAGTTTCCCTCTTTATTTCGATTTTCCATAGAGTTTGTGCTCTCTCCCTAAAGGTGGCATTAGAGGTGATGTAAAGGGGCAAGTGGCCTTGTTGTCCCGGACCAACGCCAATGTGTTTGATGAGGCCGTACGGGTGACGGAAGGGGAAGTCCCTTCGAGGATACATTTGATTGGGGTAAGAGTACATTTCTGTTGACCACTTCATGCACAGAAAGGCTGCAGATGAACATACCCAATGAAAACGTTCACTTTCTTTGGGATTATCATGCAAGAGAGCATTTGGGATTTTGACTCTTCACTGGGCTACACTGTGACTGGTCTCTAACCCTGGCGATTCTGATTATGCCAGTGAAACATTCCTGGAAAGGCAGACTCTAGAAGGGCTGGGGACCTTGGTTTCTACTCTTCAAACAATGAATGCCCTTCTTCCCTTGACAATGCCAGTGAGGCCGTGGGCTACTGGAAGCTTTTCTGGTTGTGTGTTGTCATTAGTGTGAGAGCAGCTGAACTGACAACATGTGGAGTACACATCTCAACTCTAGTTCTGACTGGTCACTAACCGTGTGTGGCTTGGGGCAAGTCACAACTTCTGTGTGCCTCATTCTCTCCATCTCTGAGATAAAATAATGCCTTGCCTTACCTGTTTCACAGGGAGTTAGGAGGATTTAGTGGCATGTTTACAGCATTTTCAACCCTGAAGCAAAGTTATATGACCAAAAAATACTCATTCATTTATGGAAAAAGATTTTCAAGAGCCTACTATGCATTAGGCACTCAAATATAGTAGTGAATCATAATCAAAGGGTGTTTTAAGTTTGTTATTTATAAAGACTATATGACGATGGTATAGAAATTTTGGAACCTAAAAGAGAACACATAATCCCAGTGTTTCGTATAATAATTCTTATTTTTGCTGTTTTTGTCTTTGTCCTTATAGATGTGTATTTTTGCGTAATTGCAATTATAGCATCCATAAAAATGGATGCTTTTTTTTACTCAACACATAGGCATACTTTCTTTCATTGCTACTGTAATGACCATATAATATTTGGTCTAGTAGATGTAACATAATTTAACCATAGTCACTGTTGTAAGAGAATAGTGTTTTTGGAATATAATCCACAGTGGCATGATATAAAGTAAGTGGTTCTCTTCACCTCTCTTAAAATCCACTTGTTACCTGTACCATATGTCATTACATGTGATCACACATCTCGTTGTGGGTTATAATGTCAACTGTGTTATTTTGCCCGCTGTTTTATGTGAGTGTTTTACGTGTCCCTCCCTAAAAGATGACAAGCCCTTGGAGTGTGGGTCCTGGTTGTGTCTGTCTTCTGTGCAGGGCCTGGTGCTGTGTGAGTGCTGGAGCCCAGCCAGTGCTCAGCAGATGCTCTTGGTAGATCTGGGCTAAACAGGGCAGTCAGGCTGTCTCCTCCAGGAGCTGACCTGTTAAAATGTAGAATAATCTGGACCTAGAGACATTCTGTAGTTTTTTTTTTTTTTTGAGACAGAGTCTCACTCTGTCACCCAGGCTGGAGTGCAATGGCGCAATCTTGGCTCACTGCAACCTCTGCCTCCCGGTTCAAGAGATTCTCATGCCTCAGCCTTCCAACTAGCTGGGACTATAGGCATCTGCCACCATACCTGGCTAATTTTTGTATTTTTGGTAGAGAAAGGGTTTCACCATGTTGGCTAGGCTGGTCTCGAACTCGTGGCCTCAAGTGATCTACCTGCCTCAGCCTCCCAAAGTGCTGGGATTACAGGTGTGAGCCACTGCAGTAGCCTGAAGTTCTTTTCTCACAAGAAACAGTGGTAAGTATGCATGCCCAGCACTTTGTATTCAGGTGCCATTTGGATTCCTTGCAATCATCTCACGTTCCTGGAAGGCACTTAAATTGGCCTTTTATTGATGAGAAAGCAGTGTGCAGCTATAGGTCTTGCCCGTTTTGAAAGCATAGGAAGAGTTTGAGGTAGCAGCCGTAGCTGAGAATGTGATTGCTGTGAGTGCCAAGGCCCCATGGCAGTCTTGTGCTTACTGCTTCGTGAAGTTTCCTGCTTGCCGCCCGTGCTTTGGGTGGAACTCAAGATTCATTTCCAAGAAATCATCTCATTTCAAAATCCCATCCCTGCATTTGCTTTATTTTGTTTTGTTAAAGCAACAACAAACAAAACAAAACAAAAAACAACAAAAAACCAAAAATCCCACCAAAAAACTTTTTCAGGGGATTAAATCATTTGGATTGGACAGAATCATTGATATTTGGATCCTTCTTCAGCCAGAGGAAGAACGGAGGAAACGTGAGTACCCGCCTGGCCTTGGTGTGTTGGAAGGAAGCACCCAAGTGACAGGGATGAGAAAGAAGCAGGCCTGGTCTGAGTCAGGGCCTCGTTTCCCTCCAGAGAAGGGCGAGCTAGTGTTGCTCTTTTCCCATGATGAGTGAGGTACCTCAGGCCTCCTGTTTTCATAGGTACTGACAGATTTTTCCAGATGCTTTTCGCAGGAGCCTCAGTCTCTTTTCTGACACTGGTCCTGTAGACTGTCTTCCCCTGCATCTTTCTGTCTGCCTGGGCAACTTTATACGTTCACTTCCACATGGGCCCCAAGTGGTAACGCTGAGCATTCTATAGCGCTTTTCTTTTCCTGTTGGCTGCGCTATTGCAAATCCCTGTGAAGTAGGTGAGGATCTTGAGCCTAGGGTTTTGCTCCTCAGTCGGAGACGGAGAGGCTACCACACTGCACCGACTTGCCCAGGGACACACAGCGAGTTAGTGATGCAGTCAGGCCTGGAACCTGTGTCTCCCCACTTCAGACCGTCCGCTCTCATGTGGCAGGTTAGGAACTTGCAGTACCTGCCACCATCTGTGAGTGTAGCTTGTGTCACATTAACTTGTGCGTGTATTCTCCTTAGAAAACCTCGTCATTAAAGACAGATTTATCAGAAGATGGGTGCACAAAGAAGGTTTTAGTGGCTTCAAGAGGTATGTGACCGCTGCTGAGGACAAGGAGCTTGAAGCCAAGATCGCAGTAGTTGAAAAGTATAACATCAGGATTCCAGAGCTGGTGCAAAGGATAGAAAAATGTCATATAGAAGATTTGGACTTTGCAGGTAAGGGAAGCAGTTGGTTTTTACCTTTCCCCAAGAGGAGGAACAGGTGGTCTTCTACTGTTTCTTTTTTTGTTTTTTTTAGACAGAGTCTTGCTCTATTGCCCAGGCCGGAGTGCAGTGGCATGATTTTGGCTCACTGCAATCTCTGTCTCCTGGATTCAAGCAGTTATCCTCCCTCAGCCTCCCAAGTAGCTGGGACTACAGGCGTACGCCACCATGCCCAGCTAGTTTTTGTATTTTTGGTAGAGACTGAGTCTCGCCATGTTGGCCAGCCTGGTCTTGAACTCCCGACCTCAGGTAGTCTGCCCACGTTGGCCTCCCAGAGTGCTGGGATTACAGGTGTGAGCCACTGCACCTGGCCTCTTCTGCTGTTTTTACCCTGCATGAAATATCCATGAGCAAGAATGGCTTTATAGGTTAAAGGAAAGGGAGCAGGGCCCTGGTTCTTCTTTAGGGGCTAGTCCTGGCTCTGCCACGTGTAATATCGGGCAAGCCATGCAGCCCTCTTGAGGGTTCTATCCCTTATGTGTTAGATACAGAGGGTGAGTAGAGCTGCTCTGGCTTTTGGGATGTGGTTCTAAGAGGTACTAACTCTCCTGCAACTAATCTTTAACTTTTCCCCTTATCTTTTTTTTCTTTCTATTCCCGACCGTTGTTTCCTCTTTCCCTCTTTTCCCGCAAAACTGCACATAGGCAGGAAACATTAGAGTTCAGAGTCAAGTGGGAAGCATATAAAGCATATACGTTTTTGTCATCTCGCTTCTTTCTCTTTGAAGCCCCACCTAACACGTGCTGTATTTTTATCCTAGAGTACATTCTGGGCACTGTGCACAAAGCCAAAGGCCTGGAGTTTGACACTGTGCATGTTTTGGATGATTTTGTGAAAGTGCCTTGTGCCCGGCATAACCTGGCCCAGCTTCCCCACTTCAGAGTTGGTAAGGACACGGGCCGGGAGGTGCTGAGTGCTGTCGAAGTGAGCAGTGACTAGAATGCTTCCTTTTCACTGCCAGGTGTTTGTTGGATGGTGTCGCCTGCGGGTAGGGCACTTCTGGAAAAAAAAAAAACCCACAAAACACCTCCTAGTCCTAAACTTTGGATTCTTGTACTGTGTTATTTTTTAAAAAAACAAAACTTCCCCAAGGTGTACCCCTCTGGGGGCTGCGTGTGGGATGGTGATGGTTACGATGGCCCTGTAAACCGCAGCCCTCTGAGCCCTGCACTGCTCTGAGCTCTGGTTTTCACCATCAGATTTTGAGTCTCCAGCCTCATGAAAGCTGTAAAACATAGTTGACCTGCTTACCATGGCATTTTTTTTCCTTTAATTAATTCCTTTTCTTTCTTTCTTTCTTTTTTTTTTTTGAGATGGATTCTTACTCTGTCTCTCAGGCTGGAGTGCAGTGGTGCGATCTCGGCTCACTGCAGACTCTGCCTCCTGGGTTCAAGTGATTCTTCCTGCTTTGGCCGCCTCAGGTAACTGGGACTACAGGCATGTGTCACCACGCCTGGCTAATTTGTGTATTTTTAGGAGTGACGGGGTTTCACCACGTTGGCCAGGATGGTCTCAATTTCCTGACTTCGTGATCCACCCACCTCGGCCTCCCAAAGTGCTGGGATTACAGCTATGAGCTACTGCACCCAGGCATTCCTCTTCTTTTTATTAAAGAGATAAGAAAATCACAAAAGGAGAAATAGTAAGCATTCTTTATCTTTTTTTTTTTTTTTTGTACAAATGAGAGTCTCACTATGTTGCTCAGGCTGGTCTCAAACTCCTGGGCTCAAGCCATCCTCCTATCTCAGCCTTCCAAAGTGTTGGGATTGTAGGTGTGAGCCACCACAGCCATTTGTCTGCTTTGTTGTTGTTATTATTTTTGAGATGAAGTCTCACTCTGTCACCCAGGCTGGGGTGCAGTGATGTGATCTCAGCGCACTACAACCTCTACCTCCCAGGTTCAAGCAATTCTGTCACCTCAGCCTCCTGAGTAGCTGGGACTACAGGTGTGTGCCACCACGCTGAGCTAATTTTTGTATTTTTAGTAGAGATGGGGTTTCACCATGTTGGCCAGGCTGGTCTCAAACTCCTGACCTCAGGTCATCCACCTGCCTTGGCCTCCCAAAGTGTTGGGGTTACAGGCATGAGCTACCATGCCTGGCCTTGTCTGCTTTGTAATAAATTTGCACTCAAGGCTGGTTATTGAACTCAGCATCAGTGCTATTGCTTTGGTTTTAAATCTTAGAATAAAACGGTTTGAAATTTCCCTACAAACAAAGCTGTCTGTTAACTGTGGATTGGAAATTTGGGGCCTAGCACACGTTGGCCTGCTGAAAATGGAAACCACAGCGTTCCTGACGCTGGCAAACATAGGAGATGGATTAGAGTGGAGAGAGGGAGGGAAGCGGAGACGTTTACTCTAGTACCACCTTTTCCCCCTTTGGGTTTACATGTTTACAAACTTAATTTTTGGGGTGACATGTAATTTACATGCTACACAACCCACCCATCCAAAGTGTGCAATTCAGCGGCTTTTTGCATGTCCTTGGGTCTGCTGCTCTTTGTTGAGTTCCTGCCATTGTGTGGTAAATTGGAGATGAGAAATGAGAGGTGGGGGTGGGCAGCACAGACATACAGCACACAGCACACCTGTGTGTCTTCCTTGTCCTGTGACAGTGTCTGGCGTTTTCAGACGGGACTCTGGCAATCCAGAGACAGTGTAAGGAAAGAGAGACGAACAGACTGGGTCCAGCTCCCAGGCTCTTGATTAGCCGTGGCCTTGTTTGTAGGATTGACCTAACCTCTCTAAGCCTTGGTTTCCCTGCCTGTCTCATGGGCTTGTTGTGAGAGCAGGCATAATGACCATAAACAGACATCTGGCACATTGTGGGTGTCGAATAACCAATTAACACATTCTCAGGATTTACGTAGCAGGACTAAATAAAACCCAGTATTTTGTGCCACTAGTCTGCTGGGGTTTGGTTTGTTTTTGGAACTGGCATTTGTAGGAAAATTTTGTATTTACAGCCAACAAATCTTGAGTGGTTTTCTGGGGGGAATGGGTGGGGGATAGTAAACATTTAGATGAGACATAAGGTTTTGTAACACAGGCTTTTTAGTTAATTTTTTTTCCCCTTTCTTTAGAGTCATTTTCTGAGGATGAATGGAATTTGCTGTATGTTGCAGTAACTCGTGCCAAGAAGCGTCTCATCATGACCAAATCATTGGAAAACATTTTGACTTTGGCTGGGGTAAGAGGAACCGGCAGCATGAGCTAACTTGATGCCATTTGAATGTTACTTAGTCTGCATGAGGGGCCGACCTGGAGCCTTTAGAGGCCTTTGGATTGGAATTCTGGGTTGGAAGAGAGGCGCTCTTGAGTGTGCAAAGGCCAAGGACCAGTATAAGAAGTGTTCTAACCAAGGGAACAAAAATGGGGTTCTTTTCTAAGTCTTTTCCTAATTTAGTTTAAAAAGATCTGTTCAAGATAGCAGCAGACCGGGTGTGGTGGCTCATACCTGTAATCCCAGCACTTTGGGAGGCTGAGGCAGACAGATCACTTGAGGTCAGGGGTTTGAGACCAGCCTGACCAACATGGTGAAACCGCATCTCTAACTAAAAATACAAAAAGTAGCCAGGTGTGGTGGCACACATCTGTAATTCCAGCAACTTGGGAGGCTGAGGCAAGAGAATCACATGAACCTGGGAGGCAGAGGTTGCAGATAGCTGAGATGGTGTCACTGCATTCCTGCCTGGGAGACAGAGTGAGACTCTTTCTCCAAAAATAAAACCAGCATTGTTCATGTATTTCTTAATTTCTTCCTTACTCAATTAGTGCTTTTTTTTTTTTTTTTGTCTGAGTCAGGGTCTCGCCCTGTTACCCAGGTTGGAGTTGAGTGGCACAATCGTAGCTCACTGCAACCTGGAACTCCTGGGCTAAAGTGATTATCCTACCTCAGCTTCCTGCATAACTGGGACTATAGGTGCATGCCACTGCACCTCACTAGTTTTTAAATTTTTTCTAGAGACGGGGTCTTGCTATATTTCCCAGCTGGTCTCGAACTCCTGGGCTAAAGCGATCCTCCTGCCTTGGCCTCCCAAAGTGCTGGAGGTATTGATGTGAGCCACCTCGCCTGGCCCCTATACTCAGTACTCTTAGGAAAAGAATGACCGGAAGGTTTTCTGCACCCTGACTGCCTCCCTCTCACTCTTTAGTCCCTTTTGAAATGGCATCTGCTGCTGCTACCAATAGACTTTCCAGCAGAACAAGGTGCCTGGCCTTTGTCACGGAGATGTGGAAAAGTAAGCTGGTCCCTCTCACTCTTTACCCTTCTCACAAACCCCGTTTTCACACTGTACTTATTTTTATCTCTTTTTCTGCCTAAACAGCTGTAGTATAAACCATTTAGTCTTTTTCAACCCTGTCAGAAACTGGAACAGAAACTTGAGCTAATAGTTCCCACTTAGTCCATCTTTCTCTGAGCCCAAGATATTTAAGCCTGAAACCTGAAACTGAAGTGTGAAAGTTAATATACAGCTAGTGCTCGACTTACTACCACGATTGGGACCGGCAGACCGGTCGTAACACGATTTGGTTGTAAGTTGAGTAGGCTATATGTACAGTTGAAATGGTGCACGCGGAGATGGTAGTGCTGCCGGAAGCTGGTCTGCACTGTCGTATGCCCAGCTGGGCAACATTTGCACTGCTAGATGCAGAGCAGTCGTGGCTAGCGACTGTGGTCATAAAGTCAAATGGTCGTAAGTTGCATAGGTCGTAAGTCGATCAATACCTGTACATACTCTTTCTTGCTTAGCTATCTTCAAAACAAAGATTGTGTATGGCAGGCGGGTTTATTCGCAGTGCCATATTGCCCTCCTCTTACAGGGTGAGGTATGCCAAACTGCCCCATGTGCTCTGGGTTGAACCACGGGGTGTGGGCAGGGTGGGCAGTCACCACTTTTTAGTAAATGATCTTCAGCTCTCGGAGGTAGTAGAACCCAGATACTCATAAGGAGTATTTATTTAAGGCCAAACACATGCCATGTACCTTTCTGGGCACTGAGGCATAACAGTGGGCAGGGGAAATTCCTGCCCTTATGGAGCCCATCCAGGTGAGGAGATGGATAAGAAACTGAACAAATAGGATTTCTCTTCACATTTTTAAGGAAGATAATATTGAAGCTTAAAAGGGAGAAGCTTTGCAAATAAATATTCTATATGACTCATCATGGGGCAAAAGCTTCTTGCATAGAACTGATTAGCTTGCATGTTTATCACACGTTTTCAGATCTCTTTTGTCATTTTTCTTCCAGTTCTCTCTTAGGTAGGTTGACTTGGCCATAAGAATGTTTCTAGAATTTGAAATCTGTTGCATTTTTCCCAAAGCAGCTTTTCAACTGGGCTTCACAGCTTAAGCATCAGAACTTAGAACTGAAGCCGTTTTTCTTTGGTTGCATATTTAGTGGCATATGGATCATCTGTAGATTTTTTTCTGTGAAGGGCCAGGTAGTAAAGATTTCAGGCTCTGCAGGTTGCATGATCTCAGTGGTGGCTACCCAGCCCCGCTGCTCTAGCGCAAGAGCCCCAGTACATTAGCGAACACATGTGGCTGTTTTCCAATAACAATTATTCAGAAAAACAGGCATTTTCTGCATGTGGCCCAGGTGTAGTTTGCTGACCTCTGGTTTAAAGTAAAATGTCTTTTAAAAATCTCTAAACCAGTACCTCCAGGAGTTAAGCAGAATAAATGTTTATGTACAAATAGTCTCTACTTATACATACATTTTTGAATAAACTGATTTATAAGAACTTTTTTTGACCCTCTGGTATGGTTTTCTCATAGAAGTAGTGTTACACAAGTGGTGAGGCCTGTAACAAAACCGCATTGTCAACTGGTAGAACTGTGTGGGGTGTTATAGAGCAGCAATACCATTTCACAGCATGGGCTACACAGGCTTTTTCGTTTTTGCTTAAAAAAATTTTGAGACATAAAAAGTAAAGAAAGCAACACATTGAACACGCATATACAAATCATCCCTGTATATCCACATCTCCAAAAAATATGTATTTTATTTTCTATACCATGCCATTTTCATATTTTATAAATATAATATGTGGCCTCTACTACCCAATCTATAATTAATACTTTTATGATTGTCTCAGAAATGCTTTTTTACAGTTGATTTGTTCAAGTCAGAGTCCAAACCAACATTTGGTTGTCTCTTAAGCGACTTAATAGAGGGCCGTGTGGGACTCCCTCCCCGCTTTTCCCATGCTGCTGTCTCATTGCAGAAACTGGGTCATTCATCCTACGGAGCATCCCCATTCTTGGGTTGCTTCCTGGCCTGGTTATGTAACTGGTTCCGCCATTGCCTGTGCTGGCTTTCTGGTAACTGGAGGTTAGCTATAGAGGCTTGATTAGATTCAAGCCTGAGTCTTTGGCAGGTGTGCCGCATGGGAGGCGGGAGAGGGCTTTGTGCCTTGCCTTATCACATAAGGAGGCTCACAGGAGCAGGTTAGTTTTTCCCTGTTAGTGATGCTGATTGCTCATCTGTTGAAGAGGCACAGCTAGGATATGCGTATTTTTGAAAAGAAAGAAAATACAATAATTCCAATCCCAGTTTTTAGATTATTGTTTTTCCAAGAGACAGGGTCTCACTCTGTCACCCAGGCTGGGGTGCAGTGATGTGATCTCAGCGCACTACAACCTCTACCTCCCAGGTTCAAGCAATTCTGTCACCTCAGCCTCCTGAGTAGCTGGGACTACAGGTGTGTGCCACCACGCTGAGCTAATTTTTGTATTTTTAGTAGAGATGGGGTTTCACCATGTTGGCCAGGCTGGTCTCAAACTCCTGACCTCAGGTCATCCACCTGCCTTGGCCTCCCAAAGTGTTGGGGTTACAGGCATGAGCTACCATGCCTGGCCTTGTCTGCTTTGTAATAAATTTGCACTCAAGGCTGGTTATTGAACTCAGCATCAGTGCTATTGCTTTGGTTTTAAATCTTAGAATAAAACGGTTTGAAATTTCCCTACAAACAAAGCTGTCTGTTAACTGTGGATTGGAAATTTGGGGCCTAGCACACGTTGGCCTGCTGAAAATGGAAACCACAGCGTTCCTGACGCTGGCAAACATAGGAGATGGATTAGAGTGGAGAGAGGGAGGGAAGCGGAGACGTTTACTCTAGTACCACCTTTTCCCCCTTTGGGTTTACATGTTTACAAACTTAATTTTTGGGGTGACATGTAATTTACATGCTACACAACCCACCCATCCAAAGTGTGCAATTCAGCGGCTTTTTGCATGTCCTTGGGTCTGCTGCTCTTTGTTGAGTTCCTGCCATTGTGTGGTAAATTGGAGATGAGAAATGAGAGGTGGGGGTGGGCAGCACAGACATACAGCACACAGCACACCTGTGTGTCTTCCTTGTCCTGTGACAGTGTCTGGCGTTTTCAGACGGGACTCTGGCAATCCAGAGACAGTGTAAGGAAAGAGAGACGAACAGACTGGGTCCAGCTCCCAGGCTCTTGATTAGCCGTGGCCTTGTTTGTAGGATTGACCTAACCTCTCTAAGCCTTGGTTTCCCTGCCTGTCTCATGGGCTTGTTGTGAGAGCAGGCATAATGACCATAAACAGACATCTGGCACATTGTGGGTGTCGAATAACCAATTAACACATTCTCAGGATTTACGTAGCAGGACTAAATAAAACCCAGTATTTTGTGCCACTAGTCTGCTGGGGTTTGGTTTGTTTTTGGAACTGGCATTTGTAGGAAAATTTTGTATTTACAGCCAACAAATCTTGAGTGGTTTTCTGGGGGGAATGGGTGGGGGATAGTAAACATTTAGATGAGACATAAGGTTTTGTAACACAGGCTTTTTAGTTAATTTTTTTTCCCCTTTCTTTAGAGTCATTTTCTGAGGATGAATGGAATTTGCTGTATGTTGCAGTAACTCGTGCCAAGAAGCGTCTCATCATGACCAAATCATTGGAAAACATTTTGACTTTGGCTGGGGTAAGAGGAACCGGCAGCATGAGCTAACTTGATGCCATTTGAATGTTACTTAGTCTGCATGAGGGGCCGACCTGGAGCCTTTAGAGGCCTTTGGATTGGAATTCTGGGTTGGAAGAGAGGCGCTCTTGAGTGTGCAAAGGCCAAGGACCAGTATAAGAAGTGTTCTAACCAAGGGAACAAAAATGGGGTTCTTTTCTAAGTCTTTTCCTAATTTAGTTTAAAAAGATCTGTTCAAGATAGCAGCAGACCGGGTGTGGTGGCTCATACCTGTAATCCCAGCACTTTGGGAGGCTGAGGCAGACAGATCACTTGAGGTCAGGGGTTTGAGACCAGCCTGACCAACATGGTGAAACCGCATCTCTAACTAAAAATACAAAAAGTAGCCAGGTGTGGTGGCACACATCTGTAATTCCAGCAACTTGGGAGGCTGAGGCAAGAGAATCACATGAACCTGGGAGGCAGAGGTTGCAGATAGCTGAGATGGTGTCACTGCATTCCTGCCTGGGAGACAGAGTGAGACTCTTTCTCCAAAAATAAAACCAGCATTGTTCATGTATTTCTTAATTTCTTCCTTACTCAATTAGTGCTTTTTTTTTTTTTTTT
>NW_016107802.1:749442-751886 GCF_001604975.1 Cebus imitator
TTTTAAGAGATAGCATCCCACTATGTTGCCCAGGCTGGTCTTGAACTCCTTGGCTTAAGTGATCCTCTCACTTCAGCCTCCCAAAGTGCTGGGATTACAGGTGTGACATCAGGCAAATTTCAACATTTTGTTGTTAAATATAATATATAAGACAGCATAAAGCAATTTAAAATGATGACGTTTCAAGCACCTACCAGATTAGAAGATGGGATCTGCCAGCCATCATGGAGCTGTCCTGGTGTCCCCTGGCCATCATAATGCCTTCTTTCCTTTCTGAGAGTTACTGCCATCTCAGCAGATACGCACTGTCTTGCTTGTTGCATAGCTGCACCTTTTTTTTCCTTTTACCAGGTATGCACTGCCATCAGTGAGTGCTGAAAAATAACACTTTTTACACATGTTCTCTTCATTCTCCCGAGTTTCAAAAGCTGTCCTGTATCTGCATCACCAGAGGCTTTAGTCCTTGACACGATCAGCCCTCATGAACTGTGGTCTGTAGTCCAGTTCACGTTGAACATGAAGGGAATTTTACTTCTTCTCTCACACTTGGATCTTTTCTCATACACTGAACTCTTGCTTCCTAACAGTATTTATTAATTACTTGATACTATTATATGTATTTAAAAATAATATTGAAAATAATGCCAGTATTACTATTAATGGAATACTGACTGGACTTGAAGATCTCCTAACAGCTCCATTTCTCCATTAATGATGTATTTATTAGTCAAAAATATGATGTTCTAAAGTCATTTAAAGTAAGTCCTTTTTTGTGGCTTTATTACCAACTCAATATGTAGTTTGAAATGTAGTCCATATATAATACCTTCAGCGATTGCTTTGCTTCTTTTTGATTTAATGATCTTTTTTGATGTATAAGGCGTATTTATGTTTTCAAAGTCAAAACTTTGTGACTGGGTGTGGTGGCTCACCCCTGTAATCCCAGCACTTGGGGAGGCTGAGGCAGGCACATCACTTGAAGTCAGGAGTTTGAGATCAGCCTGGCCAACATGGTGAAACCCCATTTCTACCAAAAAATACAGAAAAATTAGCTGGATGTGGTGATGCACACCTGTAGTCCCGGCTACTTGGGAGATTGAATGGGAGAATCGCTTGAACTCAGGAGGCAGAGATTGCAATGAGCTGAGACTGCATCACTGCACTCCAGCCTGGCAACAGAGTGAGAACCTTTCTCAAAAAAAAAAAAAAAAGAGTCAAAACTTGGTGATAAGAGAAGTCTTATTACCTGCCTCTTCCTTCAGACTGTTCTCTGCCTCCACCATTGGTAGTCATTTTAAACAATTAGCGATTAATCCTTCAGTATTTCTTTTTGCAAGTATTAGTAAATTCGTAGGTATTTTTGTATTCTCCTTTTCCACAAAAGGCAGCATTTCAGAAACACTGTTGTGTACTTTGCTTTGTCACCTAGGAGCGCTCATGGAAATCACACTTATTTATTTTTTACTCTTTTATTTTTTGGCATTTCATTCTTTTATTTGTTGCCCTCCCCACATCAGGAAATTTCTCTTTATCAGCTCACAGAGTTCTCACTCCTTGCTCAGCTGTGTAGTGTTCTGTGTTGATGTGCCATGATTTATGCTGTCCCCGCCCATGGACGTGGTCACTTCCAGTCTTTTGCTTTCATTAATAATGCCGCACTGCACAATCTTACGCAGAGGTCATTTCTGTTTTTGCCAGTGCATCTTCAGCCTGCATTTCTAGAAGTGGAATTGCTGGGTAAAGATAAATGCAAGTGTGACTCTTCTTTTGTTGTTTTGTTTTGGTTTTTGGCTTTTTTTTTTTTTTGACACAAGCTCTGGCTCTGTTGCCCAGGCTGAAGTATGGCGGCACAATCTTGGCTCACTGCAACCTCCGCCTCCCTGACTGAAGCCATCCTCTCATTTCAGCCTCCCGAGCAGCTGGGACTACAAGCGTGTGCCACCACACTTAGCTAATTCTGTATTTTTTGTAGAGATGGGGTTTTGCTGGTTGCCCAGGCTGGTCTCGAACTTGTGAGCTCAAGTTGCCCTGCCCCAGCTTTCCAAAGTGCTAGGATTACAGGCATGAGCCACTGCACCTGGCCAAGTGTGACTTTTCTAGATGTTGCCAAATTTTTCATGGAGCTTGTTAGCACTTTAGAGTCCGATCAGTCAAATGTTTAAGAGTGAATAGGCCCAGCTTAGTAGCTCATGCTTGTAATCCCAGCACTTTGGGAGGCCTGGGCGGGCAGATCACTTGATGTCAGGAGTTTGAGACCAGCCTGGCCAACATGGTGAAACCCTGTCTCTACTAAAAATTAAAAAAATAGCTGGGTGTGGTGATGCGTGCCTGTAGTCCCAGCTACTTGGGAGGCTGAGGCAGGAGAATCACTTAGACCCAGGAGGCGGAGGTTGTAGCCATTGGACTCCAGTGTGGGCAACAAAGCAAGACTCTGTTTTGAAAAA
>NW_016107802.1:751922-756680 GCF_001604975.1 Cebus imitator
TAATAAATAATTTTTTAAAAAAAGAAAATATACAAAAAAAAAAAAAAAAAGAATGAAATAGACTTTTTAAAGCTAATTAGAAGCTTGTCAGTTGGTTGCTAGGTGCACTTTGTTTTCCCCATAGAAGAAAAGAATATAAAATCTACAGAAATAAATAATTCCCCCTTACTGAGACTGGGCTGCGCTGTCTGCTCTCAGGGGTCCTGTGAGGAAGTCCCAGAGAAACTGCCTATTTGTAGGAACAGATTTTTTGTTTTGTTTTATTTTTATTTTTAATTTTTATAGAGTGGGGGTCTTGCTATGTTGCCCAGACTGGAGGGCAGTGGATATTCACAGGTGCGATCCCACTACTGACCAGCACAGGAGTTTTGATCTGCTCCGTTTCTGACCTGGGCTGGTTCACCCCTCTTTAGTTAACCTGGTGGTCCCTCGCTCCCGGGAGGTTACCATATTGATGCCAAACTTAGTGCGGACACCCGATCGGCATAGCGCACTACAGCCCAGAACTCCTGGGCTCAAGTGATCCTCCCACCTCAGCCTCCCGAGTAGCTGGGAATACAGGCACATGCCACTGCGCTGTAAGACCTCGTGAGGTGAGGTGGAGGCACTTCTGCGTTTTTTGTTTTTTTTTTTTTTCAGACAGAGTCTTGCTCTGTTGGCCAGGCGGGAGGCAGTGGTGCAGTCTTGGCTCACTGCAATCTTCGCCTGCTGTTCTCCTGTCTCAGCCTCTGGAGTAGCTGATATCACAGGTGTACACCACCATGCCTGGCTAATTTTTTTTTGGTGGGGGGGTAGAGACGAGGTTTCACCATGTTGGCCAGGCTGGTCTCGAACTTTTGACTTGAAGTGATCCACCCGCCTTGGCCTCTCAAAGTGCTGGGATTGCAGGCACGTGAGCCACCATACCTGGCCTTTTTAAATTTTTTTATTTTTTTTATTTTTTTGTGATCACAGCCTGTGAATTTGGGGACATCCTGTTTCAGAAGTGTCTGAGTCCAGTCTCTGCCCAGGAGGGAAGGCCATGGGGATAATGAAGCTCCCGAGTTGGGCAGTAGTTCAGGGCCTAGGAGAGCATGTTGAAAATAGTGGAGCCATGGCTGGGGTGTTTTGGAGATAAAAAGGGAGCCATTATTTCCTGGGCTGCCTAGAATGGTAAGCCCCTTCATCTCACATATAACCAAGAGTAGGCAAGAGTAGGGCAACCTTCTTTTTCTCTAACAACCTCCCCTCTTAGAAAATATAGCTAATAGAATCACCGGAAGCCCTTTTGTTCATTTGTTTAAGTTTTGAGAAAGTGAAGGAAGTTATTATATTGTTGATGTGTTAAGTGACATGAAGTTACTTAAGTTAGTTGCTCAAAGACAGCTTTTTTTTTTTTTTTTTTTTTTTGAGACAGAGTCTCTCTAGCTCAGGCTCAAGTGCAGTGGTATAATCTCACTCAGCTCACTGCAACCTCTGCCTCCCAAGCAATTCTCAGGCCTCAGCCTTCGAGTAGCTTGGTATTATAGGCATGTGCCACCATGCCTGGCTAATTTTTGTAGTTTTAGTAGAGGTGAGCCTTCACTGTGTTGGCCAGGCTAGTCTGAAACTCCTGACCTCAAGTGATCCATCCCCCTTGGCCTCCCAAAGTGCCATTACAGGCTTGAGCCACTATGCCTGGCCAAAGATAGCTTCTTAGTCTCACAGAATCTTAGATTCTTTTTGTTTGTTTGTTTAGATACAGGGTCTTGCACTGTTGCCCAGGCTGGAATGCAATGGCACGATCTCAGCTCACTGCAACCTCAGCTTCCTGAGTAGCTGAGACTACAGGCATGTACCATTATGCCTGGCTAATTTTTGTATTTTTGGTAGAGATAGGGTTTCACCACATTGTCCAGGCTGGTCTTGAACTCCTGGGCTCAAGGGATCCTCCTACCTCTGTCTCCCAAAGCATTGGGACTACAGGTGTGACCCCCACCCCTTAAATTTATATAAATAAAAACAGCTAATCTAGTGGGTTATAAGAAGCTTAAAAAGAATGAAATGGCATAAAATCTACAGAAATGAGAGAACACTGTATGTTAGATTAAATCATGTTTTGTGAAGCTTTTCTTCCATATGTGCGTATAGCATTATAATGGTGACGGCGTCAGAAATGGTTTGAGCGCCCAGCCCTGGAGAACCTTGTGCAGTGGACAGGGAGTCAGCATTGTTGGAAATAATGTGGATACAACCGAGTAACCATAGCAAGAGAATGTGTAAATAAAATACAAGAGACTGCTGTGATTGAGTCCCCTATGGCATTTTAGAACAACTCGTGAGGAGGAAGCCAGAAGTGTAATATCCATGTAAATAGACACCTATAAAATGAGACCTATGTCTTGGACACATGTGTAAAAGCTATTTCACAGTGGGTGGGAGAGTCGTGGCTATCTCTGGGGAAGGAAATTGAGATGACAGTCAAAGGGACTTCAGCAAAATCTGTGGCTTCAGGCAGGACTTCACCTCGTCAGCTGTCAGTACTCATTGGCCATAACTTTAGTGTTTGCATAGTTTTCTGTTCTTTTTCACAGCAGGTAGGCAGGTCCTCTAAAAAAAGACCAAATAAATCAAAATGTAGGACAGAGATTGTAGAACAATTCGACCAATAGCCAGTCCTAATACAGAAAACACGAAACCGTGACTTCCTGGGCAGCAGATACATGTAGTCCTGCTAGTGTATCATTTGGTGATGCGGAACCCCATGGGACAGCAGCGGAGCTGGCAGCCCCTGTCCTTGCAGCGTTTCCAGCCTGGGAGGTCCCTCTGGGTGACCCCTGCACTCCAGGCATAAGTGCTTTGCATGCAGTTTGGGGTTTCTTCTTCTCAGCAGCCACCTGAAGCAGGCACCGTGCCACCTGCATTTATGGATAAAGACACAGGCTTAGTGAGGCTGTCATTTGCCCACTAGCAGCACAGGACAGTGGAAGTGTGCAGGGATATTTGGGCAGGTTTCTTCAGGTCCTCTGCATTGCCTACCTGGATTGTAATGTGAATGCACACATAATTTTCTAAAGATTGAGCTGGGGATGTGTTAGCATAAAATAAAATGCAGAAATATTCTGCAAATGCCATTATAGGCAATAGTTTTGCACGTTTATCCATTAAATAGGTATGTATATATTTAAAAAGCAATTGGACTGTTATTTGGACTGTTGATAGCTCCGGAGGCAGGGAAAAGTTAGAGAAACTAAGGGAGAATGGGGCAGTTGGTGTTTTTCTCTTTCTGGGACTTATAGTGCGTCTAAAGTGTTCTCAGCTGTGGCTGTCGGCGTCTCCAGGTAGACCCTAGCGGAGGTATCCCCATGATTCTCTGTCTCACCCTTTCCTTCTCAGGAGTACTTCTTGCAAGCAGAGCTGACGAGCAATGTCTTAAAAACAGGCGTGGTGCGCTGCTGCGTGGGACAGTGCAACAATGCCATCCCTGTTGACACCGTCCTCACCATGAAGAAGCTGCCCATAACCTACGTATGTCTGCTGTCTGCGGAACTTAATTCAGCCATTTGCGTTTTTTGTTTGTGAGCTGTGTGCTTATCCAGGTTGTGGTGAGGAAGATAAGAGAGATCTGGTGGTCCTTTATTAGGGGCTTTTCACACAAGAGGCGCGAGAGGTGTGCGGTCAGCCCTGGGGTCAGCGGTCAGGGCACATGGTGCTGCCTGGCCATGCGGAAGCCGTAGGTCTGGGAGGCTAGGTTGTGCCACACGCTTAGCAGGGTAGCTGTTCCCCGGGATCCCCACGCAGCTTTTCTTGGTTCTTTTATCTTGAGTGGACAAATGGCTGTTTCTGCACTCAGGGAATTTGGCGGTGTTGAGCCCACCAAGATGGTGGTGCTGTGGGAGGTGTTACTCCGAGGGCGTGCGCCCCCTGAAAACAGAATCCGAATGTGTTGTCCCTGGGCAGCTGTGATGATAACTCCATGCTTTTGGCTGGAAAATCCTTGTTGTTTGGTTGTTCCCCTTAGCTCTCTTTCTTGTCCATCACCGCAGAGCAACAGGAAGGAAAACAAGGGGGGCTACCTCTGCCACTCCTGCGCGGAGCAGCGCATCGGGCCCCTGGCGTTCCTGACAGCGTCCCCGGAGCAGGTGCGCGCCATGGAGCGCACCGTGGAGAACATCGTGCTGCCGCGGCATGAGGCCCTGCTCTTCCTCGTCTTCTGAGGCCAAGGTGCACTCTCTGCAGTGCAGAGCAGCTTGCCAAGGACCCCAAGCAAAGAAAGCCAGCGAGGGGGCTCCTGCTCCCTGAGACTCTGGGTTCACCCACAGCACTTTCTGAGGAAGAGGAAACCAGCCCAGGCTGGACCTGCCATTTCTCCACTCCCTGCAGACAGCCAGTCTTCACTTGCCTCCCCTCCGTACACATCCGGTCGGGGAAGTGGGGGATGTTCTTTTGATAAAAAAACATTTTATGTATTTAAACTTTTATTACAAGATTTCAATTAAACAGGTACCATAGCACTGGTGCACCGCACGCGGCGTGATGTCTGGGTCAGCACTGTTGTTCTGGACTTTCTCGTTTTCCAGTGTACTCTTTCCAATAGCACTGTCACTGTTCACATGACATAGGAGGCAGAGTACGAGATGTGATGTCTTCGGTGGGAATTAGGGCATCAAAAATGAGACCTTCGCAGGGGACAGTGGCTCACGCCTGTGACCCAACACTGAATACCAGCCAAGGCAGGAGGATTGCTTGAGCCCAGAAGACTGAGGCTGTGGGTGACAGAGCAAGACCCTGTCTCCAAAA
>NW_016107802.1:756690-781483 GCF_001604975.1 Cebus imitator
AAAAAAAAAAAAAAAAAAAAAAAAAAAAAAAAAAAAAAGATGTTTTAAGGAGGTCAGATAAATTACAAGGCTAACAGGATCATAATTTCAGCAAGAAATGACCTCAGATGGGCTGGACCACAGTCCCTGTGGGCCTGGTGAGGGGAATGGAGGCAAGGATCAGTGGTTCTCAAAGCAAGCAGCAGCAACATCATTGGGGAACTTGTGAAAAATAAAAATGTTCAGTCCCCACCCCAGGCTTAGAGGATCAGAAACTCTAGGGCTGAGGCCCAGCTGTTGGTGCTTAAGCCTGACAAGTGGTGGTGATGCACACTACATTTGGAAAACTGCTCTTGATGTTTAGAAGGTAGACTCAGCAGGATTTCTGGAGGACTGGGATCCTCATAGGAAGACTCGGTGATAGAGATTGTCTTCATTGAGACAGGGAAAACGGAAGCTATAGCAGGTTTGTGTAAAGGCAGTGATCGGTTTGATTTTCAACATGTTGAGTGGAACCATCCAGGAGGCGGTTGGGTGAACACATCTGTCCTGCAGCAAAGAGCCTGGCAGGACATGGGGACTTTAGAGTTGTCAGTGTATAGGTGGCGGTGAAGTTTGAAGGGTTTTGCCGAGTCAATCCAGAAGAGTATAGAGAATGAGAAGAGCAGAGGTCGGGGAAGCAAGGCTGGTGGACACGAGGCGTAGGGTGAAGAGAGGAAGAGGGTTTAAGAAGAACAACAGCCAGTCAGAGGAGCCTTGTGATGGGCACCACTGAGTCTGGGCAGGAGGGAATTCAGGAAAAGGGGATCTTCAGCATCCAGTGCAGTAAAGAGACCAAATAAAACAAGGGTGGACAGGTATTTAACTGGAACTGTCAAGGTCAGCTGACGTTAGTTGATCAGTTTCCATGAGGTGAGAAGCCGACCACTGTGGTCTAAAATGTGAGTGAAAAATTTGAGGGCTAAGATGTATATATTCAGTATGGTTTCTTTGTGAAACCATACTATAAGGGCAGTAAAACGTTTCTCCCTCTCTCTCTCTTTCTCTCTCTCTCTCTCTCTCTCGTGTGTGTGTGTGTGTGTGTGTGTGTGTGTGTGTGTGTATGTGTTTACTCTTAAGGGCAAAGAACAGGAAGGAGGCAGCAGCGATCCTGGAGGTGGCGGGATCATCAAACATCTGAAGACGGCTGAAGGCTAGAGGTCAAAACCGAAGAATCAGCTTGGAGCAAACTGTCTGTACAGGGAGAAGAAAACATCTAAATATCTTTAATACATTCATAGAATGAGAGGAGGTAGTGCATTCCGTGGAGTAGCAGGTTAGATATATATAAAAGAATATTTGGTGCTGGGTGTGGTGGGTCATGCCTGTGATCACAGCACTTTGGGAGGCTGAGGTGGGTAGATCATCTGAGATCAGGAGTTCGAGACCAGCCAGGGCCAATGTGGTGAAACCGTATCTCTACTAAAAATAGAAAAATTAGATAGGCATGGTGGCGCGCCCCTGTAATCCCAGCTACTTGGGAGGCTGAGGAAGGAGAATTGCTTGAACCCGGGAGGCAGGGTGAGACTCTCTCTCAAAAAAAAAAGGCAAAAAAATTTTGGAGAAAAAAGTATGAAAGAAACCCAGTAGAATTGTTAAAAGAATAAGTTGAGAATCTAGAAAGTAGAGTAAAAACAAAGATTGAAAAGTAGTTAAGAGGCTCGACACAGTGGCTCACACCTATAATCCCAGCACTTTGGAAGGCTGAGGCAGTGGATTGTTTTGAGCTCAGGAGTTCAAGACCAGCCTGGCCAACATGGCAAAACCCATCTCTACAAAATATACAAAAATGAGCTGGGTGTGGTGGCTCGTGCTTGTGATCCCAGCTACTTGGGAGGCTGAGGCAGGAGAATTGCTTGAGTCCAGGAGGTGGATGTTGCAGTGAGCCGAGATTATGCCACCACACTCCAGCCTGGGTGACGTAGCGAGACCCTGTCTCAAAAGAAAAGTAGGGAACCAATTTAAGAAGTTGAGCATCTGTAAATGGGAATTGCAGAAGGAGAAAATGGACAACAGAGTAAGGGAGAAATGTTTTTTTTTAAATGATGAAAATAACCTGAAACTGATGGCAAGGGTTTCTGGATTGAAATGACTCATTAAATGCCCAGGATAATGGGTGAATATAGGCCCACATTGGCCAGGTGTGATGGCTCACACCTGTAATCACAGCACATTGGGAAGCTCAGGCAGGAGGAATGTTTGAGCCCAGGAGTTCAAGACCAGCCTGGGCAACATAGGCAGACCCCATCTCTACAAAAAATAAGGTATGGTGGCGCATGCCTTGTTCCCAACTACTTGGGAGGCTGAGGCTGCTGTGATCCATGATTGCACCACTGCACTCCAGCCTGGGTGATGGAGTGCAGGACGTAGCCTGGTGTGGGTGGGGGTGGGGGAAGGCAATGATTAGTCCTCTGGAAGGCAACAAGTTGTACAGGAGAGAACTGTCGTTGACACCTCCTCTCACTGTCCTCCCCGCTAGCTTAGTGGAGTGTACCTGCCTTTGTGACCTTCATAAGGGCTGGTGTGTACTGCAGGTAGGAGCTTTGTGCGCATGTAGAATGAACGAGCTGAATCTCAGCCTCTGGTAGGAAGTCAGTTACAATGACCGAAACTGAAAAATGAAGGCAGAAGCCCATCATTCGGAGACACGTAACACGTACCAAGACACTCAGAAGGATTTCTAAATGTTCCCTTTTGGGAGGGGGAATTGGCAGATGTAGGGGGCCCGTTGGTAGGTGTCTTATATAGCTCTTGGCTCTGAACGATGTGTCTGTGTGATAGAACTGTAAAATACCAGGGGGAGGGGACGATAACACTGCCTGCATAGACTAGTTCTCAGGAAGCAAGGCTGGCAAGAGGCAAGAAGTGGGTAGGGGATGCCATGGCCGTAGGGTTTTGCTTTTTAAAAGGTGAGAGGTTTCTGCAGGGTTATGTGTTGAGTGGAAACAAATCCGGAGAGGAGAGATGGAAGACAGGTGAGAGGGATTGGGACGCGAGAGAGGAAGGAGACAGTCACACTGTAAGTGCTTCGGAAGGAAGTTTAGGTTGCACTCACCTAATTTTGTTTTTTTGAGACAGAGTCTTACTCTGTCACTTAGGCTGGAGTACAGTGGCACAGTCGCAGCTCACTGCAGCCCTGATCTCCCACCTCAGTCCCTCAAGTAGCTGGGACTACAGGTGTGTGCCACCATGCCTGGCTCATTTTTGTTTATTTTTTGTAGAGACGAAGTCTCACTATATTGCCCAGGCTAGTCTGAAACTCCTGGGCTCAAGCCGTCCTCCTGCCTCAGTCTCCCAAAGTGCTGGGTCGAGCGTTTGAGGTGGACGTAGAAGGGAATGCACTGGAAGATGGTGAAAAACAGGATGGCCGGGCAGCACTCACCCTGTGGAAATTTAACACCATCCTTTCAATTAGTGTTTTTCCTTTAGCAGCCTAGGCATGGGAGCAGAGACGTCACGTGGTGGACCCAGACACAGCTTAATAAACCTAAGGCAGTGCAGCACCCCTGTGGGACCTTTCTGCCTGGGAAGCTGGTCACTGTCACGCTGCCTGTCCGGCTTCCGTCCTGTAGTGGCAGACGGCGTGTGCTTGGAGCAACTCACTGGATCACAAAGGGACTTTGACACCGCTAGAATCAGACTATTTAGTGATTTAACATGTTTCTTCAAGCCTGATCCCTGCCCTCAGTCCTTCCTAGTCACCCTGAACCCCTGGCTTTAACAATGTGGGGTACACCAAGAGCCTGGAAGCTAATGACTCTGGATTTGCAGTGAGTGGGTGCAGTAGAGACAGGCAGGGTTCCTCCAGCTCCTTGCCCAAACACGAAGACGGTGCTACACAAACACCGCTCGCTCGCCAAGGTGCCTCTGCACAGCTGGGCTGCTGTGGGGGGCAGCGCTCCCTTAGCCTGCAGGGGCTCTCCCTCTGCCCGGCCTACTTAAGGACAGGTTCTCCAGGAGGGCCCAGGAGGCGCCGTCCCCTGCATTCCTCCTCTCCAGGGACCTGCGTGTGTTTTATCCCTAGTGGCCTGGCCTGAGAGGTAGGGTAGGTGGGCGGGGGGGGGCTTCCCACTTAAACACCAAGGCCGCCAGTCCATAGATCCATTTGCTGTCTTCATAACATCTCAGCGCTGCCATGTCCCAAACACAGCCCCTGATTTCCTTTCCAGCCCCGCTGGATCCTCCACTCATCCTTCTCCACCTCCAGAAATGGCACCACCATTGGTCTGTGATTCTTCTCTTCAGGCCAGTTCACCAGGAAGCTCTCTCCAGGCAACCTCCAGGATGCACAGCCCACCTGCCCGCGACCCTCCACCATTCTGCCTCCTGGACCAGTTGCTGTCTCGGTTGCTCTGTGCCTCTGCCCTGGCCCTACTCGCTCTCATGTAGAGAGACATGCACTCTTACCATGAAGATTAACCCCAGTCACCCTCCTGCCTCAACCCTGCAGGGATCTCCTGCTGTGATGAGGGTGTCAGTCCAGTCGGACCACAGCAGAAAGGCTGGGGCTTCCTGTCTGCTTCCAGGCTGGCGTCTGTCTCCCTAAGCCCACCTTTTAAACGAACTCACTGAGGCCCCAGGAAGTGGCCACATAGGACATTCTGGATTTTTTTCTTCTTCCTTTTTTAAATGTACAATTCATTGGTTCTGGGTTTTTTTTTTTTTTTTTGAGACAGAGCCTTGCTCTGTCACCCAGGCTGGATTGCAGTGGTGCAGCCTCCGCCTCCTGGGTTCAAGCAATTCTCCTGTCTCAACCTCCTGAGTGGCTGGGATTACAAACGGGCCACCAAGCCCAGCTACTTTTTGCATTTTGGGTAGAGATGGGGTTTCACCATGTTGGCCAGGCTGGTCTTGAACTCTCTTGACCTCAGGTGATCCACTCTCCTCAGCCTCCCAAAGTGCTGGGATAACAGGCGTGAGCTGCTGCGCCTGGCCTGATTTTTTGTTGTTTAAGTAATCATTTTCCTAATACGTGTCTTCCTAATCTGGACCCCACAGATTAGGAAGTGCTTTAGTTTTTAATACCCAGGGTATTTCCACTGCCACTGTGTGAAGAGTTGCAGTTAGAACTCTTTCAAATGATCACATTAAAAAAAATAGCATCAGCCTTTGGAGTTCAAGATGAACAATCGAACAAAAAATAAGTCTCATGGAGGTCACATGAAGGGAGCTTCCCCATGAACTGGCTACACCTGGTGACAGGTAACACTTTAATCAGTGGTCTCATATGGACATAACGGGGTCGGCCCTGTGTCCTCAGCCAACTCTACGTATTTTAGAGCCTCTCTCTCTTTTTTTTTTTAAATGGAATCTCGCTCCGTAGCCCAGGCTGAAGTGATCTTGTCTCACTGCAATCTCTGCCTCCTGGGTCTTGTTTCAAGCAGTTCTCCCACCTCAGCCTCCCTAGTAGCTGGGACTACAGGCATGTGCCACCACTCTGGCTAGTTTTTGTATTTTTTGTAGAGACAGGGTTTTCACCATGTCATTTGGGCTGGTCTTGAACTCCCGGACTCACGCGATCCACCTGCCTCGGCCTCCCAAAGTGGTTGGATTACAGGTGTGAGCCACTGTACCCAGCCAGAGGCTCAGATAAAGTTGGGTTTTCAGCTATCCTGGCCTTGCATCTGTAAGGGATGAAATTCTGTATGGTTCTAGGAAGTCTTTAGGTTTCAGCCTATGACTCGAATTCAGACTTTAGAGATTTGAACTTTTTATTCTCTAGGTTTTTCATTGCCATTAAAAGCAGCCACCCATCTACAGCCTTGGATTTCTCGTACCCGTGCAATTTCAGCATGGAAGCAACATAGTCTCCGAGAGCCAGGCTTGCAGTGGGCATGACATCCCAGGCCCCTCCTGGTGAACTAATTACTGAATTCCCTGGGCTGCTCCATTCCTATCTCTGAATATCATCGGAGCATTGGCTCTCTCCTCTCCTCTCTAAGGCAGATAACCAATCGCAGATGCTGCTTATCTCTCCTCTTCTCCATAATTTGCAATACCCACTCCGGTACCAAATTCATATCAGCTAGGAACTTTTCAGTGACAAGTAATGAAAATTGAATCTGTTATAAAGAAAAAAAAAAATGTATTGGAATGATACCAGGGGCTCATAGAATCCCAGAAAATGGGAGGCTTAGGTTTGGAAGATGGTTAGGACCCAAAGCCGTCTGGAGAGCCCAGAACAGGCAGTCGGGGCTTCTCAGGCTACTGTTGGACACTGCCCTGTGAGCTCCGCACGCTTCATTCTCTGTATTCAACAGCTTTGGAGTCTAGCTGAGAGGCCCTGGAGGCCATGCCCAGCCCAGGTGCCCACAAGCTGGGCGGGTGGGGGGTGGGGACAGGAAGGGGGAGGTTAGCCCCTCTGTGGCAGTGGCTGGTGAGGCACCCCAACAGGTTGGAGGAGCCCCAGCAGAATTCCTCCTTTGCATGGAACATTTCTCCTTGGTAATTCTTTTTTATTTATTATTTTTTTTGAGACAAGTCTCTGTCACCTAGGCTGGAATGCAGTGGTGTGATCTTGGCTCATTGCAACCTCTGCCTCCCGCTTCTCCTGCCTCAGCCTCCCAAGTAGCTGGGATTACAGGCGCCCAGCTAATTTTTGGATTTTTAGTAGAGAAAGGGTTTCACTATGTTGGTTGCTGGTCAGGCTGGTCTCAAACTCCTGACCTCAGGTGATCCACTTACCTCGGCCTCCCAAAGTGCTGGGATTACAGGCATGAGCCACCATGCCCGGCCATCCTTGGTGATCCTTTTAGTGCATTTTAAAATGTTGAAAATAGATGTTTTATTTTGTTTATACAAGGTACAATGTCAAAATGCAAATCATATATAATGTGTAGATATAATAGACAAGGAAGCAGAAAGGCATATGTATGTAAAGTGGTGCTGAGCTGAGTTTTCTTCCTGAATCCTTCGATGGAGAGGATTCATTGGGCTCAGCATGTCTCCCAACTTTCCTGGCTCCCTGTGTGTGCAGAGCAGCTGGAGACAGGGTGGTTAGGAGCCCAAATGCAGGTGTCTTCCCTGGAGACATCTCCCAGGCCAGGAGGAGCCTTGTAACTGACAGAGAGCCTTGGATATATCACTTTTCTCTGTAAGCTGCAAGTCAGGCTGAGGGATGGAAGATTTCAGGAGAGAAGGGGGCATTTCATCCTGAATAGCTAAGAACAGCAACACTAGAATGGGTGGATTTATAGACAGTCACTTAGAGGAGTGTCAACTAAATCCCCCTCATAATATAGTGCCTAATATTAACTAAAATATACACTAATTGAGCTCTGATTAGTGCGCAGCAGTGTGAGGTGTTGGGGAGGCTGTGTTTTGGGTCAGGCTGGTCCTGCCTCAAAGGAGCACAGCCCTATGGTGAAACACACTTGCAGGACTCGGGGACTCTGCGCTGTGAAATTCTGAGCCAGGAGGTGGCAGCCTCAGCCAAGAGGAAGAGGTCCTTGTGGAACACAGGTGTGGGCAGTTAGAAACAGGTGTCCTTCTCCGTGTCTTTCAGTCCCTGCTCTCCACTTCCCAGTGTCTGGAGGAAGGGTTAAAAGGGGAAAGTCACACCATAAGATATATTTTAAAAAGTTATACAGGCAGGAAAAAAAAATGGAAATCTGCATTGATACAAGGAAATAAAGAATGCTGTATTTGGTTAAAAAACTAAATAGAAAGGGGAAAGTTGAGAGTTTTATTTCTTGGCAGGGCATGATGGCTCACACCTGTAGTCCCAGCACTTTGGGAGGCCAAGGCGGGTGGATCACCTGAGGTCAGGAGTTTGAGATCAGCTTGGCCAACATGGTGAAACCTCATCTCTATCAAAAATACAAAAATTAGCCAGGTGTGGTGGTGCATGCCTGTAATCCCAGCTACTTGGGAGGTTGAGGCAGGAGGATCACTTGAACCCAGCAGGTGGAGGTTGCAGTGAGCTGAGATTACACTATTGCACTCCAGCCTGGACAGCAGAGCAAGACACCATCTCAAAAAAAATCTTATTTCTTTATCAAGGAAAATCAAGACAAAATGTAAAAGGTGAAGAGCAATCCATTTTCTTTAAGGCAAATGTGTAGGGCAGAAAATTAGGGAAGAGCGGGAGATGTGAATCATTTAGATTTGTGGCAGCTGAAGACAAGGGGGCTAACGGCCTCACAGCTGTAGAACTTTCTTTTTTTATTTTGGTCTCAGCAGAACATGTGCAGGGTTGTTACACGGGTATATCGTGTGATGCTGAGGTTTAGAATACAGTGCTCCTGTCATCCTTCAGAGATCTGTGTACTCTTTCCATTTCAACATAAAAAAGGACAGACTGTTCCCAGCACCTGGAGGATGCCGACTTCCTGGTCATTCTGCCCATTCATTCACCTAATATTTGTTGGCATTTACTGAGTACCGAGGACTGAAAGGCAATTACATTTCCGGATGGCCCTGAAGGGTACAGTGGATGGGTGCCAAAGGGCCTCTTGATTCCTTCTTTCCCTTTCCTGGTTCCTGGCTGCTGGAACCTGGGCTGGCCTTGCAACTCGCTTCAACAGAATGCCACAGAAGTGATGCATGCCAGTGTCTGGCCCAGCCTGTCAGGAGCCTGGCAATTTCTACGTTTTTTCAGCCTGTGTGACTAGCCTGAGCCCACCGTATTGTGTGGAAGCCCAACCAGCCACGTGGAAAAGCCTCCTCTAATTTTGATGAAAGCATCTAGACTGAGGACAGGCAGAAGTCAGTGAAAAAAATGGCCAGGTGTGGTGACTCACACCTGTAATCCCAGTACTTTGGGAGGCCAAGGCAGGCGGATTGCTTGAGCTCACGAGTTCGAGACCAACCTGGCCATCATGGCAAAACCCAGACTCTACTAAAAATACAAAAATTAGCCAGACATAGTGGTGTGCACCTGTAGTCCCAGCTACTCCAGAGACTGAGGCATGAGAATTGCTTGAAGCTGGGGGGTGGAGGTTGCAGTGAGCCAAGATTGCACCACTGCACTCCAGCCTGGGTGATACAGTGAGTCCCCCTCGCCTCAAAAAAAAAAAAAAAAAAAAAAAAAAAAGTCAATGAAAAAGGGCACTTTCAGAATGTCTGGTGGTGTGTGGATTGGGCGCTATGCCCATGCCCCACCTCCCAAATGCCCACAGTGGCTTCCTCTTCCCCCTGGCTGTACAAGGGGCAGCTGGTGGCTGGTTTCCAGCCAGGACTGCTCCCCTCCCACCCCACCTACACTCCCTATTACTTTTGTTTTTTAAAAAATTTTGGCTGGATGTGGTGGCTCACACCTGTAATCCCAGTACTTTCGGAGGCCGAGGAGAGCGAATTACTTGAGATCAGGAGTTCTAGACCAGCCTGGCCAACATAGCAAAACCCTGTCTCTACCAAAAAAAAAAAAATACAAATATTAGCGGGGTGTGGTGGTGCATGCCTGTAGTTCCAGCAACTTGGGAGGCTGAGGCAGGAGAATCACTTGAACTCAGGAGGTGGAGGCTGCAGTGAGCTGAGAGCTCACCATTGCACTCTAGCCTGGGTGACAGAGTGAGACTGTTTCAAGAAAAAAAATTTTTTTGTAGAGATGGGGTCTCACTATGTTGCCCAGACTGTTCTTGAACTTCTGGGCTCAGTTGATCCTTCCCCTCCTGCCTTGTCCTCCCAAAGTCCTGGGATCACAGGTGTGAGCCACCCTATCCAGCATCCGAGCCCCTGCTCTGATCCAGCTCTAGCATTAGCTGAGCTTCGTGGCTGGAGGCAGAACAACTTCTCCAGTCCTCAGTTTTCTCATCTATAAAATGAGGAGGTGGGGTTAGGTCCATGATTTTAGAAATAAATGTCTGGCCAGGTGCAGTGGCTCACGCCTGTAATCCCAGCATTTTGGGAGGCCGAGGCAGGTGGATCACAAGGTCAAGAGAGTGAGAGCAGCCTGGCCAACATGGTGAAGCCCCATCTCTACTAAAAATACAAAAATTAGCTGGGCGTGTTGGCAGGCACCTGTCATCCCAGCTGCTTGGGAGGCTGAGGCAGGAGAATCGCTTGAACCCGGGAGGCGGAGGTTGTAGTGAACTGAGATCCTGCCACTGCACTCCAGCAACAGAGCAAGACTCAGTCTCAAAAAAAAAAAAAAAAGAAAAAGAAAAAAATAAATGTGAAAAACAGCAAAGAAAGAAGGCTGAAGTAAGAGGAAGAAGAGGGCGGGCGCCAGCCCAGTAGTCTGTGAGAGACGGTATGTATACACTGCGGAGCTGAGCGCGGACTTGCCGCCACATCTCGTGGATTAGATGCTGCTGCTTCTCCTCACATGGAATTGCTGGAAATTCCCCGGGCTGTGATGGGAGCCCACTTTAGGCAAGGCTCGTTCTCCTCTTGGAAAGAACACCGGAGCTGAGTCGCTTGGACTCTGCCTTTCTCCCCTTTTTCCTCCTTTGTGTGGAACATTTCTCCTTGGTGCCTTTTAGTGCATTTAAAAAATATCGAAAATAAATGTTTTATTTTGTATATACAAGGTACAATGTCAAAATGGAAATCACATATAATGTGTAGATATAATAGACAAGGAAGTATAAATATAAAAGCATATATATGTAAAGTGGTGCTGAGTTGAATTTTCTTCTTCCTGAATCCTTCGATGGAGAGGATTCACTCAGCATCTCTCCCACCTTTCCTGGCTCCCTGTCAGTGTGTGCAGAGCAGCTGGACACAGGGTGGTTAGGAGCCCCAATGTGGGTGTCTTCCCTGGAGACATCTCCCAGGCCAGGAGGAGCCTTGTAACTGACAGAGAGCCTTGGATATATCACTTTTCTCTGTAAACTGCAAGTCAGGATGAGGGACAGGTTTCAGGGCTGGGCTTTTATTTCATTACCGCCTGTATTCCAGACAGCTCACATTGTAATGAGATAAAAACCCTGCCCAGAAGCTTTTGGTCTCTCCTAGGAAGCTGGCCCCTGGATCCAAGACACAACAGGCAGGCAGGTGGTGCCCATCGAGTGTGGAGAACCTGCTTCCTCGTGCAGGAAGCGCCGCCCAACAGCCTGTGAGATCCCGCTGGGAAGGTAAGGGGCCTCGTGGGCTTGCTCCTGGAGCCCACCTCCTTGTACCTCGTCTCATTTCTCTTTAGCTAAAGCAGAGAGGCTCCTTCACTTCGGACGTAGCCAGGCTGCGTTCCCTGAGTTTCAGAGGTTGTGAGTGCGGTTTTCCGAGTCTTCGTCTCTGTTGCTGGTCCCTCTGGTCACTGGCAGAGCTTCCATGGCTTCCATTTCAACGCTGTCCGGCTGGGGAGTTTGCCTGCAAAGCAGGTGGTTCATAGGTTTTGAAAAGATGTGGGGGTTGCCGTCAAATCAATAGATGCTTCCTACTGAGGGTGTATCCAGCAGTGGGGATGGGAGGAGCAGACAGAGGCTCTGCTGCAGGAGCCAGAGAGCACTTAGTGCTCAGAGATGGAGAGAACCTGGAGTGCCTACCTCCATGGAGAGTATTCAGTCCTATCTAGGGGCTGGGTGTGGTGGTGCATGCCTGTAATCCCAGCACTCTGGGAGGTTGAGGTGGGAGAATCGCTTGAGCCCAGGAGTTCAAGACCAGCCTGGCAATACGATGAGAATAAATCCTCTCCGGGTATTTCCAACCTCCCCATCCACCAAAGATTCACCAAATGCTATTGGAGCAACTCACGGCGCCCTCACCCTATGCTTTGCGAGTCCTCTGCTAAAAGGCCATTCAAATGGCAGGAACAAGAGGAGGAGACAGTGACTGGGAGCCTGGCCAAACCAGACTTGATCATCTTGATAAAAGTGATTTCATATTGATGAAGCTTTAAAAAACAGTTCTTAGTATGTGTGAAATAAAGAAATCCATAAATCAATCAGCTCCCGAATGATAAGCTCAGGGGAGCAGGACACTGTGGTCATACATGGCCCGCCTGTCTGGAGCTGCCTGGGCACTGAGGCCCTGGGCATCTGGCCAGCACCTTCTCCCAGGGCTGGTCATACATGGCCCGCCTGTCTGGAACTGCCTGGCGCTGAGGCCCTGGGCATCTGGCTGGCACCTTCTCCCAGGGCTGGTGAAACGTCCCTCCGGAGGAGCAGCAGCTCTTTAGGCCATTTTAAGGTAAGCAGTGTGAGCTCCCTGGAGAGAGAGCTAAAATAAGTCAGAATGCAGGTCAGTTCCCTGAAAATAATTTGCTAAAAGCCAATTTGTCAAATGACAAATCTACCTAATAACCCATTTGTAAAATAACCAGTTTATGGAAAGAATCAATTCACCAAATGACCAAGTAATTACACTCAACAAATTTACCAATTCTCCTCCTCCTCCTCCTCCTCCTCCTTTTTTTTTTTCTGAGACACGGTCTCACTCTGTCCCAGGCTGGAGTGCAGTGGTGTGATGCTGGCTTGCTGCAACCTCTGCAGGCAACCATGCCCAGCTAACCTTTTGCATTTTTTGTAGAGATCAGGTTTCACCATGTTGGCCAGGCTGGTCTCAAACTCCTGGACTCAAGCAGTTTCTCCACTTTGCCTCCAAAAGTGCTAGGATTATAGGTGTGGGCCACTATGCCCAACCACGCCAATTCTTCTTAAAGATATATTTATTTTTTGAGCTTTTTGAAAATTATTATTTTTTTTTTTTGGTGGGGACAGGGTCTCACTATGTTGTCCAGGCTGGTCTCAAACTACTAGGCCCAAGTAATTGTTCCACCTCAGCCTCCCAAAGTGCTGGGATTATAGGTGTGAGCCACTGCGCCCGGCCATGTGCGGCTCTTTACTCGTGGGGAAGGATGACTCTTGCAGAGGCAGTACCCGGTGCGACTCACCTTGACTTGATGTAGCATGCCAGGAGAGACACAGCACTCAGCCCACACAGCAGGACGGTGGACGTGGAAATGGCCACTGAAAGGGAGAAGACCACGTTGAGACACCCAGGAGCACATTCATGGCTTCGAATCGCAAATTCTTTACCGTGGACGTTCTTACAAAGGGATCCAAGCGCCTCCAAGCAGCCTGCCACTCTGGACATTTCTTGAGGCCCATGCATTTCCCTCTATTTTATGTCTAGGCAAAAACACAAACCCTTCCTACCAAGGGTGCCAGCTCCCTATCGTCCCACACTTTGCTCCTCATCTTTGTCCTTCTTGGGCAGAGTGACTGGGGTGATGGGGCAGGAATGGGGCAAGTGAGGAGGGAGCAGTAAGAGCCTCAAGGCAAAGCCAGGAGTGGGATGAGGAGGAGAGCGCGCTCCTGCTGCTAAAGCCAGGGTTGAGAAAGCAGACAGGGACACACCCCTCCTCTGCTGTCCCCAGCACGACGCCCCCTTTTCTTCAACTTCACAGGTTTAGAAACAATAGCACACAGTGCCATTTTCTTTGCAATTTCATTTTTTTTCACTTGCAACTTTTTTTTTTTTTTTTTTGAGACAGGGTCTCCCTTTGTTGCCCAGGCTGGAGTACAGAGGCGTGATCTCAGCTCAGGCTGGTCTCAAACTCCTGACCTCCACCTGCTTTGGCCTCCCAAAGTGCTGGGATTACAGGTGTGAGCTACTGCGTCCAGTCTACCTTCAACTTTTTTTTTTTTTTTTAAGATAGAATCTCACTGTGTTGCCCAGGCTGGAGTACAGTGGTGTGATCTCAGCTCACTGCAGACTCCCCCTCCCAGGTTCAAATGATCCTCCTGCCTCAGCCTCCTGAGTAGCTGAGATTACAGGTACCCACCACCACACCTGGCTAATTTTTGTATCTTTGGTAAAGATGGGGTTTTGCTATGTTGGCCAGGCTGGTCTCAAACTCCTGACTTCAGGTGATCCACCCACCTTGGCCTCCCAAAGTGCTAGGATTACAGGTGTGAGCCATGGAGCCCAGCCACCTGCAGCTTATTATGGCAGAGGAAGAGCAGTAAGGAGAAAGAAGAGGTCTTTTAAGAGGTGTTCTAGATAAGAGGAGGTTAGGATTTTGGACCATTTTGAATGAGTTGAAAGGAACAGCTTGGGGCACTGACAGGTGTCACCTGAGGTTTATCACGTAGGCTAGGAAGAAGAGGTCGTCCTGTGTGAGCAAGGGCGCTTAGCTTGAGGGCAGGGGAACACAAATATTGTTAAAAAAAACACTTGCAGACCGGGCACGGTGGCTCATGCCTGTAATCTCAGCACTTTGGGAGGTGGAGGCGGGCAGATCACCTGAGGTTGGGAGTTCGAGACCAGCCTTACCAATATGGAGAAACCCTGTCTCTACTAAAAATACAAAATTAGCTGGGCATGGTGGCACATGCCTGTAATCCAAGCTACTCGGGAGGCTGAGGCAGGAGAATCGCTTGAATCGGGAGGTGGAGGTTGTGGTGAGCCAAGATTGCGCCACTGCACTCCAGCCTGGGCAACAAAAGCAAAACTCCATCTCAAAAACAGAACAAAACAAAAACACACACTTGCAGTCCTGGTACAGTGCTCATGCCTATAACCCCAGTGTTTTGGGAGGCTTAGGAGAGGATCGCTTGAGGCCAGGCGTTTAAGACCAGCCTAGGCAACACATCAAGGCCCCCCATCTCTACAAAAAATTAGCTGAGCATGATGGCACACACCTGTAGTCCCAGCTATCTGGGAGACTAACGTGGGAGAATTGCTTGAGCCCAGGAGTCTGGTGCTGCAGTAAGTTGTGATCGTGCCACTGCATTCCAGTCTGGGCGACAGCAAGAACCTGTCTCTAAAAACAAAAGCAAACAATATCCACTTGTAGGTTTGACCAATTAGCCTGACTATTGTGAATTTCCCTGAAAAAAGCACGCAGGGCTCGGCACGCAGGACGACAGCGCTGAGATCTGGAGCAGCTGCCGCCTCTCGCCGAAGACCATGGCCACACACGTCGTGGACCCTGCGGGCTTTGAGGGCCTTTGCTGTACACCAAATATACCAAAATAAACCTCCCAGGGCTTGGCCTTCCCATACAACTCTACTGCAAAACATCTGAGTATAAGGGTGCGGGGACACTCAGAGCCCTGTGGCTGGGATATAAACTGGTGCCATTTTTCCCAAGGGCAGTTTGCAACATACAACAAAAGAGAAGCCTACATGCTTTGACTCTAGTTCAACTGGAATTTACTCGAAGGGAAGAGATAAATACAGAGGTATTCACTCAAGTATTGTTTAAAATAATTTTCTTTTTTTTTTTTTTGAGACAATATTGCTCCGTCGTCCAGGCTAGAGTGCAATGGCACAATCTCGGCCCACATCAGCTTCTGCCTCCCAGGTTCAGGTGATTCTCCTGCCTCAGCTTCCCGAGTAGCTGGGATTACAGGCACCTGCCACCAAGCCCAGCTAGTTTTTGTATTTTTAGTAGAGATGGGGTTTCACCATGTTGGCCAGGCTGGTCTTGAACTCCTAACCTCAAGTGATCTGCCTCCCTTGGTCTCCCAAAGTGCTGGGATTACAGGCATGAGCCACTGTGCCTGGCCTAAAATAATTTTCAAGATGTTAATCTGAATCTCTTATCAACAGACAATTAGTTAATTAAATATGCTATGCCCATATGATGGAATACTATTCAACTATT
This sequence comes from Cebus imitator, assembly GCF_001604975.1. Classification (NCBI taxonomy): domain Eukaryota; kingdom Metazoa; phylum Chordata; class Mammalia; order Primates; family Cebidae; genus Cebus; species Cebus imitator. Next base: position 772,202 of record NW_016107802.1, read on the forward strand.
AAAAATTATAAAAATAGATCTGCATTTATTAACATGAAAAGTTGTCTGCAACATCTTGAGTGAAAAAAGATATTCCGATAAAAAGGAACCCATAATAGGCCGAGTGCAGAGGCTCACACCTATACTCCTAGCATTTTGGGAGGCTGAGGCGGGCAGATCACCCGAGGTCAGGAGTTCGAGATCAGCGTGGCCAACACGATGAAATCCTGTATCTACTAAAAATACAAAAATTAGCCAGGCATGGTGGCGGGCATCTGTTATCCCAGCTACTTGTGGGGCTGAGGCAAGAGAATTGCTTGAACCCAGGAGGCAGAGGTTACAGTGAGCTGAGATTATACCACTGCACTCCAGCCTAGGTGACAGAGCGAGACTCTCAAAAAAAAAAAAAAAAACCCAAATGAACCCACAATAATGAACCCAACCAGCCATGTAGATGTCCATATGCATAGAAAAGTCTTGAGGAATATATACTGTGGGGGGATTCGAGATACTCTTTATTTCTTTTTTTTAAAAAAGATCGTTTTTTCTCATATATTTGCAATGACACTGTAATCAGAATAAATAGTAAAATTATAGAAACAAAATAAAATAACTTTTAAGTAAATAAAAAAGCATAGATAAATGGTTACAAAAGAAGTAACAGATCCAAGTCACGGCACCAAAAAAAAAAATAATAAAACACGAGAAATTAATGAAAACTGTTTTGAGTTTTCGGGCTTAAAATTCATCATTATTGTGACTGAAAAAGAAATCTGTGTTAGCAGAGACGTCGCACCTGACGGTAAACGATGTCTTCACTGGCTAGTGAGTCGGCACAGACTGTGACGGGAGTGTTTTACTGGTGAAGAGGGAGACCCAGGCTTCTCAGATCAACTTCCCCTTTGACTATCATGCTGCATTTCAGTAGAAGAAAAGGTGGACCGAATGGCGCCTCCGGTTTTACCTTCCTATAGGTGACAGGCTAGGCCTTGGGGAAACTCTCCAGAAGGCACTATTTTTTCTTAAAACAAGATCAAACCAGAAACCTTTTCACATGTGAGTCCTAAAACTGTAAACCGGCACCTTTTCATATGTGATTCCTGAAACTGTAAACCAAAACCTTTTCACATGTGAGTCCTAAAACTATGAACCTAAAATTCTTCCACGTGTAACATCTAAAGTCTAAGCCTATATAAAGGCAGAACCTTCCTTTGTTAGGGGAGCTGGGTTTTTGACAAATTACTGCCTGGTCTCCCGGCCGAGTGAATAAACTCCTCCCTCCTTTATTCGGTGTTCCAGAGATCCGTTTCCACAGCCGCTCCTGCTACACTGGAAAAGACAACATGATGTAAACTGTGCTTCTCCCTTCACAAGGCCCCTTCCTGTTTCTATTTAACAATAAAAGCGGCAGAATGAAACTCAACAGAGCAGAGGGCTCCCGAACCAACCATAAAACTAAGCAACTTGAACTCAGCGCCAGGTCCTCGGCCTCTTCCTCACTGACATCCAGGCAACTCTAGTCAAGACATAGGGGCCGCAATCCAGCACTTTGGGAGGCTGAGGTGGGCGGATCATGAGGTCAAGAGATCGAGACCATCCTGGCCAACATGGTGAAAGCCCGTTTCTACTAAAAATACAAAAATTAGCTGGTTGTGGTGGCGCGAGTCAGTAGTCCCAGCTACCTGGGAGGCTGAGGCAGGAGAATCGCTTGAACCTGGGAGGTTGCTGTGAGCCGAGATCACGCCACTGCACTCCAGACTGTCTCTCAAAAAAAAAGAAAAAAAACATACGGAAATCAGAATCACCAAGACAGTGAATTAACAGCTTACCTGCCAAGCCCTCCACCTTTTATTGTTTCCTAGGCCGGTGTGTAGATGGGAGGAAAAGGAAGAGAAAGAGCTCTGGTGAGAGGGGAAAGGCGGTTACGGCAGAGGCGGCCGTGAAAACCACGTCTCCCACCAGTCCCTTCAGCCCGTGTGCAGATTGGGTCCAGGACGGAGAAGGCCCCTGAGACAGCCAGGAACAATGTTTGGTATGCATGATGAAAGTGTTCCTCAGCAGCACCCTGACCAATTAGGCCTGTTATTGGGTAGTAATACCCGTGTGTCACTATGGCCAGAGCTCCTGTGTGCCTGCATTGGATGAGGGCAGTTTTGGAAGAAGAGCATCAACTCAAGTACTCTGTGCAGTGGCTTCCTCCCTTCCTTCCTTTCTTCCTTCCTCCCTCCCTCCCTTCTTCTTCCCTCCCTCCCTCCCTTTCCTTTCTTCCTTCCTTCCTCTCTCTTTCTCTTTTTTTTTCTTTCTTTCCCTTCATTCCTTCCCTCCTTCCCTTCTTCCTTTCTTTCTCTTTCTTCTTTCTTTTTCTTTTCTCTCTCTCTCTCTCTCTCTTTCTCTTTTCTTTCTCTTTCTTTCTTTCTTTCCCTTCCTTCCTTCCTTCCTCCCTCCCTCCCTCCCTCCTTCCTTCCCTCCTTCCTTCTTCCTTCCTTCCCTCCTTCCATGCAGTCTCACCCTGTAGGCCAGGCTGCAGCGCGGTGGCACCGTCAGAGCTCACTGTATCCTCAAACTCCAGGCTCAAGCACGCCTCTTACCTCAGCCTCCCAGGCAGCTTGGACAACTGTACATCACCACACCTGGATAATTTTTTCATTTTCACTTTTTGTAATGAAATGCCCAGGCTGGTCTCTTAAATTCCTGGGCTCACAGGAGCCTCCCGCCTTGGCCTCCCAGAGTGTTAGGATTACAGGTATGAGCCACCATGCTTGGCTAGTGGTTTCTTTTCTATTTCTATTATATTAAGCATATGATAAGTGTTGGATTCACAGTACACACTCAATAAATAAATACTTAATTGATTAACTTAGGCTTTTAAAATTCCATAAATTGATGTAAATTTAAAGTGACATTTGCTTTTTAATGAGGAATCCTCATTTTATAACAGTTTAAGACCATTCCTGGCACCGAACAGAAACTCAGTTTGTATTGAATAAATGATGCAACATAGGAGCAGTTTCTGTCAAAGGCTGAGGGAATCCCATGAAAGCCCAGAGGCACGATGCATCCTGAGAAGTCAGTCCTCACACCTGGGTGCTAAATCAGCATGGCAGTGTCAGTGCTGTCATGTGGCCTGCTGGCCTCTTCCTTTACAATCAAGAGTCTTCAAGAACAACTTAGTCAGGGATGAGAGACCAGGTATTGTCAAAACTGTAGAAAGTTATTGATAAAAAGGGCTGCCAACATGGAATCGACCCAAATGCCCATCAATGATAGACTGGATAAAGAAAACGTGGTACATAGATGCCATGGAATGCTGTGCAGCCATAAAAAGGAGTGAGATCATGTCCTTTACAGGGATATGGATGGAACTGGAAGCCATCATCTTTGGCAAACTAACACAGAAACAGAAAACCAAACACGGCATGTTCTCACTCATAAGTGGAAGCTGAACAATGAGATAATGAGAACACATGGACACGGGGAGGGGAGCATCACACACCAGGGCCTGTGTGGAGGGGAGGGGTGGGGAGAGCATCAGGAACAACAGCTAATGCATTCGGGGCTTAATACCTAGGTGACGGGTTGATGGGTGCAGGAAACCACCATGGCACATGTTTACCTATGGAACAAACCTGCATGTCCTGCACATGTATCTCAGAACTTAAGGTAAAAGAAAATTAAATAATAAAAAAAGGGCTTCCAAATAAGCCAGTAGATATTTAAGACAATGAAACTATGAACCATATTTCTTAAATATTTATTAAAACATTAAAGCCCTCAAATTCACCTATTCATTTGCTTACTCATTTGATACTTATTAAACATCTACTATTTACCATTTTCTATTGAATTAAAAAGAACAAAAAAGTACTGCTAATCATTTATATAAGTTATTTTAAAAAGCAAATTATATTGGTAGTATCAATGGGTTGATTAAAATGTCAGTGAATTTACTGAGCAACCAGTGTGGTAAAGCATCATTAATATTTTCTTATGAAGATGAGCTCAATTGATTGCGTATTCGTGCAGAAATTGCAACATCCTCTGATGTCCAAGGGGCCAGTCAGTGTATCTGCCACACGTAACTTGTGCTCTTAGATCTCAGGGTAGCTCATCCAGCAGAAAAGACCTAAAGTTTTTTTGTATGTGGCATCTCTATATTTCCACGCTTCCTTGAACAGAAGTATCTTTGTGCACTGTAGGTGTTTGGTTAATGTATATTACATTACATTTCAGAATTTGGGAGAAAGCTTTTGATTGTGTGTGTGTGTGTGTATGTATCTTGCTCTGTCTCCTAGGCTGGAGTGCAGTGGCATGATCTCAGCTCACTGAAACCTCTGCCTCCGGGGTTCAAACAATGCTCTTGCTTCAGCCTCCCGAGTAGCTGGGATTATAGGCGCCCACCACCACACTTGGCTAATTTTGGTATTTTTAGTAGAGACAGAGTTTCACTGTGTTGGCCAGGCTGGTCTCGAACTCCTGGCCTCAAGTGATCTGTCCACCTCAGCTTCCCAAAGTGTTGGGATTACAGACATGAGCCACAGCGCCTGGCCAATTTTTTAATCTAATAAAAGCCATGAACTAGAAAAAGCAGATTATAGATTATAGCCCATCATCAAATAGTTGTTGGAAAATGTATATAGAAAGAAATGACCTCCGAATTATACATGTAGGATTTTATCCAAAGATATTCTTGCACCTATGGATTTTTCAATTAATCGCGTTTATAAGATAACCACAGAATGTAGCAATCACATGTCCAGATAGGGGGTTGGCTAAGTAAATGGTGGGAATTCCATACAATGGAATGTTCTGTAGCTGTTAAAAAGGATGAGGTGGTTTTTGTGTCCTGATATGGGAGGACCTACAAGCTATGCCAGCAAGTGGAAACAAATATGGTGGAGAACAAAGAAACAAATGCAGCGTCCAGCCTCCCTGCGCCCCTCTGAGCGTGTTTACACAGTCCCTCTGGAAGGACGCCCAGAAATCGGATAGCAGGGGCTACTTCCTCATTGCAAGGGGATTTTTGAGTTAGAAATGGGATTTACTTCTTGTCTTTTTTTTGATACAGGGTCTTGTTCTGTTGCCCAGGCCAGAGAGCAGTCGCATGATGGCAGCTCACTGCAACCTCCACCTCCTGGGTTCAAGCAATTCTCCCACCTCAGCCTCCCCAGTAGCTGGGACTACAGGCATGTGCCACCACACCTGGCTAATTCTTTGTATGTTTAGTAAAGACGGGTTTTGTCATGTTGGCCAGGCTGGTTTTGGACTCCTGGCCTCCAGTGATGGGCCCGCCTCGGCCTCCCAAAGTGTTGGGATTATGTGTGAGGGCTACCTCGCCCGGTCGGATTGTTTTTTAAACTATTCTAATCAACTAACTGCTATAAAATATCCAAAATCACTTGATGTTTTCCCAGATGACGTTTGATGCAGGTAAAAATGAGACCACAAAAATACGAATCATTCTCTAGCAGGAAAATTTATGAACAGAAGATCACAATAACTTTTGTCCATATCAAATTACAGTTGGGCTTTTTGTTACTTTGGAGGCTTGCCAGCCTGAGGCATGACTTGCATTCTTATTACTGGCGTTCTTCCTCCCTGCATGCTTCCTTCCGTCCTCCTGTTCTCTCTCTGCCCCCCCTTCATTTTTTTCTTTTAGTCTTGCAAACACGTCCCCTTTTCCTATAGTCACTTCCACGTCCTCTTTCCTATTCTCCTGGCCTTAGCATTGCGTGTGTCTTCTGTAAAGATGAGCGGTTTTTTTGTTTTATTTTGTTTTGTTAACTTTTTTTCTTTTTCTTTCTTTAAATAGAGATGGGGTCTTGCTATGTTGACCAGACTGGCCTCAAATTGTGGCCTCAAGTGATCCTCCAATTTCGGCCTCCCAAAGTGCTGGGATTACAGGTGTGAGCCACCACGCCTGGCCAAGAGGAGCGTTTTATACTGAAAATGTGGACAGCCTCTCTAAGTGCACGGTGCCACACCGTGGAGAGGGATGGGCAGCCTGTGGCAGAGATGCTGCAGTGTCAATGCTGGCAGCTGGCACCTGTGTTTTCAGATGCTCCCTGCATGGGAGGCGGACCCTGTTGTGTAGAGCTGTGAAGAGCTAGCCTGGAGCCTGTTTTGGGTGCCAGCTCTCTGGGTTCAACTCCAGTAGCCTGACAGCTAGAAGCTACCAATATTAAGAAAAATAGGCACATCAAACAGAGAATTTCATAAATCGGCTATTTTTTTAACTTTTTATCTGATGGCAATCTTCTGAGAGTGCAAGGGGCCGCTGTCAGGATTGTGCTGGGGCGGCAGGCCTGGGCCAGGACCCCCTAGCACCCTGGGACTGCGGTCACCTCAGTCATAAACATACTGGACAAAGGGACAAACTTACCCATGGTGCTGCTGTTGCCCTGTGTAGACCCATCTGCGGAAGAGAAAGGACAGTGTCACAGCTTGAGTCCTAGAGTTCCTAGTTCCTCATGAAGAAGGAGAAACTCTGCACAGCTTGGCTCCCATCTTAGCACCTTGGGAGACATGTGACTGGCGTAACCAGACTCGTTTTAGCAAAGAGCAAGCAAGCAGGGTAGCTCACTGAAGTGCTGGCCACACTTAAGAATCAGATAAGCCTTAGAGAAGGTCCACTTTACCTACAGCTCCTCCCTTCCACAGATCCTGGCCCCGGACTGCAGGCAGCTGCCACCACCTCCCACCGTGGAAGGGCACAGATGCCACTCAGACTCTCAGCCAGGCTCTCCGTGCAGGTGATAAGGCTGGTCCTGCCACTTCTGGTGGGGGTGGTGGGCTTGCTTTTCTAGCTGCCCCAAGGACAAGGCCACGGAGAAAGAGGCCAGGCCAGGAGGCTGATGGCCGGGGGCAGTGGAGTGCCCAGTGAGTCCTGACTTTGGATTGATGGTATAAAGCTGCCTTGTGATGGATCTCAGCCCTAATCTCAGAAGCCAGAGTGAGGAATAACCTCTCCTGGGGCAAAGTGAGTGCTGACCTGGCGGCTGGTGGGAAGCAGGTGCCGTGAGTTTCCAGGTCCTGGCTGTCGTCTGAGAGGGGCTGTGGGAGGACTCATGACTGCCTATCCCTGTGGTTCCCGTGGAAGGTGATTTTGAAGGCATCAGCCGGGAGCCCGGGACAAGAGCTGCTGTTGTGGCCACTGTGGTGTCTGAGCTGGGAGATGAAGCTGCAGGCTCTGTAGGAGAGTCCAAGGCAGGGAGAACATCACTAGGCAGACTCCCCTCCTCCCAGCTGCGGTGCAGGGTGACCTGAGAGCTGCTGTGGTGAGTCACCCTGGCCAGCCCTCCCGCTTCCCAGCAACCTGCTCCCTGAGAGGGTGGCATAGCTGTCCCTCTGGAAGGACCATAGGACCTGTGAGTGCACTAAAGAACATGGCTACGATCACTGCACATGTAAAGAAAAGATCAGCCAGACACAGTGGCTCATGCCTATAATCCCAACACTTTGGGAGGCTGAGGCGGGAGGATCGCTTGAGCCCAGGAGTTTGAGACCAGCCTGGGCAACATAGCAAGACCTTGCTTTTCGTTTTTGTTTTTCTGAGATGGAGTCTTGCTCCTGCCAAGGCTGGAGTGCAGTGGTGTGATCTCAGCTCACTGCAACCTCTGCCTTCTGGGTTCAAGCAATTCTCCCTGCCTCAGCCACAACCCCCCCCAGGTAGCTGGGATTACAGGTGTCCACCACCATGCCTGGTTAATTTTTGCATTTTTAGTAGAGATGAGGTTTCACCATGTTGGCCAGGCTGGTCTCAAACTCCTGACCTTAGGTGATCCACTTGCCTCGACCCCACAAAGTGCTGGGATTATAGGCGTGAGCCACCACGCCCTGCCACAAGACCCTGTTTCTATAAAAATTAGAATAAGAATAAATTATCCAAGGGTGGTGGGCGTGTGCCTATAGTTTCAGCTATTTGAGAGGCTGAGGTGGGAGAGTCACTTGAGCCTGGGAGTTCAAGGCTGCAGTGACCTATAATTGAGGCACTGCACTCCAGGTGGGGGACGGAGTGAAACCCCTGTCTCTTAAAAAAAAAAAAAGAAAAGAAAAGATATCAACGATCTGAGTCGTTGAGCTTGTTTACTAGAGAAGGCGGGCCCAGCGCTGGAGGCTCCACCGAGAGCAGGTGGAGCTGCCCTGGCTGAGGCCGCGCGGAGCAGCTGCAGGTGAAACACGGGAAGCCGGGGCTCTGGCCCGGACTCTCCAGGCTGTGTTGGAGGAGAGCGTCCTGGTGAGCTCCGCTCTCAGGACCAGAGGCTGCCTTGTGTTCCGCGTCCTCCCTGTCTTCCTTTCCTTCCCTGGAACGTGGCTGCCCCCGCACTGTAAGGGTGTGGCGTAATGCTGTTCCCTCTCCGTGGAAAATGTGTCTTCCGTGGTGACAGCTGCGGCATTTGGGAAATGTGGGGCTGACCGCCGTGGCTCTCTGGACGCACTGTTGTTGCCGCGTTCCCATGATCCCCCAGCCAAGCAGGTCACGAGAAGTCCTCACGTCCCTTAATCCTTTGTCATGTCCCCACCCTATCCTCACTGCCAACGCTCCAGGGCTCCCTGCAGACAGGGCACACCAAGGCGTCCATAGCCAAGTGCCCACTGTCATGCCAGCCCGGGTCAAAGCCTGCTCTCACTTCGGAGCTTCTGACTGCACAGCGGCGTCTCCACAATGGCCATCGGACCGGGAATTTGGGATGCAAAGGCGGGGCTGGGAGAGGCTACTTGATCATGCTCCTCTCTTAGGTAAACCAGTGTGATTGCATCAAAGGAGTTGTAGAATCACCTCGTTTCAGTGAAGCCAGCCCCTCACCCGCTTCCTCCGTCTGTGTGCAGGTGACTCACTAGGAAGGAACCTTGTTTAGCCGCTTCTTCCTCCCTCAAGCTGCAGGCCTGTCTTGGCCACTTAAGTATCACCTGGGGCCCGGTGCAGTGCGGTGGCTCACGCCTGTAATCCCAGCACTTTGGGAGGCCGAGGCTTGCAGATCACCTGAGGTCAGGAGTTCCGGACCATCCTGGCCAACACGGTAAAACCCTGTCTCTACTAAAAATACAAAAATTAGCTGAGTGTGGTGGTGGGCACCTGTAAACCAAGCTACTTGGGAGGCTGAGGCAGGAAAATCGCTTGAACCCAGGAGGCAGAGGTTGCAGTGAGCTGAGATTGCACTTCTGCCCCCCAGACTGGGCAATAGAGCAAGACTCCATCTCAGAAAAGAAAAGAAAAGAAAAGAAAAGAAAAGAAAAGAAAAGAAAAGAAAATGAATTGTACATCATGGTCATCAAAAAAAAAAAAAAAAAAAGATCGATCTGGCT
>NW_016107802.1:781669-830343 GCF_001604975.1 Cebus imitator
GCCTGCAGGGCAGGCAATCCCAAGAAGGAATCCAAGATCTCAGATTTTCTGAACACTGAGAAAGTGCGGAGGAAACTGGGGCTGACGATCACTGAAGACTGTTGAAACATGGGCACTGGCAGCTTTGGGCAATGCCTCTCTAATAGAGCAGTCATTGTGAGGTGCTGGCATTTAGGTCTGGCTGGGGCAGCTCTCCACAGGTCTCTCACATTTCTGCGCATCTTGCAGACAGAGGAGCTGACGGCCCTTTCTCTGGACCATCCTCTCTTTCAGGGGTGCATCTACAGCAAGCACCTTGGAAGATGGGGACAGGATCTCCCCTGGACAGACAGCAGGCATGATTACTGCCCATGAGAAGACACTTGGGTCTTGGAAGCCCAGGCTTCCTCTCCTACAGGGCAGCCCGCTGAGCAGACAGGCGTCTGTTCAGGTCCACCCGTGTCGCCCCTGTAGGAAGAGGGAATTGATGCAAACATGCTGAAGCTCCGCTGCTCGCTGGCCTCCCATCGGAATGCTCTCTTTTCTGCCGGCACCCATGAAGCTGTTGAGGGCTAATACACATGCAAGCTCAAACCTCAGTCTGCTTTCAGTTCTAGGCAAAGGTAAGTGTCTACAACTAAATATGATCTTACTTATTGGTGGGTTTTAAACCACTATTAATTCTGCACATATAAAACCTGGATATAAAGCAACTTTGATGTGAAAAAGAAAATTAGGCTGGAGGTTCTTATTCTTGATTGAATAAGATATTTGTGTTATTGCCTAAGGCTGCAGTGATATACCACGGAGGTCCATGAATCTGAGGGATTGGTGAAGGTTGGCAGGGGCGGGGAGGGTTGGTGCTGGGTGTTTGGAGGGAAGAGGTGTCCTCAAGAAGCTTCTGACCTTCTTACCTTTTCCAGAAGGGGAGAAGCTCTCTGGCTGCAGGGTCACCCCTGCCGTCGTTACTGTGGAGGGTGGTGCTGGCCTTTGGCGAGCCAGGGCAGGGTCTCCTAGAGAGAGGATAACCACATGGCACTGATGGTCCTGAGCCTGGAATCTGGGCTGGTCTCAGAACTGGATACAAAGAAAACATATCAACACCAGAGCTTACAGTGGGGGCGTCTGGCTTCCTGGGACAGATTAGAAGCACGAGAAATAGAGTGTTTCCCACCCAAATCAAAGACAGACTGCACACTATTTTTCTTTCATTTCCAAAAAGACTGCACAAGTTAAAGATGAAATCTATTTTGGCTGAGATGATATTCATAGTATCAATTCAATTTTATAATACTGATTATTCTTGGAAAAATAAATGATCACACAATAGATTCTATTTTGTTTGAGACAGGGTCTTGCCCTGTTGCCCAGGTTGGAGGGCAGTGGTGCGATCACAACTCACTGCAGCCTGACCCCCCAGGCTCGAATGACCCTCCTGTCTCAGTCTCCTGAGTAGCTGGGACTACATGTACATGCCTCAACACCCAGGTCATTTTTAATTTTTAATTTTTTTCTGTAGAGTCAGGCAGGGTTTTGCTATGTTGCTAAGGCTGGTCTTAAACTCCTGGTCTCAAGCAATCCGTCCCACCTCAGCCTCCCTAGGTGCTGGGATTACAAGTGTGAGCCACCGTACCTGGCTTCCATCTCATTTGTTTAGCAGGAAAAAAATCATTCAAAGCACAAGAGGTTGGGAAGCATAACCGAGGAGGTTGTGCGTGGTCAGAAGGTGGAAGGATCCTTTGGGCCAGGTGAAACCTAAAGACGCCTCCAGTCTTTGGCTGTCAGCTTCTCTTCTTTCCTCTCTCATCCTGACCCTGTTTGGACCCCACAGCTTTTCTCCATTCCATTCTGGATCCATTTGCCCAAAGGACATGGAGCGTTGAGGAGACCTGACTTTCCCTGCAGTGAGAAAGCCCTTTTTTACCCTAGGCTTACAGGTTCTGGGGAGTCCCAGGACTGGGGAGGCAAGACCCACTGTCGTTCCCACAGATTCTGCTCACCCTGCCACGCTCAGCTTTCTCATTCACCCACTGGTGCCACGGGTGCTGCGTCCCCAGCGAGCGATTTCTCGGAATCTGTCTGAGGCTTCCTCCCTGCCTTCCCTCTGCTGCCTGTGTGACTTGCTGTGTTCTAGCGGAGGAGGCTGAGCTAGCACTACCATGCCGGGGGGAATGTTCGGCCCCTAGGAGCTCCCCTGCTGTGGAGGGCGGGAGCTAGGGGATGTCCCCGGCGGGGTGTGCTCTTCCCTGCCCGGCAGGCGAGCTGGGGAAGGAGAGGAGCCTGCATTCCACATTTGTTAAATGGGAAATGTCTTGGAAGCCCCTGGGTTAATCTTTATTTTTCCAGAGGAAGGAAGAGGGGGAGCAGAGGTGGGCCTGAGTGTTCCAGAAACAGCTCCTAGTGGCTCCCACCTGAGGTGATTTGGCTGCTTCTGGGATGTTTATTCAGGTGTGGATGGTTTATTAAAAAAAGTTGATTCTTGCCACCTTCCCTCACTCCTGCTGGACACCATGCACAGGTGACTGAGCAAAGGGAAGCCCTGCTCTCCTCCCCAGGGCTGGGCCATGAGGGAGGAGTAGTGACGGCTTCCAACATCCACTTTCTCATGAGAAATCCAAAAATTTCTCATGCTAGTGTGCTCATGAGCGCATGCCCGGCTCTGCAGCCCAATTCTCTTGCCAGCGTCATCTTAAATCAAAGCACTGCACGTAATAATAATTAATATTTATCTGGGTTCACACCACCCTCCCACAGCCTGCAGTGTGGACATCATGTCTGTTTTCCAGGTGACCAGCCAGACTGCCAGAACGTCACAAAAGTGGCCCAACGCCTCCTGGGTGGTAGGCGGCAGAGCCAGGATTTAAACCTGAATTCTGTGACCCCTGTGCCTGTGTATTTCCAACCTCATGAGTTGTTGTTGAGAATCCCACTGGTGTCTTTTTTTTTTTTTTTTTTGAGACAGGGTCTCACTCCAGCCCAGGCTGGAGTGCAGTGGCATGATCTTGGCTCACTACAACTTCCACCTCCTGGGTTCAAGAAATTCTCCTGTCTCAGCCTCCCCAGTAGCTGGGATTACAGGTACATGCCACCATGCCTGACTAATTTTTGTATTTTTAGTAGAGATGGGGTTGCGCCATGTTGGCCAGGCTGGTCTGGGACTCCTGACCTCAACTGATCCACCCATCTTGGCCTCCCAAAGTGCTGGGATTACAGGCGTGAGCCACTGCGCCCGGCCCCCGCTGGTGTCCTTAGCCCCAGACCTCAGCGCAGATCCCTTGACCCCCAAGATGGGGTCCTCTCTCTGTGCAGCCTTGGCGGAGTGCAGGGGTGAGGAAGGTGGGGCGGCACGGGCTACTCACGGATGCATTTGAGACTGGGGGTTGTCCAGTAGGCGACGTTGGTGGCCTTGTTCAACACGCACTCAGTCAGGCTGGATGTGCCGGCTTTACGTTTGAAACCAGAGTTACAAATGTACCGCTCCCTGGAGTGCAAGCTGTAGCTCTTGACCCGGATGTCTGCGTGCTCCACGGACACGGGGTCAGGGCATGTGATGCCTGGGAGAGTGCAGAAGACAGGGGACGGATGAAGAGGTTTCTGCTTCTCCAAGCACACACGGTGGTAGTCAGTAACTTCAGAACTGGGTCCAGTTTATCCCAGGGGCTCCTTAGGACAAGCCACAGGTGCCAAGCATGTGGAGGTTGTGCAGGAAGGCATCCGTCACCCAGAAGCTTTCCCAGAGCCTTGCCAGAAGTGCCAGTCAGCCAGCAAAGCAAGAGATGGGGGTGTGGGGCGGGGTCATCGGTGAAACGCCCTCTCCCTTCCTTCATTTCCCACCCCTCTTCAAGCCCTCAGTATCTCTCCAAAGCCTTCATCCGCCTCCACTGTGGACCCAGCCTCCCATTCTTGCTGAATGACAGCAAGTGCCTCCAGGTAGGTCCCCTGCAGGCTGTCCCACAGGTCTCTGCAGCCAGCATCACCTTTAGAAATGCATCTCTGAGCCTGCCCAAATTGGTGCAACCCCATCTTTACTAAAAATACAAAAAATTAGCAAAGAAGGGACTGAAATGTTAGTCATTTCCATTTCCATTCTGGGGACACTGTATTCGTTATCGGCTTTTAGTTGTTGCTAATTATTTATTAACAACTGTTGACATCTCTTTGTCCTTCAAAAATTCCTTCCTGTGTCAAAGCACGGAAGGTCAATGTTAAAGACGACCTGGCTTGAGTGAGCCGTAGGAGCCCTTCAGGCTTTCTTCCTGCACGTGTAACCACAACTACAACGAAATCTGTGAGAAGGGAAAGTTGACCTTTCTTCCAGGAGGCAAAAATGAATGAAGTTGGTTACTGTTATTGATCATGTACCTAATATGCAAATCTATGGATCCCAGGAAAGAATCTATTCAAGGCCTTGATGACAGTTAACATAAAATCTCCTTTGGCACCAATTTTGTAGATTGTGGTTCTATAAAGAAACTCCAAAAGGGTCGTCCTTAGTTCTTAAAAGGCAAGGAGGCAGCTAATGCAGTACTCTGCCATGATTTCACCAAGCCTGTTCAATGCCAGAAAGATTTCTTTTTTTTTTAGACAGGGTCTTACTCTGTCCCTGGGACTGAAGCGCAACGGTGTGATCATGGCTCACTGCAGCCTCAGCCTCGCAGCCTCAACCTCCCAGGCTCAAGCAATCCTCCCACCTCAGACTCCTGAGTAGCTGGGACCACAGGCATGCACTACCATGCTCAGCTTTTTTTTTTTTTTTTTTAATAAATATTATAAGAAACATGGAACGCTTCACGAATTTGCATGTCATCCTTGCACAGGGGCCATGCTAATCTTCTCTGTATCGTTCCAATTTTTCATATATGTGCTGCTGAAGTGAGCACTTTTTTTTTTTTTTTGGTAGAAATGGGGGTCTCTCTCTATTGTTCAGGTTGCTCTCAAACTCCTGGGGTCAGGCCATTCTCCTGCCTGGCCTTGCGAGGTGGTAGGATTACAGGCATGAGCCATCACGCCTGGCTTGAAAGATTTAATTGTGGCTAAAGGTAAAAAGCAAGGTTTTTCTTTAGGCACTTTAAATAACCGTATGATCTTCTTTTTACTGTTTTTCTTACGAACACATTACATTATTAGGTTTTCTTGTGCGTAGGGGATGAGTGAGGAACGGTTTGGGTGTGGAGGGGCTCAGAGTGGGCAGTGATGGAGGGCGCTCTGGGTCCTCGTGCCTGTGGGGACGTGGTCAGAAACATCTCCCCGACTCCCTACTATTCGAGTGTGTCTAGGCCCTGAGTTGTCACTGGCTAAGACCCTGGTTCAGGGTGGCGACGGGGGTCACCAAGGCAGCTGTAAAACATGGAAACCAATGGGCTGCTTATGGCTGCTGGGGCATGGTGCTTTGGTTCCAGGCCAGGAAGCTCTCAGTCAGTCCCTGCTGAGCAGTTGGTGCAAAGGCTGGGCCCCAGACTAGAGAACTGAGTGAAGTCATCTTTCTGTGCTTCAGGGTGGGGGGAGACCAAATGCAGTAGCAGGAAGATTTGCAGCCTGGGGTAGGGAGGCCCCTGGTAGCCTCTCTGCTGGATCAGCAGGCAGCGATCCAGGCCCATCTAGCCTCTGTCTGTGCTTAAGAATAACAGAATAGCAATGCTTCTTTTACAGAAGCACGCCTCTCTCATTCATCTATGTCGTCGATGTGGCAGCTTTCATGCAGCAATGGCAGAGCTGTGCAGTTGGAACAGAGACCTGGTTGCCCGCAGCGTCTAAAATAGTTACTGTCTGACCCTTTACAGAAAAAGTTTGCCAACCCCTGCCCTCTGTAGCTTTTAAACAAACCACTGCACTTGTTAGTAGGACCAATTGCCTAGTGCACTAGCGCAGACCTGGCAGTTGAGGTTGGCTAAGGCGATCTAGCCCATATCACAATAAAAACCTTTTTGCACGGCAAAACCCAACGTGAGCTAAAGGCAAATGGTAAAGTGAAAAAGAAATTGCAACCCATGTCATGTAGGGTCATTCCTCTCATATATTTTTGTTTTGGAGGCAGGGTCTTGCTGGAGTACAGTGCTGTAATCATGGCTCACTGCAACCTTGACCTTCTGGGTTCAGGAGATCCTTACACCTCACTCCAGTAGCTGGGACCACAAGCACATGCCACCATGCCTGGCTAACTTTTTTTTTTTTTTTTTGTAGAGACTGGGTTTCACCATGTTACCCAGGCTGGTCTCAAACTCCTGAGCTCAAGTAATCTTCCCGCCTCCACTTCCCAAAGTGCTGGGATTACAGGTGTGAGCCACTGTACCCGACCTCCTCTCATACGTTAAAAGCCCTTGAAAATCAACAAAAAGATGACCAAATCCCATGGGAAAACAAGAAAAAGATATAAATAGGCAGCTCACAGAAAAGGAAATACAAATGGCTCTTATATGTGTTTAAAAATGCTCAATCTTATTCATAATTAAAGAAATGTTAAAAAGAAAGCTACAGCAGGCAGCGCTTCTCCCTGCCAAATCAGAAAAGAGCTGAAAGTTGAATAAGAAATGTTGTAGGTCAACAGGGACTTTCAGATTGCTTGTATCTTTGAGATTGTAAATATTTGCAATCTCAAAAATTACAGAGATACATGCTTTCTGACCCCTCAATTCTGCTCCCAGCAATTTATCTTACAGATACATCTGCATATCTGGGAGACACTGTTGCAACATACTCCTTAACCTTGAAATTTCACCCCTAAGAATCTATTTTACAGATATATGTTTGCAAAGTGAGTATGTACAAAGTTACAGATTATAATAGCCAGTATCTGTAACTAACCTTGTACATCAGTGGGACACTAATTAAGTACAATTTTTTTTTTTGCTGGGGGAGATGGAGTCTTGCTCTTGTCGTCCAGGCTGGAGTGCAGTGGTGAGATCTCGGCCCACTGCAACCTCTGCCTCCCAAGTTCAAGCAATTCTCCTGCCTCAGCCTTCCAAGTAGTTGGGATTACAGGCATGTGACACCATACCCAGCATATTTTTGTATTTTTAGTAGAGACGGGATTTTACCATGTTGGCCAGGCTGGTCTCGAACTCCTGATCTCACCTGCCTCTGCCTCCCAAAGTGCTGGGATTACAGGTGTGAGCCACTGCACCTGGCCTCCTTAAGTAAATTTGAATATAGTCATGCAGCAAAGGATTTCCCAGCTTTTCCCCATTGATGAAGACAGCTCTTTTGTGCACCAAAGTGGAGAGATCTCCAAGACACAGTGTTAGATTAAAAAGAGAAGGCGTAGAACACTGTACATTACATGTTGCCATCAGTGAGCAAAGCAGAAACAATACCTGTAGGTGATTTTTGATGTCTGTCTAAATCTCTGAAAGTATACACGGGAAATGCATAGCACTGGGTTGGGCCCAGGCTGGATTGCAGTGATGGGATCTTGGATCTTGGCTCCCTGTGCTGCAGCTTCCGCCTCCTGGGCTTGAGCAATTCTCCTGCCTCAGCTTCCTGAGTAGCTGGAACCACAGGCGCCCACCACCATGCCTGGCTAATTTTTGTATTTTTAGTAGAGATAGGGTTTCGCTATGTTGGCTAGGCTGGTCTTGAATTCCTGACCTCAAGCAATCCATCTGCCTTGGCCTCCCAAAGTGCTGGGATTATAGGCGTGAGCCACCGTGCCCAGCCCTGAATTTCTATTCTAACAGTTTTTAACTGGATCAAATTCTTCCACCTCCATCTCAAAACTCCACCCCTCCTGTGTGTGCACATGGTGTGTGTTTAGCGCAGCAGTACCAAAGTCCCTGCTACCAAAATCTTATACCTGCACCTGTACTGCTTCGTTTTATGTTAAAATATCTCGGAAAAAGGTAGGCAGTGTTAGGGCAGGCAGAGAGGAACAACCATAAAAGTCAGCTCTAATCAACTCCAGAAACACCTGCTAGCAGCCCAGAATGGATAGTCCTAGAAAAACACAAGACTGCTCTGTGATAAAATGTTCCTTTTTTCTGTGAAAGCCTGAATCGACCTGGACACCTGTACCTCTCTGGCTGCGATTATATCACTGGCGGCTGAACAGTCTCCCATCAACCACAGGGCAGTGACTCCAGAAAATAAGGAGACATGAGGTCGCCAGGTGAAAAGTCCAGAGAAAGACTGGCTTTCAGTTGGGGGAGTGTCTAACTGGTCTTTCCTCACTCCCAGCGCCCCCCCCCCCTTTTTTTTTTTTTTTTTGAGACAGAGTCTCACTCTGTCACCCAGGCTGTAGTGCAGTGGTGCAACCTCAGTTCTCAGCAACCTCCACCTCCCGGGTTCAAGCGATTCTCCTGTGTCAGCCTCCTGAGTAGCTGGGACTACAGGCACCCTCCACCACGCCTGGCTGACTTTGGTATTTTTAGTAGAGACGGGCTTTCACCATATTGGCCAGGCTGATCTTTAACTCCTGACCTTGTGATCCACCTGCCTCAGCCTCCCAAAGTGCTGGGATTACAGGTGTGAGCCACTGTGCCCAGCCTCTAGCCTTCTCTTTGGCATGGCTGTCTTGGTCCTGGAGAGAGCTTGTCAGCTCATAGAATCAGCTTCCTGTGTCCCCAGGACTGATGGCCCTGCTATGAGATATTCTAAAACCTCATCCCAAGTGCCACACAGTTACTTGCAGATCAGACAATTTCTTTGCAACTACAAAGTCACCTTATTCCCCATAAAGCATCCTTTTCCCAAAGGCTGCTGTTGCTTTCAGTTCTGGTTGGTCATTCCACACATTTTGGAATGCTTTCTGTTCCCGGGATAAGTGCATAGGAGAGAGAGTGGATGAACTGACGGACACAGCCCAGCTCTGCCGGGAGGAATAGCTGTTGTTCAGTTGCAGTTGTTGGTACCTACCCCTGGAAAAGAACACAGGTGGCTGGGAGTAAATTCGATAAAGAACAGGCTGGGTGCAGTAGCTCACGCCTGTAATCTGAGGACTTTGGGAGGCCGAGGCAGGCAGATCACCTGAGGTCAGGAGTTCAAGACCAGCCTGGTCAACATGGTGAAAGCCTGTCTCTACTAAAATACCAAAAATTTGCTGGGTGTGGTGGCATGCACCTGTAGTCCCAGCTACTCGGGAGGCTGAGGCAGGAGTATCACTGGAACCTGGGAGGTGGAGGTTGCAGTGAGCCAAAATTGAACCACTGCACTCCAGCCTGGGTGACAGCAAGACTCCATCTCAAAGACAAAAAAACCCAAAACAAACAACCCTGCCCCCCAAAACCAACAAACCAACCAAACAAAAAACATTAGCAACCAACGTCAAAGAGTTAAGATCCTTAGCGCGTAGAGAACTCATAAAAATCAGCACAAGACAAATGCCCTAATGGTCTGAGTAGGCAAAAGACTCAGTGGGTGAGTCACAAGAGAGGCATCACCTACATCCACACGAACACATCCCAAACCTCACTCGCACACCCCTGTTAGAAATCCACGACCTCTGCTCTTGCTCCTGAAGGTTAGGGATCCTGTATCAGGCAGGGTTAGGGGCAGGGTGGGAGGGGAGAAATCTCAAATTTGAGATTTTCCTTCCCATTCAACTCCCATCCCAAAGCCTTCTCTTCGTCACAGGCATCTGTTGTCCAATGGCAGCCGCTACTCCCTGTTCCGATGATGACACGTCTTCTGGTAGGCTGATGGCCTCGCGGATGGGGTAGGTCTTGCCAGCTGTTGAGGTGGGTTTGGATGCTGCTGTTGCTATGGTTACTGCAGAGCCCCACTGGCTTCAAGGCCTCTGGTGCTGTCTGGTGCTGTCTGGTGCTGGAGTACCCAAGGCTTTTTCTCCATGCGCTGCTCCATAATCATCTTCCACCCTTCTCTGCCTGCCTAAACCACAGTGGGTTATTTCTCCACGCTCACCCACCCCATCCTACCCTCTGTGACTGATGGCTGTGCTATGTGCTTGCTGCCTGTTTGCCCGATGGGAGTGGTGCTGGGGGCCGTTTTCTATTGTCATGAGTCTCACACAGTCCTCATGTGTCTGGGCCTCAGGGTTGAAGCTTTCAGTTATTCTGCTCCTTCCCTCCAGGACAGCCAGCCTGCCTCTTGCGTCTGAAGCAGGTTTTGTGCAGGAAGAGTTCCCTGCCCCTTTCCAGCAGCCGTGGACCCCCAGGGGTGTTTGTGTAGGATCCTGAGCAAGGACCAAGTACATGCGTGTTTATGGCTGGACTCACCAATCCAGTCCATCGATCTATTTAGCTCTCTGTTTGTCTTGACACCAATGCCATGCTGTCTTGATTATTGCTGCTTCGTCATAGGTCTTCAGGTCAGGTGTGTAAGTCCTCATACTGTGTTAATCATTTTCAAAGTTGAGTTTGCTCTTCTAGATCCTTTACTGAATTTTGTTTTTAAACTAAATTAAATTAAATTAATTTTTCTGAGATGGGGTTTCACTTTGTCTCCCAGGGCAGAGTGCAGTGGCATGATCACAGCTCACTGCAGCCTCAACTGCCTAAGCTTTAGCGACCTTTCCGCCTCAGCCCCCTGAGCACCTGGAACCACAGATGTGCACCACCATGCTCAGCTCATTATTATTTCTTTAATTTGTAGAGATGAGGTTTTGCTATGTTGCTCAGGCTGGTCTCAAACTCCTGGGTTCAAGGGATCCTCCCACTTCAGCCTCCCAAAGTGCTGGGATTACAGGCATAAGCCACTGTGCCTGGCCTACTGAATTTAAGAAACAGTGTATCAATTTGTACCCAAAAAAAACCTGCTAAAATTCTGATTGGAATTCATTAAATCTATAGATCAGTTTGGGGAAGAACTGATATCTTAATAATGGTGAGTCTTCTTAAAAACTCATCAACATGGTATCTCTCTTGATTTAAGACTTCTGTAATTTCTCCTGAAATGTTTTATAGTTTTCAGCGCGCCAGGCTTATACATCTTTTGTCAGACATAGCCCTAAGTATTTCATATTTTTTACGTCAATGCAAATGGTATTATATTTATTTTGATTTTTTATTGTTTGTTGCTAGTATTTCGCATATTGATTTTTGTGTGTGTATTGACTGTATTCTGCAGCCTTGTAAACTCATGTATTCTCATAGCAGCTTTGTATATATGTGTGTAGATCCAGATGATTTTCTATAGAGATGATCATGTCATAAATTCTTCGAGTATGTTTTATGATTCCATTTTATCTCCTTCGCTGGCTATTAACTATAACTCGTTGTATGATTTTAGTGGCGATTTTAGGGCGTCCTCTGTGTATCTTTACCTTATCCCAGTTTTCCTTCTGGTGACGTTCTACCACCTCGCACATATGGCAGAAGGATCTGAAGCAGTGGACTTCCAGTCTCTCACCCAAGTCCTCGTGCTACCGCTGTTATGTTTGCTTTGACATATGTTATATCCCACATCACAGTGTTATGATTTTTGCTTTAAACAGTTGATTATTGTTTATTAGCTAAGGATTTTAAAAGGCAATTGCACATATTATTGATCATTTCTGGGTGTTTTTGTAGCAGGAGAGTTTTTCAGTATCTACTGTCATTTTGGTGAAAAAGGATGTCTATCAGTGGTTCTTCCATCGTCAGGTCCTCAAACCAGGATAAATCGGTGAATAGCTGATGTTTGAATGTACAAGGATATCGATGTACTGCCGCCAATCCAAGCAGGCAAATGGTGACCAGTTACTTACTTTGTAAACTTGGACTGTCTCAAAACTATGTTGGAGATATTACTACCACTGTTTCATTTTATTTTATCTTAAAAATGATTTTATTTCATTATTGTTTTATTTTATTTTGAGATAGGGTCTAGGTCTGTCACCTAGGCTGGAGTACAGTGGTGCCATTATGCCCCACTGCAGCCTCAGACTCCTGGCCTCAAGCAATCCTCCTGCCTCAGCCTCCTAAGTAGCTGGGACTACAGGTGTGTGCCACCATGCCTGGCTAATTGTTTTTTCGTAGATATGCGGCCTTGCCATATTGCCCAGGCTAGTCTCAAAGTCCTGAACTCAAGCCATCCTCCAGAGATAATACATTGAATTGAAGCAATAACTTCATTTCCACATGCCTTAATCACATCTTTAGGTACTTCAATTATAATTTCTATATATCCTCTCACAACATCGTTCCCCAGATAGTCAATATAAACAAGTCTCACCTGGTTTACCATATTATAAGCTCCTGGCAGATGGTGCGCGTATTTTCACAGTTCTCTGGCACTCTCTTTCCTAAGCCTGGTATACGATAGATATTTTCTGAATACAGATAATGGAATTCTGAAGGAATAGAAATTGGAGTACGTTTATGGCTCTGGCTCTTTCAAAACTCTGAAGTAGCCAAAAAACATATACAACAAGCCTTACCGATCATTTAAATGAAGTCACTAAAATAGTGTATGGTGCCACACCTCTTTCTGCTTCCCAGAACTTGTGAATCAGGCTCCCTTATCTATCAGGTTGGTTTACAGAGTCTAATAAGAGCAGGGACCCAGGGCCTGGTCTCATATCCAGAGTTCAGAGGTTGTAGGGTTAGCGTGCCCTTGCCCCCACGAAGCAGAGTCAGAATTGACTCCAACATTCCCTTTGCTTACTGCACCTTTCAAATGCCTGCACGAGCTAAGAGCGGTAGGAGGCAGAGACGTGTGGGGCGTGGTTCCCGCCCTCAGGACGCTTACAGTGGAGCTGGCGTACCAAAAAGGCAAAGGCCTCCGGCCTCACAGTCACCCACCACCTTCCTTCCTTATTTTCCCCACTGAAATGTCAGCCAAGCCAGCACACTTCATTTTGGAGCTCGCTACAAGTACAGACCGTCTCCAGCTGACTGTCTGAAATGCAGCAATTTTTTCTTTCTCTCTCAGGCTCGTTAACTGAGCTTTCTGACCCAGCTCTTGTGTGCCAGGTGATTTCTCCATAGCTCAAGTCTTTAAATAATGATTTTGGAGGCTCGCAAGAGTTGAGGGCTATAGGCTGAAGAGCAAACAAAAGGAAAATAATGAAATACATTCTACAATTTTAGGACTCGAGAAGACATCAGCCTCTTCTGTCTCCTGCCCTGACACCACCTTCGTTCAGGATTCCATCGCCACCCACCAGAATGACTGCAAAAGCCTCAATGCAGCTTCTGTTCTCTAGGCTCTCCTGACTACAGTTCGTTCTTCACACTCTGAACAAGAGCAACCTTTCCACCACGCAGCTCCAGTAATGCTCCCCTGCACAGAAACCCTCGGCCTCCTGAGTAGCTGGCATTACAGGCATGGACTACCATGGCTGGCTAATTTTTGTATTTAGTAGAGAATGGGTTTCACCATGTTGACCTGGTTGGTCTCAAACTCCTGGCCTCAAGTGATCTGCCTGCCTTGACTCCCAAAGTGCTGGGATTACAGGTGTGAGCCACCACACCCAGCTGATACAACTTATTATGATTTTTTTTTGAGACAGAGTCTTGCTCTGTTGCCCAGGCTAGGCTAGAGTGCAGTGGCTCGATCTCGGCTCACTGCAACCTCTGCCTCCCGGGTTCAAGCAATTCTCCTGCCTCAGCCTCCTGAGTACCTGAGATTACAGGTGTGCACCACCGAACCTGGCTAATTTTTGTATTTTTTAGTAGAAACAGAGTTTCACCATCTTGACCAGGCTGGTCCTGAACTCCTGACCTCGTGATCTACCCACCTCGGCCTCCCAAAGTGCTGAGATTACAAGCGTGAGCCACCGCACCTGGCACAACTCAATTTTTAAAGAACAAAAAAAGATATAAACAGACACTACTGGAGAAGGTATATATATGGCAAATAAGCACATGACAAGATGCTTAACATCACTAGCTGTTAGAAAAATGCAAATTAAAACTACAAGGAGAGACCCTCTACATACTTATTAGAATGCCTAAAATTAAAAAGACGCATCATACCAAGGGCTGACAAATGTGTGAAGGAGCTGGAATTCCCTGCACTGCTGTGGGAATGTATACAGTACAACCACTTTTGGGAAACCTGTGTGTTAGTGTTCATAGCAGCGTTCTATGTAATAGTCCCAAACCGGAAACAACCCACATGCCCCTTAACAAGTGAGCGGCTAAACAAATGGTGGGCTAGCCATGGGTAGAATACTATGCAGTGGTAGAAATGAATGAACTATCCATGCAAATTACAACACAGATAAATTATCAGAATAATTACTCTCTGTGAAGAAGCCAAACAAGAACGAGTTCCTACTGTACGATTCCATTTATATAAAATTCCAGGCAGGTTGTGATGGCTCAGGAGTGTAATCCCAGCACTTTGGAAGGCCAAGGCGGGGGGATCACAAGGTCATGAGACCAGCCTAGCCAATATGGTAAAACCCCACCTCTACTAAAGATACAAAAAATTAGCCAGGCTTGATGGTGTGTACCTGTAATCCCAGCTATTAGGCAGGAGAATTGCTTGAATCTGGGAGGTGGGGGTTGCAGCGAGCTGAGATTGTGCCATTGCAACCCTGCCTGGGCAACAGGATGAAACTGTGTCTCGAAAAAAAAAAAATTCTAGAAAATGCATCAAATTGATAGTGTCAAAAAAGTAGATAAGTGGTGTCCTGGGAGATGAGAGGTGGGAGGTAAGGATTGTGCAGGGCATGAGGAAGCCTTTGGTAGCGATAGGTGTGTTCACTCTTGGTTGTGGCAGTGGTTTCATGAGTATGTATGCATTTACCTCCAAACTTATCCAAGTATGCAACTTAAATATATACAGTTTATTGTCTGTCAATTATACCTCAATAAGGCTGTTAAAAAAAAAAAAACAAAAACCAAAACAACATCGGTGGGGTGTGGTGGCTCACGCCTGTAATCCCAGCACTTTGGGAGGCAGAGGTGAGTGGATCATGAGGTCAGGAGTTCAAGAGCAGCCTGACCAACTTGGTGAAACCCCATCTCTACTAAAAATACAAAATTAGCCAGGTGTGGTGGTGCATGCCTGTAATCCCAGCTACTCGGGAGGCTGAGGCAGGAGAATTGCTTGAACCTGGGAGGCAGAGGTTGCAGTGAGCTGAAATCACACCACTGCACCCCAGCCTGGGTGACAGAGTGAGACTCTACATAAAAAATAAAAAAAAGGAAAAAAAAATACATCAGAGCTTTGGGAAGGGAAGGGTAGGCAGCAACACCTTTTTAAGGTCAAAGAGCAAAGTTGTGCAGCTGATGAGATTAGCAATCTGGCAGTGGTGCTCGCCTATCTACTCAGTCTTTTCCAGGAAGACACCTCCTGGCTGCTGGGCTCTGACTGAGGCTGCATTTCACTTTCACATTGTGTAATACAGCTGCCCCAGTTGCTGGCTATCTGGGTCCTGTGACACTGCTAGCCAGCTGGGAGGTAGCAACCAGGTCACCAACATAACTCTGCTTCTCAGATGTGGGGGAAAATCCAAGCACCAGAGTCTCACGAAAACGAAACTTCATGAAACCCCACAGAGCTGGGGCGTTCAGGCCACACAGGCCAGCAGCAACTGTGCATGGAATGGCTTTGGCCAGGGCCTGGGTAGACGGGCCTGACTGGGTGTAAATTACTGGGGTCTTGCTTAAAAACACACATAGATAATGGGGTTACTAAGTCCTATAGAGAGTCCATGGATGGCCTTCAGCGGGTCTTTGACCCCAAAATCATATGCACGTTTTGTAAGTAAATGCATTCGTGCGTCTTTCTGGGGAGGGGGTTCATAGCTTTCACCAGACCCTCGAAAAGCTCCCAGACTATAAAAAGTTGAAGAAGCGCTGTATCCTGACAAGGATAAAGCTGGACCCAGCTACTGTTTCTCCTCCTTCCTCTGGGTCCCGGGACAAAACTCAAGAAATCGCTTATTCCACCCTCACTGCCAAGATCACATTCTTCTGGAATACACAAAGGGATCACCAGACTTCGTCCCCGCTTTTCCTGAGAGTGTAGACTCCCCCCACTTTCAATCCCCCGCTCCCACGCCGTCCCGGCGGCCTCTGCCGGTTTCCTGATAGCTTAAGAATTGGAAGTTGTTTCCCGGTCCCCAGGTGTGCGACTTCCCAACGCTGCGTTTTCCCCCGGGACCTAGTTCCTCGCCAGCCTCTGAGCTCCCACTGACATAATTTACTTTTGCCTGGGAGCTGGGAGGGGTCGTTTCTCCCGGACCCCTCGGAAGACCGCGTGCCTGGCAACACACGCCCTGCTGTCCCGGCGCCTGGGAGAAGTGCACTCGCGCGTGTCTCGGAACTGCTGGGCACCGCCGGCTCTGCGTGGCCAAAACTGGCTTCTCGGAATTGGTCCTGCCCTCGGCTTTGGGGACCCCAGCCCGGCCGTCCGCTCCCTTCCGTGGGTGACCCGGGTGCAGCCACCGCGCTCCCCCAGCGACCCCCGCTCCCCGAATGTGTCGCTCCCGCCAGGCGCCGCGCCCCTCCCCTGCCCGGGTCTGAGCGCACAGCGCTTGGGAGGCACCGACACCCCGCGCAGCCGGGGGAGGGGATGGGGCTCTCGGTTCCGTCCTGTTCGACGCCCCAGCCCCCTCCCGAGCCCCGCCCAGGCGCTCTGGCCCCCAGCTCCCTACCCAGCGTCGCCGGCGGCTGGAGTAGCAGCAGCAGTAGGATCGCCGGGAGGCCCAGGGTCCTGCAGCCGCGCGCCCGCCGCCGGGCCATGGCCACCGCTTCGCAGGGCCCCGCTGGGCGCCCCGGGCGAGCGCTGCCCAGGCCCCGGGGAGCTGGCGAGCGCGGCTCTGGGACCTGCAGTCCCGCCAGGCGCATTCGCTTTCGCTTTTGCTTTGGCCCCCGGAGGGCTGCGGAGAGGTGCAGAGCGATGACAGATCCGTGACTCAGCGTCCCCACCCCTGCTGGGGAAGGAGCCCCACTGGACGCCGCAGCCCCGCACAGCCGCCCCTGTCCTCGGGACGCCGCGAGCCGTGCCGCGTGGGGCCCCAGGACCTTACTCACGCAAGCCCGGGAGCCTCCCGGTTCTCCGCGCTCCTCGTGCTCCAGGACCCCGAGAGTGCGCTTGGTTCGGTGTTCACACTGCGGAGAGAGTGGGCGAAGCCGTGGGAGAGCAGACTCTCTTCAGTCCCCTCTGCGCTCGGATCCACTGGACCTCGCCCCGCGCTGGTCGCCTCCAGCTGCGCGACTTCGAATTTCCAGGTCTTCCTCTGGGGCCCTGCGCTCGGCTTTGAGCCGGGGTGAGTGCCCGTGGAGGTGTCGCCGCGGCGCGGAGACGCGGGGTCCTGCCTGTGCGCTCTGGCCCGGGCAGAGCACAGCCCCTGCCACCTGATCGCTCCCGCGGCGACTGGCGCCCGCTGGGGCCCCAGCTCTGACTTGGCCGAATTCCTGCTGCAGCTTTGCTCCCCAAGAAAATGCCTCGTATTAGAAGGAGAGAGTGGGAGGGAGGAAAAGCGGGAGAGGAGCCACCGTGCTTCACCTTTGCGCCTGGCTTCCTTCGGTTCTTCCAGGCTGCCATCCTCCTCTTTGACAGGTGGGTTTTTTCTTTCTTGGGGTCTCAAGTGAAGCCTGAGAACCGGGTCTGTAAGCTCCCACGTGCAGATTCTCAGGTCTAGGGGTGACTTTGGACAGGACGAGACACCTCCAAGCCTCTGCCATTACTTCTTAAAATCTTACAGCATGTTGATAAGGCTTTTGTGAGATACTTGCAAATTCTCTTTGAAAACGAAATAATCTGTACAACAAACCCCCAAGACATAGGTTTACCTATAAACAAACCTGCACATGTACCCCTGAACTAAAATGAAAGTTAAATGAAAGAATTTAGGGCTGGGGTCCACAGGCGGTTGCCACTCCTGTAATCCAAGCACTTTCAGAGGCTAAGGCAGGTGGATCGCCTGAGGTCAGGAGTTTGAGACCAGCCTGGTCAACATGGTGAACCCAGTATCTAGTAAAAACACAAAAATTAGCTGGGCGTGGTGGTGCATGCCTGTAATCCCAGCTACTCAGGAGGCTGAGGCAGGAGAATTGCTTGAACCCGGGAGGCTGAGGTTTCAGTAAGCTGAGATCATGCCACTGCACTCCAGCCTGGTCAACACAGCAAGACTTGGTCTCAAAAAAATAAAAAATAAAATAAAACAAAACAAAAAACAGAATAATTTGTGGCGTGTAAATGTAGGTTGTTATACATCCCCACCCCCCACCCCACCCCCCCCCACACACACAGTGGGAAAAGAGTAAATGAAAGCTTTTCCTACAGTCGTGTGGAGCCTAACGACCTTTCTGTTAATGCCTGCTGATACATGCCTTGGTGGTCCCGTAAGATGATGATTTCGTGGTTTTTTTTTTTTTTGTTGTTGTTGTTTTTTTTTTTTTTGAGTCGGAGTTTCACTCATGTTACCCAGGCTGGAGTGCAATGGCGCGATCTCGGCTCACCACAACCTCCGCCTCCTGGGTTCAGGCAATTCTCCTGCCTCAGCCTCCCGAGTAGCTGGGATTACAGGCACGCGCCACCATGCCCAGCTAATGTTTTGTATTTTTAGTAGAGACGGGGTTTCACCATGTTGACCAGGATGGTCTCGATCTCTTGACCTCGTGATCCACCCGCCTCGGCCTCCCAAAGTGCTGGGATTACAGGCTTGAGCCACCACGCCCCGCCGATTTCGTGTTTTTACTGTACCTTTTCTAGGTTTAGATACACGAATCCTTACCATTGTGTTACGGTTGGCTGCAGTATTCAGCAGGCATCATGCTGCACAGCTTTGCAGTCTCGGAGCAGCAGGCGAGGCCATGCAGCCTCAGTGCATAGCAGGCTATGCCGTTCGAATTGTGTAAGTCCTCTGTGATGTTGGCAAAACGAGGAAATCATCTGATAAGCTTCCCAGAAACTATCTCTGTCACTAGGCAAGGCATGACTGTACTTGCTCCTCTTTTCCTAAAAGTTTAAAATGGGCATAAATGTAAACATACTGAACAAAGGAATGCAGAGGATTGGAAAACTCACTTGGATCCAACCTGTAAATATAATCAGTGTCAACATTTTGTGTGTTTCAGACTTATGAAAGCTTCTTTTGTTATGGACATTTTCAAATATCAAAAGTAGAGGCCAGATGCAGTGGCTCATGTTTGTAACCCCAGCACTTTGGAAGACAGAGGCAGGAGGATCACTTGAGCCCAAGTGTTGGAGACCAGTCTGGGCAACACGGTGAGATCCCTATCTCTACAAAAAATTAAAACAAAATTAGCCTGATGTGGTGGCACATACCTGTGGTCCTAGCTGCTTGGGAGGCTGAGGCGGGAGGATTGTTTGAGCCCAGGAGTTTAAGGCTGCAGCGAGCTATGATGGTGCCACTGCACTCCAGCCTGAGCAACAGAGCCAGACTCTGTCTCTTAAAAAAAAAAAAAAAAAAAAAAGGAGAAAGAATAACGAACCCACCACCTGTCAGTGACCACACAAGGTCCATTCTTTCCTCTAAGCAGGAATAGCCACCCTTACTCCAACTGGGGAAATCCCACATTATTCAATTTCCCTCAATACTTAAGACTATATCTCAAGATGATAAGATCTGATTTAAAAAGTAACAATATTCCTTAATATTGTCAAATATATTCAGGCTTTACTGAAAGCAGGCTGAGCTTACCATGTATAAAATGAAGCATTTTCTTTATTCTATCAACATTATGAAGTAGAGATTTCTCCATTATTACAAATGCTTTGTAAAAGGTTTTAATGGCTGCAAATTACCATAGTTTAACATCCCCTCCATTATGTTAATATTAAAAATAACATTGTCATAAATATCTTTCTACAAAATCTTGTGAATTTAAGATTATTTAGAATAGATTTCCTTCAGTAGAACTATTGAGTTAACTGGTACAGAATATTTTAAAAGGCTTTTTTCTTTTACACAAATATTTCTGTCTTGCTTTCCAGAAGTCCTGTATCAATATACCTTCTAACTAGCACTGTGTTAAAGTGTCCATGTTACTGAATTCTGGCCAAAAGTAAATTTTAAAATTTGAAAATAAAATTTTAAATTTAATATGCTTAAAAGAACTCTATTTGATTACATATAAATGTGTTGTTAAATAATGTAAATTTCAAATACACTTTGAAGTATAGCAATCAATAAATATAGTGGATTTCAATGAGTTTACTGCCTAGTCTTGTCAAATCTTAATATGTGTGCTCAATGTTTGCTTCAGATATTTTTTGGAATCCAAAAAATTACAGATAAATTTGAAGCCACTCTGTATTCCTGCATCTTTCTCTTCCCCCATCTTCCACCTTCTTGCAGGTAATGTTTCTTGAAATTGGTACTTACCATTCTCAGGCACTCTTAGGCCCCTTTTCCATGTGTATATCCATGTGCAACAGACAGGATGGTTTACATTTTTAAAAATTTATATGAATAAGGCCGGGTGCAGTGGCTTATGTCTGTAATCCCAGCACTTTGGGAGGCTGAGGCAGATCAGGAGTTAGAGACCAGCCTGCCAGCCTGGCCAACATGGTGAAACCCCATCCATTCTAAAAATACAAAAATTAGTAGGGTGTGGTGGCACATACCTGTAATCCCAGGTACCTGGGAGGCTGAGGCACGAGAATCGCTTGAACCTGGGAGGTTGAAGTTGCAGTGAGCTGAGATCGCTCCACTGCACTCTGGCCTGTAGTCCCAGCTGCTTGGGAGGCACCTGGCCTGGGTGACAGAAAGACTCGGTCTCAAAAAAAAAAACACTTCATATGAATAGTACCATATGGGTTGAGCATTCCTGATCTCCAAATCCCAAATCCAACATGGTCGAAAATTTAAAAGTTTTTGAGCTCTGATATTACATCACAAGTGGAAAATTCCACACCTGATATCATGGGGTGGGTTGCAATCAAAACACAGGCAGACAACACGCTGTTTATTCAGCATCCCTAAGGGCAAAAAAGACTCTCCCAGCCCTCTTCAGCTGAGAGATATCTTTTTTGTGCACACCCAGATTCCCCCATGCAAGTGTGCACACAAAGGATGGTGAAATGGCATGTGTGCAGATGGAACACACCCGTGACAGGTCCCCACAATTTCCCATATGGAGCCAAGGCCTGCCTCTGTCCACTGCTCACTGTGGTATTTTTGCTTATTATCTGCTCTGAGGTCTAATGATATTGTTGAAAATGTTGGCCAGGTGCAGTGGCTCATGTCTGTAATTCCAGCACTTTGGGAAACCGAGGCAGGTAGATCGCTTGAGTTCAGGAGTTTGAGACCAGCCTGGGCAAAATGGTGAAACCCCTCTACTGAAATATGAAAATTAGCCTGGTGTGGTGACACGCACCTGTAATCCCAGCTACTCAGGGGGCTGAGGCACAAGAATCGCTTGAACCCAGGAGGCCGAGGTTGCAGTGAGCCAAGATCATGCCACTGGACTTTGCCTGGATAATAGAATGAGGCTCTGTCACAAAAGAAAGGAAGGAAGGAAAGAAGGAAACAAGGAAAGGAAGGAAGGAAGGAAAGAAAGAAAGAAAATGTCACAAAGGTCTGTAAATACCCCTGTGGATAATAGTGATAAGAAAATAAAGCATTTATGTTTATCTGTGACACAGAAAGTCAAACTGTTGGAGATACTGGGCAGTGGAGTAAGTGTGAAATGTCTTACAGAAAAGTACAGTGTTGGAACGACCACCATACAGGACCTGAAGAAACAGAGGGATAGACTGTGGAAGTTCAGTGCTGCAGGTGACTCACAGGAGTTGACAAAAAATAGAAAAACACTGCATAAAGCTAAAAAGGAAGATCTCAACTGCGCACTGGAAAAGTGACCCATCAATATCACAGTGGACACATGCCACTTGATGCTGAGCATGAAACAAGAACGATCTATTATGATGAACTGAAAATGGAAGGGAATTGTGACTATTCAAGGTTGGTTGCAGAATTTAAGAAAATATATGGCATCAAATTTTTAAAGATTTGTATGGATAAAGCATCTGCTAATCACAAAGCAGCAGAGTAATTCATTGGCGAGTTTGCCAACGTCATCGCTGATGAAAGCCTGACACCAGAACAAGTCTGTAATGCCCAGGAAACATCACTGTTTTGGTGCTATTGTCCCAGAAAGACACTGGCCACTGCGGATCAGACAGTCCCAATGGGAATTAAGGAAGCCAAGGACAGAGCTGTGCTGGGTTGTGCCAATGCAGTAGGCAAACATGAGCCCAAACTGCCATGACAGGCAAGGGCCGCCCTTTCAAGGCGTGGTCTTCTATCAGTCCATTATTATCCTAACATAAGGCGTGAATTACCAGAGACTGCTGCTTCTTTTTTTTTTTTGAGACGGAGTTTCACTCTTATTGCCCAGGCTGGAGTGCAATGGGACAATCTCGGCCCACTGCAACCTCCACCTCCCTGCCTCAGCCTCCCGAGTAGCTGGGATCACAGGCATGTGCCACCATGCCCAGCTAATGTTTTTGTATTTTTAGCAGAGGGGAGGATGGCAGACAGAGCCAGGCAGAGGGGAGGATGGCGGATGAGCCAGGCAGAGGGGAGGATGGCGGGCTGAGAGATCAGGAAGAGGAGAGCTGTGGCTCAGGTTAAGGGATTCTTTTGTGTGTGTGTTAGAATCTTAAATTTTTAAAGAGAGATATATTCATATGACATACAATTCAGCATGTTACTTGATTTTATTTTATTTTTATTTTTTGAGACAGGGTCTCACTGTTGCCCAGGCTGGAGCACAGTGGAGCCATCACAGCTCACTACAGCCTAGACCTCCTGGGCTCAAATCCTCCCACCTCAGCCTCTCAAGTAGCTGGACTACAGGGACACACCGCCAGGATGACTTTTGTACTTTTTGTAGAGATGGGGATTCTCCATGTTGCCTAGGCTGGTCTCAAACTCCTGGATTCAAGAGATCCTCCCACCTTGGCCTCCCAAAGTGCAGGGATTACAGGTGTGTGCCACTGCACTGGGCCAAGGTGATGCATTTCTAATGGTCACCCAGTGACAGTGTACTTGGTTTTTGATTGACTTAGGAACAAGGGCCAGTTAGAGTCTGTAGGGTCCCCACAGGGAATCCAATTGCTGCAGCCAACCTGGAGACCTCAAGGCAGTGAGACTGAAGCAGGGGAAATGAGTCGACTCACAGAAAGGGTCTTGCTTAAGAGCAGAAAAAAAATATTGGGTATAAAAGAAGGAACTGCCTTTCAATACTCAAGTAGAAAACACATCACATTGCATTATTTTTGTAAATTATGTCAGATGTGGCTCTGAGCTTCCACTTGCCAAGATCAACAAATATTTAATATTGTTTTTTCCTCTACTCCCTGGTATGGCAAATAATTCTCTCCCCTTCTCTGGGTTGTAGCAAAACCCAGGAAAAATAGAGGGGGGTGGCCTGGGCCTGGGTGGCCTTGGACACCACTAAGACAGTCATGGCCCAGACTCACCCTGCCCTCTGTCCTCAGCAAACCCACCTCACTCCCTTCTAGTTAGCTGACCCTTCTCCAGACACTTTTGCATGTCCACTTATCCTCTTCGACAATCTAGCCAGATTGTTTTAATCAGCCTTGTTCTTCCTTAAAAAAATGCCTGTTTGGTCAGTCCCCCTGGCGCCCTGCAGTCAGATAAACAAATCAACCTCAAACACGTAAGCAGTCAGTGAACTGCATCTCTGGGGTGAGAGAACCCCAAATTCTAGAACACAAAGCTGGCCTGCTCTTGGGGAAAATCACTCTTCACATACTTTTTACTTGTGATGAATCTTTGAAAGGAAAAATTCCCAAGAGACCAATTCATTTCTTGATAATTCACCCAATTATATGAATTTGAAGCCTCCTAAGCGTAATATAATCACTTAGCAGCTGGAAAAATCAAGTTGTGAAGTAGATTCTTGAACTTTAAATATTTGACCATGTCAGAGTAGAGTGGTTTTAACACTATTAAAAGTTTCATTGTTTTTTTGTTTGTTTTTGTTTTTGTTTTTTTTTGAGATGAACTCTCGCTCTCTTGCCTAGGTTGGAGTCCAGTGGCGTGATCTCAGCTCACTGCGACCTCTGCTTCCCGGGTTCGAGCCATTCTTGTGCCCCAGCCTCCTGAGTAGCTGGAACTGCAGGCATGTACCACCATGCCTGGCTAATTTTTGTACTTTTAGTAAAGAAGGGGTTTCTCCATGTTGGCCATGCTGGCCTCGAACTCCTGACCTCAGGTGATCTGCCATCCTCGGCCTCCCAAAGTGTTGGCGTTACAGGCGTGAGCCACTGTGCCCAGCCTGGTTTTGAACTCAAAGCTGTTTTGCAATTGTACTTTTTAATTGAAAGCACATTCTCTCCAGTTTTGTGTTTTATTGGCCGTAATTGTCTGTTCCTGGCACTTGGGCACATGTAGAAGACAATGATGATCAAAAGTCACGTGGATAAAACAGCGGCTTTGCAGTTTCAAGCCTCTTCTGAGTCTTCAAGAACATCTGAGTTACATTCGCCATTCACTGTGAGAAGCTCCTCTTTTTTTCTACTTCTTTCTTTCTTTTTTTGCTTCCTTATTTCTGTAATACCTTGCACCTCTTATGCAGGAGCCCTGTGAATATCTGCTTTTGAGCATCACATATTGTGACTGAGAATTATGAGATAGGTTTTCGTAAGTTTTAAGAATAATAATCTTGCTCTGTCATCTAGGCTGGAGTGCAGGGGAACAATTATAGTTCACTTCAGCCTTCACTTCCTGGGCTCAAGCAATCCTCCTGCCGCAGCCTCCTGAGTAGCTAGGACTACTGACACCTGTTCACTATACCCAGCTAATTAAGTTTCTTTTTCTGTAGAGACAAGGTCTTACTATGTTGCCCAGGCTGGTCTCAAACTTCTGGCTTCAAGGGATCCTTCTGCCTCTCACAGTGCTGGGATTATAGGTGTGAGCCACTGTGTCCAGCCTGGTTTTCATATTTACGTATGCTTTATGTCTGTGTGTGTGCATCTGTATCTATATATCTATTCATATATCTATCTCCAGACGGGTTCCTTTGGGCAAATTATTAACTTCTCTCTGCCTTCCTTTCCTCATCTGTAAAATGGAAATAATAGAATCTGCACCACAGGTCATTTGAGAAGATTAAGTGGGTCAACAGTACATTTTGAACAGTGCTTAACATACAGTAAGCTTTCAATACATGTTAGATATGAAATTTATAACAGATACTCTATAATATGTTGCCTTTTGTAAACTATCCAAGGTGATTATAGAGAAAGCTGTTAGCTAAAAATGTTAAGTACAACTTAGGGGTCAACGAGTGTCTGCAGAAATACTATCTGTGATACTAAGCGAGGGCCATCCATCCAGGCAGAATGGCAGAGGAGGGAGAAGGCAGGTGGGGAGGTCCCATGACCAGACGGTGAGGACAGAAACCCCACCCTGTGTGGAAGTCCCAACAGCTGGGAGCAATGTTCCGGGTCTCTAGCTGTCCCTTCTTACAGCAAGACGACGCCCAGCTAAGATGGTCAAACGAGAAAGCGGAGTGCCCCACGAGGAAGTGGCCTCAGGTCCTCTCCTGCTTGCTTCACCCTCAAGCACACAGCGCGGCCTCTTCCCTCGCCTCACCGAAGCCTGGCTGCCCTTTCTCTTCCTTCTCTCCCTTCCTTATCTCCTGTACACACCTGGGAGAAGGGAAATCTTTGAAGAGCTTTCCGCCTTCACCTTTGTTTTTTGGTTCATCTCTTAATGATCTCAGGAGAAAATGAAAGGAGAAAGTGACAGAACCTCAAGATTTAAAAAATGTAAACCCAAGATGTATCTGGGAATCACAAACCCCAATGCCTACAGGGCACGGGCCACAGGGTGGGGGGGCACCAATGAGAGGGAGTAGGCTACCAGCTGTGGTAGAGTCTAGGAGAGCAATGCGTGTCTGCTAGGCTAATGTTTTTAGCTGGTTTTGTTTGGTTTTGGGTCAGGGTCTTGCTCTGTCGCACAGCCTGCAGTACAGTTGCGTGATCACAGCTCTTTGCAGCCTCGACCTCCTGGGTTCACATGACCCTCCTGACTCAGCCTTCCAAGTAGCTGGGACTGCAGGAGCATGCCACCTTGCCAGGCTAATTTTTGTGTTTTTGCAGAGATGAGATTTTGCCATGTTGCCCAGGCTGGTGTCAAACCCCTGGGCTCAAGCAATCCTCCCGTCTCGGACTCCCAAAGTGTTGGGATTACAGACGTGAGGCACTGGACCAGCATATTTTTAGTTTTTGAAGAGACTTTGAAATTATAGGTCCCTGTGTAAGATCTCCCAGTTTATAAATAATGATTATGATTTTAGAAAAGAATATAAAATCCGGCCAGGCACAGTGGTTCATGCCTGTAATCCCAGCAGTTTGGGAAACTGAGGTGGGTGGATCACTTGAGGTCAGGAATCCAATACTAGCCTGCCCAACAGGGTGAAACCCCATCTCTACTAAAAATATAAAAATTAGCCAGGTCTGGTGGTGCATGCATGCCTGTAATTCTAGCTAGTCAGGAGGCTGAGCGAGGAGAGGCGGAGGTTGCAGTGAGCCAGGAGATCGCACCACTGCACTGCCAGGGTGATAGACTCTGCCTCAAAAAAAAAGGAAAAAGAAAGAAAAAGAAAAAAATCAAAATCTCATGCAAATCAAAGTCCAGCCATAGCCTTTGCCACATCTAGGCCACAGCAATCTTCTTTTAGCCCAGGCAACTATTAGAAGTGTTTCTATTCCCCTACCGTGTTAGCAAATCAGAAATATTTAATTTACTTGAAATGAATTTGGTTCATGAATTTCATTTTATTTTATTTTCTTATTTATTTATTTTTCACTCTGTCACTCAGGCTGGAGTGCAGTGCCACAATCTCGGCTCACTGCGACCTCCGCGTCCGCCTCCTGGGTTCAAATGACTTTCCTGCCTCAGCCTCTGCGTAGCTGGGACTACAGGAGCACGCCAACACGTCCAGCTAGTTTTTGTATTTTTAGGAGAAGAGAGACAAGGTTTCACCATGTTGGCAGGCTGGTCTCAAACTCCGGACCTCAAGTGATCCACCTGCCTCGGCCTCCCAAAGTACTGGGATTTCAGTCGTGAACCACCATGCCCAGCCTATTTTTTTAAATTGACAAATAATTATTTATTAGTTATTTCAAGAGTCCTTGACCTAAAATGCTAAGAATAAATGTCTATAAGGTATAACATTTTATAGATGTTATAATTTTTTAAATGTAAGAATTTATAGGCTTTTAAGTTGAAACATAAGCTATTAATGAATCTAAAACTATTTTTTAATGAATCTAAAACTATTTTATTTATTTCTCTGAAGTTAGAGTCATTTATCTTTTTTCCCCAAATTATATCTTTAGCTGTTATAAAGTGTTTTTTTTTTTTTAAAAACCACCCAAGACATCTGTTTTAAATAAATAAAATAAATAGTCTCCTAAAATGAAACTGTTTCCAAAATACAAAACCAATAATGGAGTTTATCTTTTTAATTTAGTTTAATTAAAATAACTTTTTTTAAGAGACAGGGTCTTGCTATGTTACCTAGATTGGTCTCAAACTCCTGGGCTGAAGAGATCCTCCTATCTCAGCCTCCCAAAAAGTGTTGGGATTACAGGCATGAGCCCCCGCAGCTGGCTCCAATAACAGATTTAGAATTTGGATCCTGGTAGACGAGGGTGGCTCAGCTAGGGAAGACTGTTAGACCTAAAGATGTTTCATCTACTTCAGAAACTCTCTCTACACACTCTCCCAAAAGCACTACACAAATTCTGTTTACAGATGCAAAATAAATATAAAAACAAAAGATGTGCTTTATATCTTGTGACTTAATTGAAATGTCCTTGAAAGGAGAAAATGTGCCATTCTAAACCCTTCCTCCTTCTTTCTGGTTGGAATGCAGACATAATGACTGGAGCCCCAGCAGTAACACTGGTCTATGAGGACTCTTGAAAATGGAAGCCACAAGCCATCCATAGAGTAGGAACAAGATGGAAAGAAGGTGAGTCTCTGACACCAGGAGGACCAAACCAGCCTGGGCTGTTTTTCTTAGAATTTACTGAATGTGAAGGAGAACATCTATGTTGTTCATCACTATTTCTGGTTTTTCTCTAACAACTAATTTTTTTTTTTTTAAGAGACCAAGTCTCCCTATGTTTCCCAGGCTGGTCTTGAACTCCTAGGCTCAAGGGATTCTCCTCATTTTGGCCTCCCAACTTGCTGGGATTACAGGCATGAGCCACCACGCCAGGCCCTGACAACTAACTTTTCTCCTGACAATAAGTCTAAAAGGAGAAACTACATTTCCAATAGGCTTGGGGTTTTTTCCCTTGTAGATTTCTTTTGTATTAGCTATAATGTTTTTGTTTTCCTGATGGAAGGAAAAACATAGAGTATATTATTTATTTTCATCAATTTTTTTTTTTTTTTTTTTTTTTTTTTTTTTTTTTTTTTTTTTTTTTTTTTTTTTTTTTGAGACGGAGTTTCGCTCTTGTTACGCAGGCTGGAGTGCAATGGCGCGCGATCTTGGCTCACCGCAACCTCCGTCTCCTGGGTTCAGGCAATTCTCCTGCCTCAGCCTCCTGAGTAGCTGGGATTACAGGCACGTGCCACCATGCCCAGCTAATTTTTTGTAGCTTTAGTAGAGACGGGGTTTCACCATGTTGACCAGGATGGTCTCGATCTCTTGACCTTGTGATCCACCCACCTCGGCCTCCAAAGTGCTGGGATTACAGGCGTGAGCCACTGCGCCCGGCCGATATTCATCAATTTTAACATACTAGTAAGCCTATCCCCACATCCTCATTACATTTTTGTGATTTAAAATAAATTTTATTATGTTACATTGATATAGAACATATAGTGATGTTATATTTTTAAAGAGAAAGAAGCTTATTATTATAAGAAACTTAATCAAATTTATTACATAATAGAAAGAACATTCATAAAGTTACAAGTATACAAGATTATTCTAAGAATTCTATCATTAAAAGCATATTCATATTGGTCATTTCTTCATTTAACCTGGTGAGTCCAATTTTAAAGAGAAATCCTGGCTAGTCATGTTATCTACCTGGCCTAATTGATAAATTTTTATGATTTAGGTCTTTGAGGCAATGGCTGGTTCTATTAGTAGTCTTTAACCTTCCATTTCCAGAGGAGATCTCAGTGGCTTTTGAAAAACACTATCTTATTGGCTGGGTATATTTGCTTAACCATCTGTACTCCGTAACTTATTGATGCTGATACATAAAGTCCTCCTGACTTGTTCATCATTTCTGTAGAGTGCTTATCTCCAGGTTTTCTGAAGCAGGTAAAAACTCATACTTATGAGCTACATAATTTGCAAGGCCCAGTGCAGAATGAAAATATGAGGTCTCTTGTTCAAAACTCCTAAGAATTTCAGCGTGGTAACAGCAGAGCATCAAACCAAGTTCAGGGCCCTGCTAAGCAATGAAACCCTATGTTATAGCCCAGGTCACATGTGCCCATCAATCCAGCCTTGGGTAGGCCCTAAATTGAATCAGCTCCCACACCAATCAACCGACAGAAGAAGATACATGCCATTTCTAAGTGTATTATTTACCTCAGTCTCTGCTATGCTTTTACACACAAAGTTCAGCGTTTAATCCAAATTGTAAGAGATCCCAAAAAGCAAGATCAAACAAAACAACAGTCAACAGAACCAGACAGAGAGATGGTGCAGATGCTCAAACTAGCAGAGGTTTTAACTGATTAATGTGTTAAAGAGTCTAGCGAAAAGGTAGACAACCCATGACAAAGAATTTGATCAGAGAGATGGAAACTCTAAAAAAAGAGTTAAATGAAACATGAGCAATGAAAATGATTGTTATAGACTGACTAGTATAACCCAAAACTTACATATTGAAGCCTAGTCCTCAATGTCACTGTATTTGGAAATAGAGCTTATCTTAGCATACTAATACAATCATGGTCTCAGCTTTAAAGGATTCCTTCAACAGGCTTATTCATAAAATGAATATAGCAGAAGAAAGAATTGGTGAACATGAAGAGAGATCAGTGGAAATTATCCACACTGAAACTTAAGGAGTAAAAAGAGAGGAGAAAAATCAGCTGGTGTGGTGACTCATGCCTGTAATTCAAGCACTTTGGGAGGATGAGGCGGGTGGATCACTTGTGGTCAGGAGTTCGAGAGTAGCCTAGCTAACATGGTGAACCCCATCTCTACTAAAAATCCAAAAATTAGCCAGGGGTGATGGTGCACACCTGTAATCCCAGCTACTCCAGAGGTTGAGGCAGGAGAATTGCTTGAACCCGGGAGGCGGAGGTTGCAGCGAGCTACGGTAACACCGCTGCACTCCAGCCTGGGTGACAGAACAAGACTCTGCGTCAAAACAAAACAAACAAAACAAAAACCTCAGTTTATCAAAACAGGGAAGGGCATAAGAAGAAAAGGAACAAGGAATAGATGGGTCAACCCATAGCATGATAATAGATTTCAATGTGGTCATATCAATAATTAAATTAAATATACATGGTTTAAACAGCTCCAGAAATTAGATAAATTATCAGATTGGATTTTAAAAAGCAGGACCCAACTATATTCTTGCTACGACAAACCCATTATAAATATAAAGACACAGACAGGTTAAAAGTAAAACAATGAAAAAAAGTACCATGCTAACACTAATAAAAAGAAACCCAAAATAGCTATATTAATATCAGACAAAGTGGACTTCAGGATAAAAAATATTACCAGAGATAAAGAAGGACATCACATACTAACAGGGTAAATGAATCAGGAAGACATTACAGTCTTATATGTGAATGTACTTAACAATAGAACTTCAAAACACATTAAGCAAAAACTGGTGGAACTAAAAGGAGACATTTTAAAAAATCTATAATTATGGTTGAAGTATGGTCCAACTCTCCTCTCTCAGTAATTCATAGAACAAGTAGATGAAAAAAATCAGTAAGAATATAGAAGATTGAAAACACTATCAAGACATTTCATCCAACAACAGCAGATAGAATACACATTTTTTACAAATACACATGGAACATTCACCAAGTGAGAGCCCTTTCTCAATCATTGAAAATAGATTCTATTCTGGGCCTCAATAAATATAAAAGGATTCATATCATATAAAATATATTATCAACATGACATAATTAAAATGAAAATCATTAATAGAATGGTAGCTAGAAAATTCTCAAATATTTGGAAATTCAACAAAATATTTTTGAATAATCCACAGGTCAAGGAAGAAATCACAAGGTAGAATTTTTTTTTTAACTGAATGGGATGAAAATGCATTTCTTAATTTGAGGGGTGCAGCTAAAGCAGTGCTTAGAGGGAAATTTATAGTATTAAATGCCTGTATTAGAGAAATAGAAAAATCTCAATTCAATGATCTCAGCTTTTACCTAAAGAAAGTATAAAAAGAAAAGCAAATAAAGCTGAAAGTAAGCAAAATGAAGAAAAAAATAGCAGAAGTCAATGAAATTGAAACAAAATTAATAGAGAAAATTGAGGATACAATATTTATTTTGAATCAAGCATTAAAATGCACGACCCTGTAGCCAGACTTTTTATTTATTTTTTAGTGAACACCAGTGCCACTTGCCCATCCCAGACTATTTTCTCAAATGACAAAAGATACAAATTAAAAATAAAATGAGGTAAAGAATGGATAGAAAGCTGTTTGGGGTCCAAATGGTCACTGAAAGCAGATTGGGCCATAGCCTTTCTCTCTTTTTATAGGTATAAAAGTAAAATAAGGATAAAATAAAGCACAACAAATTGCATGTTTTGAAAAGTTTGCAAATAACACAAGTATTACAGAATTTAGAAAAATATGTTAAAAAATTAATCATCTACTATACTTCTATAATGTTTTCAGCTGCTTTTTAAAAATTAATTAATTTTTTTTTTTTCCTGAGACAGAGTCTTGCTCTGTCGCTGAGGCTGGATCTCGTTCAGGCCACGTTTGCCCGAGGGAAACTCCGAGGGCTATCTCGAGCTTTCTCCCACTTTTCCTCCTTCCCGTGGGCGGGACTTGCACTCCTGGCTGCTGTTTCCAAAATGCAGCCTGACTGCCCTAGGTTTTTGGGAATCACAATTTAATGTATTCTGGGTATTACAGCCTGTCTTTCCTCCACAAATTGCAAAGCATCAAGAAGCACAGACTTGGGGCATGGACTTCACCACCCCTCTTTTCCTTTTCTCTTCCTTCACAGTGAGGGCAGAGAGTGGCGCGGGTGGGCAGGAAACCAGTTCTCCTGCATGTCCCACATTCTCCCACCTTTTCGGTTTTGCGCCTGGTGGAGTGTTCCTGGCACCCAGCAGAGCAGCACCTGGTGACTTTGTTCTCACAAGTCCACGAGTAGGTGTTGCATGAGAACAGAGCTAGCAGTCTGGAGCCTTAACGTGGGAAATCTGCCACACTGTAACACTTTACACGTCATTTTGTCCCAACAGCAATCGAGCCCCTTGTTTCTAGGTTTTCCTTAAGGAGTAGTGTTAAATATTTGTAAAATG
This sequence comes from Cebus imitator, assembly GCF_001604975.1. Classification (NCBI taxonomy): domain Eukaryota; kingdom Metazoa; phylum Chordata; class Mammalia; order Primates; family Cebidae; genus Cebus; species Cebus imitator. The sequence goes on from NW_016107802.1 coordinate 813,985, forward strand.
AACACATAAAGAACCTAGAGTCCAGAGGTCCTAACAGATGGTGTTACATCCTCATCTTGAGGCACGTGGTTGGTGGTTTCCGATCACCTGTGTTCGCCCCTAGAATTCAGATTGATCTGGGCACCTCTGGGAAACCTATGGGGCAGGACCTGTGACTCTAGTTGCATTTTCGGAGGAGTGAGGCTGGGGGAGAAGAATAGGGAGTAACACAGAGGACATCCTGATACCTGTCTCAGAAATTCTTCCATGGGTCTGTGTCAAAAACTTACGGAAAGAAAAGCTGCGGGCAGAAGCCGGGGATGCAGGATTCATGAAGGATTCTGCGAGACTCTAGGACACAGTCACTTGTCTTAGTGCCCAGGTAATAAAACACAACATATAGTGGGAAGGAGGAGGGTGTTCCCCTCCCATAGATGGAGCCCAGGAAGGCTGTCTGGTCAGATGCTGAGGACTCCTAAACATATCTGAAGGAGACAGTGTGTGTGTGTATGTGTGCGTGTGTGTGCGCGCGCACGCACGCATATGGGCTATCACCAAGAGTGCAGTCTCATCTGAACCTGCAGGCTTTGAAGGATAGAGAGATAGATAGATAGATAGAGAGAGAGAGAGAGAGAGAGAGAGAGAGAGAAAGAGAGAGAGAGAGAGAGGTTATTACCAAGAACATGGTCTCATTTGAACCTGTAGACTGAAGGAGACTGTGCATGTGTGGGGTGGGGTGGCGATTATTACCAGGAGCGTGGTCTCATCTGAACCTGCAGGTTCTGAAGGAGAGAGAGAGAGAGAGAGAGAGAGTGTGTGTGTGTGTGTGTGTGTGTGTGTGTGTACGGGTTATTTACAGGTTATTACCAAGAACACGGTCTTATCCTAGTCCGCAGGCTCTGAAAGAGACTGTGTGTGCACACGGGGTTATCACCAAGAGCACAGTTTCATCTGAACTGCAGGCTGGTGAGGCCAGGAGAGATTCACTCAGGAGTCAGTCCAAAAAACAGAACCTGGCTAGGAATTCCAAACAGGTAATTTTTTATGAAAGAGTTTTATTGGGGGTTTAGTGAACATATAACAAGCTGTACGTATTCGAAGTACACAGTTTGGTAAGTTTTGGTGTAAGTACACACCCATAAAACCACAATCGAGATAATGCTCCTTTGTAATCTTCCACTGGCAGTCTTTGATCTGCTTTCTGTCACTGCAGGGTAGTTGGGATTTTCTATGAATTCGTATAAATGGAGTCAAACAGTGTATATATATATTTAAAAATGTAGTAAAAAGCAGACAACGTACAATTCACCATCATCACCATTTTCAGGTGCACAATTCTGCAGCATTCAGTACGATCAAATTGCTATGCAACCATCACTACTATCCTTCTCCAGAACTTTTTAGTCTTGCAAAACTGAAACTCCGTTCCCATCAAATGACAACTCCTCCTCTCCTTCCCCCAGCTCGTGGCAATGACCGTTCTACTTTCTGTCTCAGTGAATCTGATTACTCTGAGGAAGGAACTCAGATAAGTGCAAACATACAGTGTTTGTCCTGTTGCGTCTGGCTTATTTCACAGAGTCTAATGTCCTCTAGCTTCATCCGTGCCATAGCCTGTGTCAACATTTCCTTCCTTTGTAAGGCTCACTAATATTCCATGATGCATACGTACCATGCTTTGTTTATTCTTTCATCTGCTGATGGACACTTGGGTTGCTTCCACCTTTGGGCCATTGAGAATAACTTGGCTATAAACTCTTTGAGACCCTGTTTCCAATACTTTTGGGTGTATGCCCAGACATGGAATTGCTGGGTCATATGGTAATTCTTTTTTTTTTTTTTTCTGAGCATCTGCCATGCTGTTTTCCACAGCGGCTGCTCCATTTACAATCCCACCAGCAGTGCAGAGTTCCAATTGCCTCATATCTTTGCCAACACTTGTTATTTTCAGTTTTCTTTTTGATAACAGCCATCTTAAAGAGTGTAAGGTGGAGACTTGTAAAAAATGTCCTACTAAACAGCCTATGGTGTTAAATGTTCCTCATGCATTTTACAGGAATGTGTGTTCAGTCTTCTTTGGGTACATGGTCTATAAATTCCAATTAAGTCAAATTGGTTGATAATGTTATTTAAGTCCTCTATATTTTATCAGGTTTTCTATCTACTTGTTCTACCTGTGTCTGAGAGTGAGAGAAGCGTTTTGAAATCTTCCACGATGGTCCCAGATTTGACTATCCACTTTTGCAGTTCAGTTAGTTTTCACTTCATGTATTTCGAAGCTCCGGTGTTAAGTGCACAGCAGTCCTAACAATCCTAGCATTAGGGTTGCTATGGCCTCCTGAAGAACTGATCCTTTCGGCACTATGAAATGACCTTCTTTGTCCTTGGCTATATTCGTTACTCTCAAATGTGTTAATCTGATATTAAATAGCAGCACTCCAGCTTTCTTGTGCTAAGTGTTTTCAATCTTTTTACTTTAATTTTTTTTCTTTCTTTTTTTTATTATTGCGTTTTAGTCTTTGGGGTACATGTGAACTTTTAATTTTTTAATTTCTTAGAGTATGGATATATTTATTCTTGGTTTTAAAATCCAATCTTATGATCTTTGTCTTTTAATTGGGATGTGTACACAATTTACATTCGAAGTGGTTATTGCCGGGCATGGTGGCTCACCCCTGTAATCCAAGCGCTTTGGGAAGCTGAGGCAAGAAGATCACTTGAGGTCAGGACTTCAAGACCAGCCTGACCAACATGGTGAAACTGCATCTCTACTAAAGATACAAAACTTAGCTGGGCATGGTGGTGCATGCTTGTAGTCCCGGCTACATGGGAGGCTGAGGCAGGAGAATTGCTTGAACCTGTCATCCTTATTTATGTTTCTCTGCAATGGTTCATGTCTCTCTGGCTGCTTTTAAGATCTTCTCTTTATTACTGATTCTAGGAGTGGGGTCTGTGGCTTGGGCCTTATGAAATCAGAATCATCTCATATCTTCTGGTGGCAGTGCAGGCGTAGACAGGAGACCTACTTTGAGTCAACAAGACTGGAGAAGACATTTGCTTCTGCTCCAGGAAATTGTGATTTCCCTCTATCAGCCTGTCTGCCTTTCCAATATTGGGGACAGTGAGCTACCCTGTGATCTTACTTCTACAGATCTAAGAAGAGTTATTGACTTTCAGTTTGTTTAGGTTTTCAACCCACAGCAAATTAATTGATTATGAGGATGCACATTGGGAGCCTGCCAACGCAACCCCTCCATGAAAATCACTGGCAGGAATCCATAATTAGCTGAAGGAATACCAGTGAGTATCACGATGGGTCTGCTGTTGCATCAGGAACAGCAAGCTTCCTGGGAGCTATGCAAATTGTACACTCTTGACAGAATGCCGAATTAGAGCCTTCCATAAACTTTAGTAACATTGCTACTTTTGGTTTTTGAAAACAAAAATTCAGGGTCTCCTGAAAACTTACTTCATAAAATGCTAAAGTCACCATAAAGACTTCAGGATGATCCTTCTGGGCTGAGGACCCTTCTTTGAGAATCGTAAGATAAGCAATATTCAAATCTGTTGGTCTCAGGATCTCCTTTTTAAAAAGTTGAGGTGAAATTCACATAACACACAATGAACTGTGATAAAGCGTACAATCCAGTGGCTGTTAGTGTGTTCAACATGTTGTGCCGTTATCTCCTTTCTCTAGTTTCCAAACTTTTTCACCACCCCAGAAAAATCCCCTGGCAAACACTAATCTGCTTTCTGTCTCTAGGGACTTGCCTATTCTAGATATTTCATATAAAAAGAGTCATACGCTGGGCATGGTGGCTCACGCCTATAATCCCAGCACTTTGGGAGGCTGAGGCGGCAGATCACGAAGTCAGAAGATTGAGACCATCCTGGTCAACATGGTGAAACCCTGTCTTAAAAAAAAAAAGAGTCATACAATAGTGACCTTTTGTGTGGGGCTTCCTTCACTCAGCATAATGTTTTTGACCCTCATCGAAATGGCATCATGGATCAATAGTTCATCCCTTCCTGTGGCTAATACTTCACTGTAGGGCTATGCCATGATTTGGTTATCCATTCTTTTTTTTGGAGAGAAGAGTCCCTCTGTTGCCCAAGCTGGAGTGCGTGGCACCATCTTGGCTCCCTGCAACCTCTGCCTTCCAGGTTCAAGGGATTCTCATGTCTCAGCCTCCCAGGTAGCTGGAATTACAGATGCCCACCACCATGCCCAGTTAATTTTTTGTATTTNAGCATGTACCTGCTGTCTCAGCTACTTGGGAGGCTGAGGCAGGGGAATTGCTTGAACCCAGAAGGTGGAGGTCTCAGTGAGCCAAGATCACGCCACTGTACTCCAGCCTGGGCAACAGAGCAAGACTCCATCTCCAAATAAAACAAAAAAGTACTGTACGATCTTGGTGGATGTATTCCATTGTCATGTAGTCAAACTGCCACCACAATCACCCACCCTTCAACCCAGCCTCTGTGCTGCAGTCAGACCGCGTGGATGGCCAGTGTTACCACCTGCCTTCTAGCCAGGTAAAGCCTTCTGTGGTTCACTACTGGATGAAGAGAACCTCATCAGGAGGAATCCTGGGGATGAAGTCCAGCTCCTCAGCCTGGCCTGATGTTCCCAGACTTGGTCACTGTCCGTCCCTGTGGCAGGGCATCATTGTCAGGCTGCCCCATGCACCCAGCTGCTCAGCACTGCTTGGCTTCTCTCCAACACCTCATCCCGCCCTTGACACCTCACACCCTTCCTCATGCTCCCTCTGCCTAGAAGCCATCATCTGCCACTCTCTACCTGGCCCCAGGCGTTTCGGGCACCATCAGATCTAAAGCCTTCTTTAAACCCCCATGGAGGGGCTTCTCACTTTGTTCCTGTAACATCTCAACATTAGGGTTTCACAAATTATATTTAAAGTGAGTATATTTTCCTTCTCTTCTACTAGTCTGTAGGCACCTAAAAGAAGGACCATGTTGTATTCATCTTTGAGTCCCTGGCAGAGTGTCTGTCACTTAGAAAATGTTCTTTAAAAGGTGTTTTTTGTTTGTTTTTTGAGACAGTGTCTTGCTCTGTTGCCCAGGCTGGAGTACGGTGGCTCAATGTCAGCTCACTGCAACCTCTGCCTCCCGGGTTCAAGCAATTCTCCTGCCTCAGCCTCCCAAGTAGCTGGGATTATAGGCACGCGCCACTATGCCTGGCTACTTTTTGTATTTTTAGTAGAGACTAGTTTCACCATGTTGGTCAGGCTGGTCTCCAACTCCTGGCCTCAAGTGATCTGCCTACCTTGGCCTCCCAAAGGGCTGGAGTTATAGGCGTGAGCCACCACGCCCAGCCTTTATGCATTCATTTGTTGTTGGGTATGTGGGTGTTTCTACCTCTTGGAGAGTATGAACAATGCTGTTATAAACAGTTGTGTACAAGTTTGTGTTTAGACATATGTTTTTGTCTTTCTTGGATGTGTACCTAGGAATAGAATTGCTGGGTCATAGGACATCCATCTTTAGCTTCCTGAGGGAATGTCCATCTCTGCTTTGCCAGGTGGCTGCACCGTTTGACATCCTACCGGCCATCTGTGAGCATTCCTGTTCTTTCCCTTAGTCATCTCAGTGGGTATGAAGTGTCTCTCATTGTGGTTTTGATTTGCGTTTCTGAAATGACCAGTGATGTTGATGTGCTTGTTGGCCATTTGACAGGACCTTTGCATGTTATTTAAAACTATTAAAACTATAGAGGATCCCATACTGGGTGCTGTGGCTCATGCCTGTAATCCCAGCACTTTGAGAGGCCATGGTGGGTGGGTCACTTGAGGTCAGAAGTTCGAGACCAGCCTGACAAACATGGTCAAACCCCATCTCTACTAAAAATACAAAAATTAGCTGGCTGTGGTGGTGGGTGCCTGTAGTCCAGGTACTTGGGAGGCTGAGGCAGGAGAATTGCTTGAACCCAATAGGCAGAGATTGCAGTGAGCCGAGATCATGCCACGGCACTTCAGCCTGGGCAACAGAGTGACACTTCATCTCGAAAAAAAAAAAAATCAAAAACTATAAAGAGATTTTGGTTACGTATGTTATAGCTAGCAATACTTATCATATTTGTAACAAAAACCAAGACTTTTTAAAAAATATCATTTATTCATTTATAAACAATAGCAATAAATTGATTATATGTTAACAGCAGAGTGATGACATCACCACCACATACCACATAGCTTCTGGAAAATTCCACCATACCTTTTTGAGAGAAGGAGAGTGAAATGGCCAATAACATCTTAGTATTATCATGGAAAAGTTTTGATCATATAGACCCCTCAACACCCAAAAGGAGTAATTCAATTCTACTCAAGTAAGATTTACATATATATATATATATATATATATATATATATGTGGGTTTTTTTTTTTTTGGTCTAAGATTCAATTCAACTTAGAAAACATACACCTGAAGGGGGAGGGGGAGGGTGCACAGGTGAGTCTGTATGTGGTTGGTCATCAAAAAAACAGAAATAGCTCTTTAATCTGAATCTGGACCCTGCTGAAAACCGCCCGTTATTTTTCCTAACACTCTCCTGCCCCTTCAGAAATGAAAACTGGCTGATAGTTTCATGAATGAATAATTTCCGTCCATGTCCCTAACCGTGTGATGTTGCTGAGCTAGAATGTCGACTCAGCGCATTTGTGAGGGAGCTGTAACACCAGACATGGAACCAGGGCGCACACTGGAATCTCAGCTCCTGAAGCTGAGTTTTTCGTGGGAGTTGAAACTGGGTGGGTGTGCAGCGGGATAACACAACGGTTCTCAAAGTGTGTTCCCTGAATAGCAGCAGCAGCAGCACCTGGGAATTCTTAGAAATGCAAACCCTTTGGCTCTCTCCCAGACTGATGACTCAGAAACTCTGGAGATTGGTCCAGCAAACTGTTTTAACAAGGCCTCCAGGTGATTCTGATACGCTGAACTTTTTGGTAATGTCCGAGGACTGCTGACATGCCCTTCTTTTCTTTTTCTTCCTTAAAGATAGGGCCTTGCTCTGTTGCACATGCTGGAGTACAGTGGTGCCATCATGGCTGACTGCAGCCTCGAACTCCTGGGCTCAAGCAATCCTCCTGCTCAGCCTCCTGAGTGGCTGGAACTACAGGTGCATGCCACCACACCCAGCCAATTTTTAATTTTTTGTAGGGATGAGGTCTTGCTATGCTGCCCAGGCTGGTCTCAAACTCCTGGCCTCAAGAGATCCTCCCACCTTGGTCTCCTAGGGAGCTGGGATTACAGGCCTGAGCCACCATGCCTGGCCTGATGTGCCCTTTTCCATGGTTGCATTCTACCAGTATGACCTCCTTCCTTTCTCCCTCTTTACTTCCTACTTTCTTTCCTTCCTTCCATAAACAGTAAATGTACTGATCCCTTTTCAGTGTTCTTAGACACTTGTCAGAAAATGTACACACTGATGTTTTTGTGTTCACCTGTAAACATCAGATTAGTGCAGGCCAAATTCAGAGTATTATTCATAGCAATCCCCGAGAAACTAACTCTTAAAGAGGCCTCTTAGTCATGCACAAGTAAAACTTTGATAAGTATGATTCTCTGCCTGGGACCTCATTCATCCTTCTGTTCCTGACATTGCCTCATGGGCTTGGCGGCCCCATTTTGAAGTTACAAAGATTATTCTGCCATGGCCTGTGTTCTTTAGAAATTCAAGACTGAAGGTTCAGTAGAAGGGTGTCAGCTTAGAGAATTGAGCCAAGGGTAAAATTTCTGGGTTGCAGCCCACAATTCTTAAAGGATGTTCATTAGGCGATGTGAACGGGAGAATCAGCAGTCAGAAGCGGCTGAGAAAGGAGCCACGAGGACAATGTCTAGTCGTATGGGGTAGAGTGTGTGTGTTGTGAATTTACATTAGTGCAAGGGCTTTCCTTGGGATTTCTGAACTGGAGAGTTGGGACGAGATTAATGTAAACCTACTTTTCTCTATACTACATAGAGCGTGGAGAGGGTTCCATACCATTCAGGCTTTAATGACACATATACATGTAAATACGATGGAGAGTTCTGGTGGTTTTGCTCTTTTCTTCAATGACGGGATTGCTGTTTGGAAGTGGGTAGCGCTCGCTCTCTGATGGGACTGAGCTGGTGTAGAGATGGGGTTGCCACTGCCCCGTGTCCTGCGATGTGACTTCAGAGCTTCCAAAACCCAGGTGAGCACAGGGGATGTCTCCTGGGCAAGTGTTTAGCTCCTCTGATTTTGCTTGGTGCCTCATGACTTCTGTTGTCTGTTCTTGGCTTCTTTCCAAGAAGTTCTCGTTGTTTTGGTTTTCTAGATTGTTCTCCTACTCTTCCTCCTGTAGTGGTGTAACAAAGTCATGGTCATATGTGTAATACAGCACCAAAAAAATGTGGTCCCCATCCTAAACCAGTGCTGGTACAGCGTTCCACTTTAGACCAATTGACCTCCTAACTCGTAAACCCCCCCAGTGAACTGTCACCTTCCCACACGCTGAAATCTGACCTCAAGGCCTCTCCATCCCTCCAGAGGCCACGACTGGCTGCCCAAGTTCAGCCTCTGCTCTGTGGTTCTCACAGCATGAGAATTCCATTCATTGTGTGGCAGGTGTGAAACTGAGGGCTAACCTGAGTAGGCTTGCCACACTTAGCTTGCTTACTTTTAGTCACTTGATTCCAGGTGATTTTTAAAGTCATGTCGCTAAGTCATATATAACTAAACTTCTGCTGGCTTCCTTGTAGACGCCGTCTCTGGTGGATAGGTTGTCATTGTAAGGACTGCTTACATTCCTTTTTGGGAGCTTGGGGTCAGCTCTTGTTCAGTTCAAGCTGGCTGAGGCCACCAGCTCTCCAAGTGGGCCTGTGTGAGTGTCCACTAGGTGACCTTTTGAAGTCAGAAAACTCCACCCTTAGATCGTGCTCACAAAGCCTTTTTGTGCACGTGTCCTATGAAAGTCATAAAGCTCACATTCTCTGTGGATGTACTTTACAATTTTGTTTATTTATTCATTTTCCACCACTAAGAGTCATTCAGGCCGGGCACAGTGGCTCATGCTTGTAACCCCAGCACATTGGGAGGCCGAGGCAGGTGGATTACTTGAGGTCAGAAGTTCGAGACTGACCTGGCCAACTTAGTGAAACCCCATCTCTACTAAAAATACAAAAATTAGCCGGGCACAGCAGCATGTACCTGCTGTCTCAGCTACTTGGGAGGCTGAGGCAGGGGAATTGCTTGAACCCAGAAGGTGGAGGTCTCAGTGAGCCAAGATCACGCCACTGTACTCCAGCCTGGGCAACAGAGCAAGACTCCATCTCCAAATAAAACAAAAAAGTACTGTACGATCTTGGTGGATGTATTCCATTGTCATGTAGTCAAACTGCCACCACAATCACCCACCCTTCAACCCAGCCTCTGTGCTGCAGTCAGACCGCGTGGATGGCCAGTGTTACCACCTGCCTTCTAGCCACGTAAAGCCTTCTGTGGTTCACTACTGGATGAAGAGAACCTCATCAGGAGGAATCCTGGGGATGAAGTCCAGCTCCTCAGCCTGGCCTGATGTTCCCAGACTTGGTCACTGTCCGTCCCTGTGGCAGGGCATCATTGTCAGGCTGCCCCATGCACCCAGCTGCTCAGCACTGCTTGGCTTCTCTCCAACACCTCATCCCGCCCTTGACACCTCACACCCTTCCTCATGCTCCCTCTGCCTAGAAGCCATCATCTGCCACTCTCTACCTGGCCCCAGGCGTTTCGGGCACCATCAGATCTAAAGCCTTCTTTAAACCCCCATGGAGGGGCTTCTCACTTTGTTCCTATAACATCTCAACATTAGGGTTTCACAAATTATATTTAAAGTGAGTATATTTTCCTTCTCTTCTACTAGTCTGTAGGCACCTAAAAGAAGGACCATGTTGTATTCATCTTTGAGTCCCTGGCAGAGTGTCTGTCACTTAGAAAATGTTCTTTAAAAGGTGTTTTTTGTTTGTTTTTTGAGACAGTGTCTTGCTCTGTTGCCCAGGCTGGAGTACGGTGGCTCAATGTCAGCTCACTGCAACCTCTGCCTCCCGGGTTCAAGCAATTCTCCTGCCTCAGCCTCCCAAGTAGCTGGGATTATAGGCACGCGCCACTATGCCTGGCTACTTTTTGTGTTTTTAGTAGAGACAGGGTTTCACTATGTTGGCCAGGCTGGTCTCGAACTCCTGACCTCGTGATCTGCCTGCCTCGGCCTCCCAAAGTGCTGGGATTACAGGCGTGAGCCACTGCACCTGGCGTAAGTTTTTAAAAACTATGTAGCAGACTATAGCTGTGGAACAGGAATATTAAACAGCAACTAACTGTGCTAAATGATTTGCATACGTTAAAGCGCTCAGTTTCTAGCCAGCACTGTGCTGTGGAACTTGCTGAGATGATGGAAGTCTTTTGTAGTTGTGCTGTCCAATAATATAGACACCTGTGGCTAGGGAACTCTTGAAATGTGGCTAGCGCAACTGAGAAACTGAATTCCTAATTGTATTTAATTTATTTAAGTTTAAACACACAAGTATCCACAGGTGGCTAGTGGCTACTGGATTGAACAATACGGTCTTAGCCTTTTCCCAGTCCTTAGTTGGCTCATGGGAATCTCTCATTTCTCCCTACTTTGCACAGAGGTCCCATAGCACAAGGCTCCACGCAGAGGTGTGCTGGTGATGTTTAACAAGCAGCTCTCTGAGGATGGTTGCCTATCTGTCATGGTGTAAATCTTCCCTCCACACTCAGCTTGCCGCTGGCAATGTGACATCCCTGAACACGTGGTTGGGAAGTGATGTACAGTAGCCACCACCATACGGTATTTCCACCATGCAGACACAATATATGTGAACTGCCCCGGGAACAAAGACAGCAGTAAAATGTAGCAAATAATCAGGAAGCGATTCATTGTAAGTGATTCTTGCTCTTGTATTTAATATAGTTTATTGAACTGTAAATTTGAATACTTTATGTATTTATTTATTTGAGACAGCATCTCAATCTGTCACCCAGGCTGAGGTGCACTGCAACCCTGAACTCCAGGACTCAAGGGGTTCTCCCACCTCACCCTTCCCAGTGGCTGGCACTACAGGTATGTGCCATCACGCCTAGCTAATTTTAAAATGTTTTTATAGGCTGGTGTGGTGGCTCAGGCCTGTAATTCCAGTACTTTGGGAGGCCGAGACAAGAGGGTCACCTGAGGTTGGGAGTTCAAGACCGGCCTGACCAACATGAAGAAACCCCATCTCTACTAAAAATACAAAAAATTAGCCAGGGGTGCTGGCGCATGCCTGTAATCCCAGCTACTCAGGAGGCTGAGGCAGGAGAATCGCTTGAACCTGGGGAAGTGGAGGTTGTGGTGAGCCAAGATCACACCATTGCACTCTAGCCTAGGCAACAAGAGTGAAACTCTGTCTCAAAATAAGATAAATAAAAATACAATAAAATAAAATGTTTTTGTAGAGACAAGGTCTGCTTTGTTGCCCGGGCTGGTCTCCAGCGAGCCTCTCACCTTGGTGTCTCAAAGTACAGGAGTTACAGGCAGGAGCCGCTGCTCCCACCCTAAATACTTTAACTTTACGTAATGGCTAGGCTTAAAAGCCAGTTTGCAGAAGTCTTGAAAATGTGACCACTGGCTCTCACAAGCCACTGTGAGCCTTCTGTGGCACATCACGGGTTCCTGGTCATTGCTCAAAACAAACGAAATATTTCCCCAAACAAAACTCTCTTTGGCTAGGCTCTGTTGCCACAAGAGGGCGCCATGAGTTGATATCAGATTCTAGGAAGCATTTTGGACAAATTCTGACTAGAAGGGTCATTTCAAGATGTATGTTTGAGTCTGTCCAAAGATTGTAATTCTGGGAGTCCTTGGGGGAACTCATATGGTTTCACACCATTCTGTTTCACAGCATAAACACGGATCCATTCCTACTGCCAAATAGCTTTGTCCTCTGGGCCTGAATGTGTTTGGTCTTCAAACTAGCAAATGAAAAAAATCCTGCTAGGTGTTAAGGCTTGTCACGTGTTCAGGGTGAGGAAGGAGAGGATTTGAGTACTGAGTATTCCTTCAACATGTCAGGCACGTTACATGCTTCTCCTGTAATCCTAAAATGACACCTTAGGAACCAGCTGACACCTTAGAGAAATTGGTAGACTGTCAGTTATGTGACTCATGCCTGCTACGGTAACCCTGTGGGGAGGGGGCTTATCATTTGTATTGCAATCATTTATATATTTAAATTCCCATGAGGAAAATTAGGAGTATGTCATGGGCCCGATGACTCATCTAAGAAGGGAAGCAATCCTTTATTTTTCCCTCTGGCTGGGCCAAGAGCTTCAGTTTTGGGGGAATGGATCTATATTTTCTCAGGGTCTTACTGTAGAGTTTGTATGAGGGTTGGCCAGAATGTATGCTGGCAGGGGTCAGGGAGACCCTGGATAATCAAGAGATACACTGAGTTTCTAGAGTTTACTTTTTCTTTTCTGTTTCTTCCTTTGCCACTCCCTGAACTGCTGCAGGTGATTAGGGAGAGCACGGGGAGGGGCGGGGCTGGGCGCAGGACTTGGATCTGACCCCGTGCTGTCTTGGTGATGCCGGACTTACTGTCTCTGCCGCCAGGTGAGCCCACTCAGGAGGAGGACGCTGATCAGCAGGAAAACACAGCCGGCCACTGTCAACAGAGAGAGGGAGTTCAGCGAAGGGCCCTGAGCTTGGCGTGAGGAGGAGCAGCAGGAGCCAGGGCTACAGGGCGGGCTGAGGACATCCCCAAAGAGCAAGGCGGAGGCTGCAGCCTCTCTTCTCTGTCTCAGGAGGTAGGTCCCTCCTCCTGGGATGTCTTAGGAGGCTTGAGGAACAGGGTGGGGAGGACAGGGTGAGGGTGGAGGGAGCTTTCCCTCTGGAGGCAACCTTCTCCCACACAAGCCCTTCGGAAAGGCTCAGAGGCCAGGCCTCATTTCAGGACACACAGAGCGCCTGGTAAAAGAAACATTGAACTGTGAAGATGAAAAGAAGCACATTAACATCTCTTGACAGGGTTCAGGTTTTCCAGACGGTGCTCTGCTGAGGTTTTGGAGGTTCTTGGAGGAAAAACCCGCTAAGGTTTTCCCAGGCAGATGCAGCCTCAGAGTCTGTTTTTCCCTCCTACCAGGCAGTGACTGCTGTGTTTCTGGAAGCCTGTCCTCTCTGCCTGACTACACAGCTCCTTCCTTCCACTCTTGACCCCTGGCAGAGGCCTGGGGTACAGCCCTTCCAGATCAGCTTGAGAGAAACTGATGGGGCTGACCTGAGACTTCATTCATAGCATCCTGTAACTGGTTCATGGGATTCTGAGTTATGTCGGTATCTGGATTAGCCCTTTTTTTTTTTTTTGAGACGGAGTTTTGCTCTTGTTACCCAGGCTGGAGTGCAATGGCGCAATCTCGGCTCACCGCAACCTCCGTCTCCTGGGTTCAGGCAATTCTCCTGCCTCAGCCTCCTGAGTCACTGGGATTACAGGCACGCGCCACCATGCCCAGCTAATTTTTTGTATTTTTAGTAGAGACGGGGTTTCACCATGTTGACCAGGATGGTCTCGATCTCTTGACCTCGTGATCCACCCGCCTCGGCCTCCCAAAGTGCTGGGATTACAGGCTTGAGCCACCGCGCCCGGCCTTGGATCAGTCTTTTACTCACACATTTTGCAGTGTAAGGAAGGGGTCCTTTCAACCAACCAACCAACCTACCTACCAATCAACTTACCAACTAACCAACCTACTAACCTACCAACCAACTAACCAACCTGCCAATCTACCAACCTACCAGCCAACCAACTAACCTACCAACATACAAACCAACCTGCCAACCAACTAACCTACTAACCTACCAACCTATGAACCAACCTGCCAATCAACTAACCAACCTATCTACCAACCTACCAACCAGTCAACCTGTCCACATCTCGGCCTGGGTGGACATTTTGTCCACAAAGCAAGTGCCCACTCACCTGCTAGCTGGTACCCCGTTGTAAGTATGAACGTCTCCATGGTTGCAGCCACTTCTGTCTGTATCTGAAAATCTGTGAAAAGGAGATAAAGAGAGACACTCCTGCTATGATGACTTTAGGATGGCACGAGGCTAAAGGAAGTCAGGGCTTCTCTGTGGATGAGAAGCTCAAAGGCTGGGTGGAGACACATGGTGGTGGTGAGGGCAGGGGTTCCATCTCTGCCTGGGGACCGTGCTTGGTCCTGGTCCTGGATTCCCTCTTTCTGACACTTGCTTTGGGGCCTGCAGTCGCTGAGGTCCTGTCCCTGCTCAGAGGGAGAGGAGGCTGCTGCAGGTTTCTCCCCTACAGGTCACCTCTGCCCATCTCCCTGAGCCTGCCTCCTGGCCACCCTGTCCTCTGGACTAGGCCTCTGTGGTCCAGCCTTTGTCTTCTTGAAAACTCTCCCGCACCTGTCGTTGTGATGAGGCAGGAACTCTCACTCTCAAGAAGGCTGTCGGGGCTTGCCTGAGGCTCCTCTTCGCCTGGGGGAGAGAGTGAGTGATGCTGCGGGAGCTGAAGATGAGTCAGGGCCTCAGTCCCACCCCACCCGAGGCAGCCGGCCCCAGGTACACCCGAGGAGGCAGGAATCCTGGTGTGGGCACCCTGCCAGGGGATGCCACCCCAGATGGTTCCACTCCAGGGCACTGGGAAGCGGTGAAGTGGCCTCAGCAGAGCAGGTGAGGCTGAATTCCAATTTTGACCCTGGCTGTCCCCAAAACTCTGAGCAATGCTTTCTCCCCAGCCTCCCTATTCAGCCCTGGCTTCCATCCGTGACTTGGAAACAGGTCATAATAACACGAATGCCAGCGAGCCGTTGGATGGAGCAGATGTGCGAAGGACAGCTGCTTACGTGCCAGACCCTCCCCTCCTCCGGGGGGTCGGCAACCCTGGCTCTGCCCTGCTGCTCAGCCTCTTCTAAGGAAGCAACAGGCATTCCCTGGCTATTAGGGTGGCCCAGGGAGGCAGCTGAGGGAACAAAACAGACTCCCCAGAGAAACCAAGAGAAAGACGTGGAGTATGAGAAGTACAGTGAGCAAGAAAACCAGGAATACTTGAATGTAAAGTCATTTTTTTCTTTTGAGACAGTGTCGTGGTTATAATGACTGAAACAATAGGAGATAAAGAGAAAACTATTAATTCTTTTTTCAGATGGAGTCTTGCTCTGTTGCCCAGGCTATAGTGCAGTGGTGCTGTCTCGGCTCACTGCAACCTCCACCTCCCAGATTCAAGCGATTCTCCTGCCTCAGCCTCCTGAGTAGCTGGGATTATAGGCACCCAACACCACGCTCAGCTAAGTTTTGTATTTTTGGTAGAGACAAAGTTTCACCATATTGGCTAGGCTGGTCTCAAACTCCCGACCTGAAGTGATTCACCTGCCTTGGCTTCCGAAACTGCTGGGATTACAGGAGTGAGCCACCGTGCTCGGCCTGTGTGTAAGTCACTTTTGATTGTCTTGATACTAAGATTTCAGAAGGAAGATAGCAGCAGACCTGACATGGGTGGGCTGAGTGTTTGCATGTGTGTGTGTGCATGCACATGTGCACTCTCTTCATGATTGTCTATCTAAGCTCAGCCGCGGATGGCATGGGGAAGGAGCATGCTGACCGCGGGGCACTGTTCAAATCACGCCTTTACACAGCCACCAGTAAGAGGAAAAACACGTGTGTGGGGCACTGGACGTGCCCTTGGAGCCAGAAGAGGTCTTGGTGGCTCAGGGAGTAGTGGACTCAGGAGCAACTGTGAGGCAGCACCTAGGGTGCTTGGGAGAGACCTTTAGACCTTTCCTTCTCTTCTGTCTACACCTTTCTCCCCACACAGGGCACAGGGGGACCTTAATTGAAGGAGCCCTTGGGGTCTATCTGGTCCATTTAATTTTTTTTTTTTCAGAATGAGAAAAAAATGGAAGTCCTGGGATATCAAGGGGCTTATTCAAAGACACACAGCAGGAGAGGTCAGGGCTCTTGCCCTGGTCAGCCTGATGGAGAAAAGCAATGTTGTGGACCCCAGACGGGAGCTGCCTTACCTGGAAACTGGCTGGGCTCTGTTTGCTTTGTGCACACGAGCTGGGGCTGGGTCCACCTTGTCTTTCCGTGGGTCATTTTGCAGATGCTCTCGGCAGGACCTCTGTGTAGAGCCCTGTATCCCTGGATGCACTGGTAGTGAACCGTCTGCCCCACCACAAAATGATATATTCTTTCTGTGCCTTCGTTTTCCCACTGCGGAGGCTCCCTGCAGTGACCTGGAAGAGGGAAAGAACGCTCTGAAGGCAAGTTGGAGACAGCGCGGAGTCCAGGCTGCCTCTTGCTAGGGACTGGCCCTTTGTTCTCACTCTTTTTTTTTTTTTTTTTTTTTTT
>NW_016107802.1:830419-847181 GCF_001604975.1 Cebus imitator
GTGATCTCGGCTCACCGCAACCTCCACCTCCTGGGTGCATGCGATTCTCCTGCCTCAGCCTCCCGATTAGCTGGGATTACAGGCATCTGCCACCACGCCCGGCTAATTTTTAGTAGAGATGGGAGTTCTGCATGTTGACCAGGCTGGTGGTCTCTCGAACTACTGACCTCAGGTGATCTGCCCGCCTTGGCCTCCCAAAGTGCTGGGATTACAGGCGTGAGCCACCTCACCCGACCGGTTCTTACTCTTTCGAATGCTTGCTCATCCTTTCAACCAATATATGTTGAGAACACCTGAGCATGGGGAAGTTTGCTAGACCCTGTGGGAAAGCACGAAGACCCTGTCACTCCTGCAAGGGGCAGATTTGGGGAAGAAAGGCATGTGAAGATTGTCACGAGGAGCAGACGCTGGCTGTACGAACACAGAGGAATGAGCAATTCATTCTGATTGTTGCTGCCCCAAGAGAGAGGAACACCACAGCTGGCTCTTGGAAGACACAGCAGGGGTTGATAGTGGACGGGAATGGGTGGGGCAGTCTTAGCTGAGGCACAAAGGCAGGCTCAAGCCTATTTGGGCCAGTGGAGCATGAGGACCACCTTGGATTTCTTCCAGACAAGTGAGGAAGCTTATTCTCGGGGGTGGCTGGTGGGCATCTTGGGATGATGGCAGAAGGACTGGGGACAACACCAAAGCCAGGAGGAGGGACAGGCTGAGGGAACCTCAGGGAAATGGAGCACCATCTCTGATCAAGACACACCTGAAGCTTGACACACATGCACCCCGTCAAAACTCTCAAAATTTCCTATGCCACAGAGCTTTCCACTCACCCAACTACCTGTGGCCTGAGACCCTGTCTTGTTCTGATTACATCTCAGAATTCCCCACCCACAGCCCCCAACCTGGACATATGGAATTGTATGTGCCCTCTAACCCCAGCCTGTGAAACTGTACATGTGCTCCGAACCTCCAGACTCTCCCCAGCCCTGCATACCCAGCACAGCCTCTGTAAGTCTCCTACGGAGCCTCTGCCCCAGCAGGAAGCTGGGTGGCTCTGTCCCAGTCCCAGGCTGGCTCCTGCTGTGTGGCACCTTGAACATCACGACTGAGCTTGTGTTTTGGTCTCAGGATAAAAGGCTGTTTGACAGCCAATACAATTCATAACTATCTGAACATGTTTGAATTGGGTTTGCTTCTTTCCAATGAAAACACCCGAACTGAAACGATCTTCGAAACATCCCTCAGCCAGAACCAGCCTTCGAGAAAGGACAAAGCGCTGGCCTCTTGACGCCTTCCAGTAACTCTGCAGGGTGATGTGGAGGAAGTAGAGTAAGACAAACCCACGTGCTTGGAAACGCCATTCCAGGACAAAGCTGGGGGCAGGGAAGGGTAAGAACATCGTGTTGCAGCTGTGCCCCTAGATTAGTCAGTTCAAAAAAATACAATAATGGAAGCTGTAAGTAAATCCCAACTAATTTAAAATAAGTAATGAGCAGAAAGTTTCCTCATCTAATCTGGGAGCCCTGATTAGATCACACAGGAGGTCTGATGTCAGCCCTACTATGTGAGCTTAGCCAAGTCTTTTTAACTTCTCTGCATCTCAGTTTCTTCAGTAAATTGAAGCAACACTTCCTGGTCCTTGACTCGTTGTATTGCCAGGCTCCAATGGGATGATATCTGATCCAGTTCTTTGTAAAGTTATATATTAGCATAGAGCTCTGAAGTTTCCTAAGGTCGGCCTGACCTCAGAAAGCTAAGTTCTTCCTAGCGGGTTCTGTTTTTCTTTTTTTTTTTTTTTGAGAGGGGACAGTCTTGCCCTGTCACCCAGGCTGGAGTACAGTGGTGCAATCTCTGCTCACTGCAACCTCTGCCTCCCAATTTCAAGCAATTCTCATGCCTTGGCCTCCTGAGTAGCTGGGACTACAGGTGCCCACCACCATGCCTGGCTAATTTTTGTATGACTATAGAGACAGGGTTTCACCATGTTGGCCAGGCTGGTCAGGAGTTCAGGCTGGTCTCAAACTCCTGACCTCCCGTGATCTGCCTGCCTTGGCCTCCCGTGGTGCTGGGATTACAGGCGTGAGCCACCGCACCTGGCCCATTTTCTTGACACCATGACTGAATCATGATTCATTTGGGAAAGCTGAGGGCAGGCAAGGGGTGGCTGCAGTACGCACTCACGCACAGACTGCTGGCCAGGACATGTGCGTCTGGAGCTTTTGAGACTCACAAGAGTGGCATGCACATTTTGTAACATTTCCCTGAAAGCAATACTGGGAAGTAAACAATTTTTTTGCAGTGCATTGTCTTGTGCTTAAGGGGAAGACACAGAGCATTTCCTTGAGGGCAGGGATCATTGTCACATTCTTGATTGTGTCTTCTATCAACACAGCCTGGCACACAGACCCAACAGATGCTTGTAAGTTGAGTCGAATTTGGGTTGAATTCTATTTGGCCGGTTACCAAACCAGAGAGTAAGCCCAGGCCTGGACTAGCTGCCATCAGATTGGCTTAAGTGGCTGAGCAAACAGCCTTTGAGCAGCCTGCACTTGTTCTTGCCCGCAGTGATGTCCTGGGAGGAGGGGAGCGGCATGCCTGTGTTTACGGAAGGCAGGGAAGACTTTCTTCCTTTGGGTACACATCATCTACCTGCAAGAGAAGGGTGGGCTCATAGGTGTGAGCTGGAGGCAGATTCATCTCTCACCTGGAAGACGCGATTGGTCCACCTGCTGCATAGGATTTTGCATTTCTGTGGTTTTTCTCTCTTTCTGCTCTTCAGGTTGAGGTGTCACTTTTTTTGTTGTGTTCCTAGGGGCTAGAAAATATGGATGGAATCATGCAGATGATTTCACAAATCCTTGATAGAAAACACTGTTCATGGCCGGGCGCGGTGGCTCATGCCTATAATTCCAGCACTTTGGGAGGCCAAGACAGGCCTGTCACAAGGTCAGGAGTTCAAGACCAGCCTGGCCAACATGGTGAAGCCCTGTCTGTACTAAAAATACAAAATTTAACTAGGCGTCGTGGCACACGCCTGTAATCCCAGCTACTCGGGAGGCCGAGGCAGGAGAATTGCTTGAATTCGGGAGGCGCAGGTTGCAGTGAGCCAAGATCACGCCATTGCACTCCAGCCTGGGTAAGAGTGTGAGAATCTGTCTCAAAAAAAACAAAACAAAACACTGTTCATGTATTTATTCACTGGAGAAGCACACCTGGCCGTGCCCACGATGTGTCTGGTGGTGTCTGCCAAGCTTACAAAGATGAAACCAGAGCACTCCCTCCCTCGGGTGGTGCTGGCTCACGCCCCTCCCAGGACCGGCCGCTCAGTATTCATGTGCATATGGCAGTGCCCACGACATGTTTCTGAACGTGTGTATGTGTGTCTGTATGCCGCATATGTTATGCATATGTGTGTGTGTGTCTCACCAAAAGGGACTTGTTGCTTGCTGTCAATTATCTCTGTGTTGTTTGATGGCAGCAGGAGTGGTCTCACTCCACAACGCACTGATCCTTTGCTCCCTAAGGCTGTTCAGAATGCTTAAAATTAGAGATGCCATCTTGATGCAATGACAAGGAAACTTCTAGAACAACCCTCTCTCTATTGTGAAGAGTTTGGCAAAGGAGTTGAGTTTGAATGCCTCAGTGAAGGGAGGGTGATCAGAATTCCAGCTCAGGATAAAAGAGGGCATCTAGGTCAGTTGTGGTGGCTTACACCTATAATCCCAGCACTTTGGGAGGCTGAAGCAGGAGGATTGCTTGAGCCCAGGAGTTCAAGACTAGCCTGGGAAACATGGTGAAACACCATCTCTACCAAAAAATACGAAATATTAGCCAGGCATGGTGGTGTGCGCCTATAAGGCCCAGGCAGGAGAATCACTTGAGGCCAGGAGTTCAAGTCCAGCCTGGCCAACATGGTGAAACCCCATCTCTACTAAAAATACAAAAACTAGCCAGGCATGGTGGTGCATGCCTGTAGTCCCAGCTACGCAGGCAGCTGAGGCAGGAGACTCACTGGAACCCGGGAGGTGGAGGTTGCAGTGAGCTGAGATTGCACCACTGTACTCCAGCCTAGGTGACAGAGCAAGACTGTCTCAAAAATAGTAATAAAATTGTGTTTAGTGAATGACTATTTCAGGAATCCCTGAAGTTAGTTTTCCTGTAGACTGGACTGGCCCATGGGTGTCTGCAGGGCTGAGGGAGCAGAAGCCGGGCTCCGTCTCACTCTGTTGCACTTCCCTTTTCTCGGTAGTCACAGAAGGAACACTTACAAGAGCTTATGCACTGACACTGGTTCTCCCAGGACGCGTGGCTAGAGTTTCCTGTACAGAGCATGTAGGGTGACCCGCTTTTTATTCTGCGGAACCCTCTGTTGCATTCACAGTTCAACATGGTCCCTTCCTTGTAGGCCAAGGCTTTGAACGTGGCGTATGTGATCTTTGGCGGGTCATCGTCACAGAGCTCTGCAAAGAAAAAGTGAAGCCTATTAGGAGCTCAAGAGGCCCCAGGCAAGTACTCACATATTTAATCCTGTAATGACTTAATCGCCTATTTCTTCACTTTATTTAAAAGAAGATTTTATGCCCCACTTTTTGCTAGAAAGGAACTAAGGCTGCTACCGTTGTCCTTTAGAAGCCTTTGTATCAGAGCTGGCTCAAAAGTTACTGACAAGCAAGTTCCTCTCCAAAGCACAATGTATTTCAAACCTGATGAGTAGAAATTAATGAGGTTTTATTCTGCATATGCCTCATGTCAAGCAAGTATAGAAAGAGAGAGGAGGGCCAAGAAATGTGGAGAAAGGAAGGAGCAGAGTTACGTCTATTTAATTAAGGGACACAATGTGTCTGTGCAAAATACTTTTAAGATATACAAATGGCTAGACTTTCTATAATTAATGATTCTGTGCCATAATTTTGAGAAATACACAGAAAGTGCTTCACTGAACATCTGGCAAACAGGAATGTGTATTTCACACTCACCTGCCCACTTCTGAGTTCACCAAATACCTTCCTATATTATGAAGACCCTACCCTCCCTCAGCCTGAAAAGAAGGACTCTGGTGTCTCACTAAGGACATCAGAAGTAATGGTCAAACATCAAACTATGAAGGGGAAACATGCACAGGTCCAATCAGAAAAATAATTCCATTGCATACTTGGCAACAAGTTCTCTGCTTCCAGAGATTCAATTTTGGGGGAAAATATCACATGCTGGATAAAAGAAGGGGATGGGGAGATGGCGGGGACAGGAAGAGGCAGAAAAGCAGGGGTCTGTAATCCCAGACCTTTGGGAAGCCAGGGCGGTGGATCACATGAGGTCAGGAGTTGGAAACCAGCCTGGCCATCATGGTGAAAACCACAGTCTCTATTAAAAATACAAAAAAAGTAGCCAGGCATGGTGGCATGTGCCTGTGATCCCAGTTACTTGGGAGGCGGAGGCAGGAGAATCACTTGAACCCAGTAGGCAGAGGTTGCAGTGAGCCGAGATCATGCCACTGCACTCCAGCCTAGATGACACAGCAAGACTCTGTCTCAAAAAAAAAAAAAAAAAAAAACTAAACTAAAAACCGAAGGTAGGGAGAAATCAGACAGCTTGGCCATCTCTAATCAACAAGGTACTAAGCAAAAGCAATTTAAATGGGCTCCATGGGCCAGAAATTACAGTGGAACAGGCAACATAAGCACTCAATAAATTTGGTAATTCCATGATAAGGCAAGAGCAGCCGGCAGCATGGTGGGAAGGGAGAAAGATGGATTTCTAACTTCTAGCTCCAGCAGCTTATGAGCCACATAGTTTTATTGTTTTACTTCTCTAAGGCTCAGCTTCATGGTGTAGTAATAATTATTTTAAGCCAGCACGGTGGCTCATGCCTGTAATCCCAGCACTTTGTGGGGCTGAGGAGGGTGAATCACCTGAGGTCGGGAGTTTGAGACCAGCCTGACCAACATGGAGAAATCCTGTCTCTACTAAAAATACAAAATCAGCTGGGCATGGTGGCATGCGCCTGTAATCCCAGCTACTCGGGAGGCTGAGGCAGGAGAATCACTTGAACCTGCGAGGTGGAGGTTGCAGTGAGCCAAGATTGTGCCATTACACTCCAGCCTGGGCAACAAAAACAAAACTCTGTCTCAAAAAACAAAACAAAACAAATCATTATTTTATTGACTTAACGATTATAGGAAATAATATACTAAGGTAACTTGCAGAAAGCCCAGAAAATAATAGGCATGAAATAGATGGTAGCTGTGTTCCTTTCCTTTTTCTCACTGTCCAGAAAAAGAGAACGGTAATTCAGAGACTGGACTGAAGTTTACCTTAACCTTTAACTCCTGCAAAAGGAGAATCGTTTGAGCCTGGGAGGTGGAGGTTACATGAGCTGAGCACCCCAGCCTGGGTTACAGAGTGAGTGAGACTGTCTCAAAATGAAAAAAAAAACAAAAAACCAGACCCCTAAAATGACCCAGATTTTGGAATTAGCACACAAGGAGTTTAAAACAATTGTAATAAGTATGCTCAATGACTTAAAGCAGAGGTCAGTATGCTATGACCTGCAGATTTGCTGCCATTTATTTTTATAAATAAGGTTTTATTGGAAGAAAGACACACTCATTTATTTACATTGTGTCTTTGGCTGCTTTTCTGCTATAATGGCAGAGTGTACAGCTGCAGTGGAGATTATATGGCCAGGTAGCCTAAAATATTTACGCTCTGGCCCTTTCAGAAAAAAAATTGCCAAGTGCTAATTTAAAGAAAAAATGGTTATAATGAGTGAAACAATAGAATAATCTCAGTATATAATGAAAACTATTAATTTTTTTTTTTGAGATGGAGTCTTGCTCTGTTGCCCAGGCTGAAATGCAGTGGTGCAATCTTGGCTCACTGCAACCTCCACCTCCCAGCTTCAAGTGATTCTCCTGCCTCAGCCTCCCAAGTAGCTTGGATTACAGGCACGTGCTACCACACACAGCTAATTTTCGTATTTTCAGTAGAGACGGGGTTTTGCCATGTTGACCAGGCTGGTCTAAAACTCCTGACCTCAGGTGATCTGCCTGCCTTGGCCTTCCAAAGTGCTGGGATTACAGGCCCAAACCACTGTGCCCAGCCAATATTTTTAAAAATAAGAAAACTAAAAGCTACAATATCTGAAATGAGCCCAGCCAGGGCTTGAAGGCAAATCAATAGAAGTTATCCAAACTGATGTACACAAAAAATTTGGAAAAGAATAGATCTTTGGTATCCTGTGAGACAATATCAAATAATGTAACCTACATTTAAGTGAATTCCCAAGGAGAGAAGAGAGAAAGCATGGAGCAGAAAAAATATATGAAGAAATAATGGCCAAAATTTTTGGAAATTTGATGACAAATATTGACTTACAGATCCAGATGTTCACTACACCAAGCAGGATACATATAAAGAAAAGCACATTTAGATACATCATAGCTAAACTGCTGAAAACCAAAGATAATGAGAAAACCTTAAAAGTGGTCAGAGGGAAAGGACACATGCCTGCAGGGGAACAATGATGAATAATGAGTGACTTCTCAACGAAACTATGGAAGACAGAAAATAATGGCACAACGTACTTAAAGTTTTAAAAGAAAAAGCCTGTCAGCCTTGAATTCTACCTAGAGACAATATCCTTCAAAAATGAGAATGAATTTGGTATATTTTCAGATAAAAGAAAGCTTAGAGAATTTGTTCTGGCACATCTGCATTATGCTAAAGAAAAATTTTCAAGCAACAGAGAAATTACAGTAGCTAGAAATATAAATCTGCAGGAAACAACGAAGAACACGAACAAATACTTAGATAAGTGAAAAGATCACTTTTTAATGTCTTTGAAAGAGAACTGTTTAAAACAAAAATAATAATATGGTACAATGGGTTCTATTGAACATG
Source organism: Cebus imitator (assembly GCF_001604975.1). Lineage (NCBI taxonomy): Eukaryota > Metazoa > Chordata > Mammalia > Primates > Cebidae > Cebus > Cebus imitator. The sequence continues at coordinate 838,316 of NW_016107802.1, forward strand.
TAAATGTAAAATATACAGCAGTTCTAGTATAAAAGTTAGGGAAGATGGAATTGTACTGTTTTAGGTTTCTTATATCACGTAGAAAATGGTACAATATTAAGTAAGTAGATTGTGACAAGTTAAGAATGCGTACTGAATAGCCTAGAGAAACCACCAAATAACAGTAGAAAGAGAGTGCAGCTGAGAAGAATACTTAATTTGTTTGGTTAGCCAAACGGAAGAGAGAAGGAAGAATGGAGTAATAGAAATAGAAATGGAACAACTGAGAAACAGAAGGCAAGAAGGTAGACTCGAAGCCAACCCTATCAATAGTCACATGAGACATCAATGGACAAAAATTCATACATTAAAAGACAGAAACTTTCAGACTGGATTAAACAGCAGGGCCCAACTATAACCTGTCTTCAGGAGAACACACTTGAAATACAATAAAAATGATGGGTTGAGAAAAAGGATAGAAAAAGATATATGCTACAAAGATAAACATAAGGAAGCTGACATGGTTGTATTAATATCAGGAAGTAGATCTTAAGAAACATTATTCTCAGATAACATGATTGTTTACATAAAATTACTGAGGTATCTGCAAAATGGCTACCAGAATTTAGCAAGGTTAGCAATTTCAGTATATATATGTATCACTTGTAGGTTAGTTCTATATACTGATGCAACCAACTAGAAAATTAAAACTTTAAAAACAATTGTATTTACAATTACATTAAAAAACATAAAATGTTTATAAATAAGCCTACCAAAAACTTGTAATACCACTAAACTGAAAACTCTGAAATATTGCTGAGACGTATTTTAAAAAACTACGCAAATGGAAAAATATACAAGGTTTATAGACTGGAACCTTTATTTTAAAAAATCTATTCACCTTAAATTGATCAATTCATTCAAGGCAACTACAATCTAAAAATCCAACACTTTTTAGTAGAAATTGGCAAGTTATTTCTAAAACCTCCTTGGAAATGGAAAAGACCTGTAATAGCTAAGACAATCGTAACAAGGTGTACACATTTGGAGGATTCATGACATCTGATATTCAGGCTTTCTACAAAACTATGAAAATCAACGCAGCATAGTATTGGCATAAGGACAAACAGTAATGACACAGAACAGAAAGTCCTGAAATGGACTCATTCATGTTTCTTCAATTGATTTTTTTTTTTTGTTTTTCACAAATAAATGTGCCAAGGAAATTCAATGAGAAAGGGAAAATCTTTTCAACAAATGCTCTGGAACACATGGATAAATGTATGAAGAAAAAAGAACCTCACCTCTTATGCAAGAATTAATTTTATTTTATATATAAGCACAAAGATCTATATACTAGATCTATACATTATAGAAGTAACTATAAAAGGCAAAACTATAAAGCTTTTAGAAGAGGTAAGGGCAAATGGCTTTGCAAGTTGGAGACAGGCAAAGATTGCTTATGGAGGAGGCAAAGGCACTAACTATAAAAGAAAAAATGGAAAATGTCTACTCATCCAAGTCATTAAGAAAATGAAAAGTAAATGATGGACTGAGAGAAATATTTGCAACATATATATTTGTCACAGACATTAGTGTACAGAATATGTAAAGAACAACAAAGCAATACTAAAAGGCAAACAGCCCAAAAAATGGGTAAAGATTTGAACAATCACTTCCCCAAAGAAGATATATGATTATCAATAAACACTTGAAAGTGTGCTTAATATCGGCTATCAATAAAACGCAAATGGAAAACCACGATGATGAGATAGTCCATTGGGGAAATGGAGGAAATGGATAAAAGACTGATACACCAAATATTGGAGAGGAAGCAGAGCTACAGAACTCTCCTACATTACTGATGGCAGTGTTAGTAATGCAATTACTTTGGGACACTTACTTGAAAGTATTTTGGCTGGGCGTGGTGGCTCATGCCTGTATTCTCAGCACTTTAGGAGGCTGAGGTGGGTGGGTCATTTGAGATCAAGAGTTCGAGACCAGCCTGGTCAACATGGTGAAACTCTGTCTCTACTAAAAGTATAAAAATTAACCAGGCATGGTGGCACATGCCTGTAGTCCCAGCTACTCTGGAGGCTGAGGCAGGAGAATCGCTTAAGCCTAGGAGGCAGAGGTTGCAGTGAGCTGAGAGCACCACTGCACTCCAGCCTGGGTGACAGAGTGAGACTCTGTCTCAAAAAAAAAAAAAAGTATTTTTATTGAAGTTAAATATATACCTACCCTACAATTCAGCAGTTCTACTCCTAGGTATTTATCTAAGGTGTGTTTACAGAAAGAGTTTCTTTTTTTTTTTTTTGAGCTGGAGTTTCACTTTTGTTGCTCAGGCTGGAGTGCAATGGCCCCATCTCGTCTCTCCGTGACCTCTGCCTCCTGGGTTCAAGCAATTCTCTTGCCTCAGTCTCCCAAGTAGCTGGGATTACAGGCGCCCGCCACCACACCCAGCTAATGTTGTATTGTTAGTAAAGGCAGGGTTTCACCATGTTGGCTAGGGTGGTCTTGGTCTCTTGATCTCGTGATCCACCCGACTCAGCCTGCCAAAGTGGTGGGACTACAGGTGTGAGCCACTGTGCCTAGCCTACAGAAAGACTTCATAAAATATTTATTTAAAAATAAAACTTCTTTCTTTTATTAAGCCCCTTCTATTCTAGGACATAGTAGCTTTATTAATAATAACCAACTCAGTAATTCAAATATCCATCATTGGGAGAACAGACAAGTAGCTTATGATATAGTCATACTACAAAAACCACTCAAAAATAAAAACAATGAACTGTCGATACAGGCAATATTAATAAATCTCAAAAATATATTGAATAGAATAAGCTAGACACAAAATAGTACCTACACTTTGCTTCCATTTATATGAATTTCAAAAAAAGACAAAAGTTATATCTAGAGACAGAGAGTGGTTTCTTGTGGTAGGTGGATATTGACCAGAAGGCAGAAGTAATGAGAACGTTTATGCAGCTGTACACATTTGTCAAAACTCATGAAATTGTATGCCTCAGATCTGTGCATTTCTTTACAAGTAATTTTTAGCTCAACAAAATCATGGAGAAGCATACTTAGCAACTATTTTGTAATTATTCATTAGCACAAATAGCCAGGATTGACCTCAGATGCTTTTGGAATCTGAGCTCTCAATCACAAGCCAAGAACATTTCTAAACACATCAATTTGAAAAGAAGCAGACAAATTGTCTTGGAGGCAATTTTGTGCCTTAGAAACGCTTTAATTCCATGATGGTGAGTTTTTCTAGACGAGGTCATGGACATTTTCAGAGTCATTATAAATTAGCCTAAGTGTCTGAAGAGGTCATGCAGGGACAAGGGGAAGTTTCAGAACTTCTTATTCTCACAGACTTTCTTTTCATAAAGAAGCTTTCCCGGAATTTAGGAACATGACACCTCCAGGTCTGTAGCTCAGTAACTACTGAAGAGCTTGGCTGTCCTTTTCCCTGAAAGGCCTTGCCAGGAAGTTCCAAACATCACCTGAAGGCAGCAGGAGGTGGAAGAGTGTGAGGGAAGGTACCCTGAAGGGTTGCTCTTTTCCAAGCTAATGGGAATAAATTTGGGATACTTTTTAGCCCTTCTCAGCATAGTGTTATAAAGGCAGCAACAGAACAACATCCAAAAAAAGAATAAAATATTTGTCTAAAAGTCTTGTACAACAATAACAAAGGAAGATTCCATTTCTGTAACTCCAAAATGTTAAAATCATCTTTCTCTATATGATCAATCTTTCATTTATTTTATTATTATTATTTTTATTTTTGAGATGGAGTCTTGCTCTGTCACCCAGGCTGGGGTGCAGTGGTGCAATCTTGGCTCACTGCAACCTCCGCCTCCTGGGTTCAAGCGATTCTCCTGCCTCAGCCTCCCGAGTAGCTGGGATTACAGGTGCCCGCCACCACACCCGGCTAATTTTTGTACTTTTAGTAGAGACGGGGTTTCGCCATGTTGGCCAGGCTGGTCTCAAACTCCTGACCTCAGGTTATCCAGCCACCTCGGCCTCCCAAAGTGCTGGGATTACAGGCTTGAGCCACTGCGCCTGGCCCATTCTTTTATTTTTTAAGACAGCATACAACTGCCCTCATTCTCTAGTTTTTCTCACTAACCATGCTAAAAATTACTTCTCAAAATTCAGCTAGCAAGGCCTTTTCTCTGCCTTCACATTTCCTCCTGTCTTTCCAGACCCACTTCCTGCTTCTCCCAGGGGGTCTGCTCAACATAAACCATTATTTCCTCAAATATTTTCCAATTCCAGCTCTACACACTCCCCCAGCTCACACCACAAGGGGCCTGGGAGCTTGGGAGGAAGACAGAATTTTCCTTAGAAGATGGGAAAATGTAATGAACAAATTTCCACCTTAAAAGCAGAAAAAAAAAAAAAGGTGAGAAAGGGAATATTTTCCTCCCTGTAATTTTAAAGTATGGGCAATTCTGGATGTAGACATCATCATCTTTTCTGAGAGTGAAGTGTCTGGTGCCTACAGACTGTGGGAAAATTTGAGATGATCAATCTGGGAGTTGGGGGCATGGGGTGGTAAACGCTCAAGGATTAGAAGTTGGGGCTCCCCACCCCATCCTAGGGTGTCACCCAAAGGGGTTGGCACAGGCTGAGAAGCAGTGGAGTCCCTGTCTACCCTGCCCAGCACCAGGCAACTGGGTGGTAGTTAGTCTGCTAGGACTGGCCCAGAAACTTGAATGGCACCCTGAGAGAGCCAGGGGTCCCTTGCCCCCCGACTCCAGGGGCTTTCTGTTTGCTTCAGGGTCTTGCCTGGGTCTCCCTGTGACAGTAGGGATGGAGAGTTGGGGCCTGCCTTCATGGTAGCAGGCTGTAAGTGGGTGAGTGGCAGCAGGCCAAGTTCTAGGTGGCTTCCCAAAGCCACATTCAGGTTGGACGGAGCTGCTCTTGCACATGATTTCTGTGGAGCTGGATTTTCTCTGTTGCACACATGGCTAGTATCTGTCTCTCCCTTTGCTCCTGAGCGTTGGGCCCCACATGGGGCTCCAAGCAGGCTGTATCCCTATTCTGGCAATGGACGTACTCTGGACACTGTTAAGGTGAGACGAAAAAAAGAAAGAAAGGAATCAGGGCTCCCAGGAGGAGAACCCTGAACCACAGGCTCTGCGGTGGTGTGGCCTTCCTCTTTAGTTTTTGTGCCTTTTATGTGGGCAGAGGGAAAAAGAGACAGCCAGCAGTTGTCGTGAATCCTGAAAATGCCGAGGGCTTTGGCCTGGAACACGCACAAGACAAGAGTCAGACAGAGCTCTTCTGATGTTGAGAGTGTTTCACATCTTACGCTGGATTTCGCTGTGGATGGTATTAAACAGACACGGGCAGAATCCCACCTGCCGCTCATCCTTTTCCACCTCACTTCATCACTGCTGCTGAAGTGCACGCTCGTGGGTGTATCTTTTCTTGTGGATTTGTTGCCCCCAGGAATTCCGAATGCAGTTGAAAGGCAACACTCCGTGGGAGCTTTTGCTTTGTCTGGCTGAGACCTTGGCAATCACAAGTGACAGTGATGGAGGGCCACCTCCTCTGGACTGCATCACAGAACAGGTCTGGGAGAAAGGTGGGTATGAATGAATGGCCCTGGACAGGGCTTCTCTTTCCACTGTGAGGTTTCCCATTCAGTGGATTGCTAAAGATTCAACTTCTCTGTCTCTTCGTGTACCTGCTAGAAGGGGAAAGGCCAGCCATTTCCTGCCATACATGACCAGAACGACCTAGCCCAGGACAAACAGTGACAGATACAGGGATTCAAGCCAGCTTTTCTGACTCCGAGACACCTGCTCTCTCCTTTCGAGTGTGACACTCTGCTCTCAATCACTTATCGCTCTTCCCAGAAGGACAAATGTGCGGCCTCTACGTATTGGATTTCAAATAAAAGATGAAGAACTTGGTGAAATGAGGTGGTCTTTGCCTTCCTCGTCACTATCTGCTCCTCCTGGCAAGATGCCTTATTATTTCTTGCCACTGAGCTTAAGTGGAAACAAAACAAAACGCACAAACAAGAGGCTCCATTCACAGTAAGGACAAACACAGCGCCCGCGGGCTTCCCTGATGTGGAATAACCAGCCCTCTTTATCTGATTTGGCCTCATACCCACAGCTCTACTCCCCCAGTCTGAAAGCTGCCCCTTTAATTTTTAACTCTTCATTATTAGAATTGGAGTAGAACTAAAATTCATTTTGCCTTGAGCTACTTTTGCCTCCCTTAAGTTAACCAGAAATACCCACCCTGGAAGGCGACGTGGGAGACAGTCATTTGAGTAGAGAGCGGACGCCACAGCCGAGGAAGGACATCCTGGCTGGCTGCCCCAGAGCCGGCAGGACGGGTGCCGAGGTGGTTCCCAGCAGCGTGTGTGCAGACCACCCCCCCCCCCCCCTCCTTCCTGTAAACTTTGGCGTCCCCCCACCCGCCTCCCCCCCCCGCCCAGGATCTCGCAGATTGGGATTTGACAGGGCACGTGTGGTTGTGGAGGCTATTTTTTCTTTTCTTTTTTTTTTGAGACAGAGTCTTGCTCTGTCGCCCAGGCTGGAGTACAGTGACAGGATCTCAGCTCACTCCAACCTCTGCCTCCTGGGTTCAAGCAGTTCTCTGCCTCAGCCTCCCGAGTAGCTGGGACTACAGTTGCCTGACACCATGTCTGGCTCATTTTTGTATTTTTAGTAGAGATGGGGGTTTTACCATGTTGGTCAGGCTGGTCTCGAACTCCTGACCTCATGATCCACCTGCCTCGGCCTCCCGAAGTGCTGGGATTACAGGCGTGAGCCACCGCGCCAGGCCCGTTGAGGTTGTTTCTAACAAGCTCCCACACGATGCTGGGGCTGCAGATCCGCAGACCACACTTGGGGTAGTGAGAATCTCCAGCGAGCAAGGCCCCGGCTGCTGCTCGGTCCCCTCTCCACCTGCCCCTCGGTGAGGACAGGACCCCACGCCTCCAGTGCGCTGTGAGCGCTGCTGCATCTGTATCCCCAGCTGTTTGTGCCCAGATGCTTCTTCACTCAGCACCTAACAGTCAATAGAACATCATTGGCTGGAGGAGAGCTGAGTGGATGAGAAGCGTTTATGGGTTGAGTCATTTTTTTGTTGTTGTTTCTTCTCTGATGTTCAAAGTGAGAGATAACTCACCTGGCCCCTGCAGCCCGTGTGAGCAACATGAAAGATAAAGGAAAAAATGGGCTTCTAAAGGCTGTGGACCGAGACTGAGATGAGATCCTTTGCTCTGTGGATGAATCAAGGTCAAACTGTTTTACTCTCAGCCCAGCCAGCACTGGGTAAAAGCCTTCATCCCTCTCCTCTTCCCTATCCATGTATCAGAGCTTTAAGCTCTACTTTTACCCAGTGAAGATTACAGTAACTCACAGAGCACAGGAAACTTCTAGATGATGATTCACTAAGCTTTACAAGGGACACAGGTGTGCATCAAAAGCTTGGGCCACTAGGTAAAGAGGGATCTGGTTCTTGCTCTAACATGGTTCATCTTCTGTATCAGAATCAGACAGATTCTGGGTGTCAGAGAGCCCAGTCTTCCTCCTATTCCGCTCACTGGCTCCCTTAGGTCCCTTCTCATTTCAGGTGCTCTGTCTGTAATATGAAATGAAAAGAACCCTCCCCCCCCCCACGGCAAATTGCACAATCCCTTAAGCTCATTGGCTCCCAGAAGAAATCCCCATGGGAGACTGGAAAGAGGATGTTGGAGCCAGAGGCTATCTCTGAGAGTTAGGTGAAGTTTACTGTTTAATAAGAACTCCAAAGATATGCCTAATCAAAGGTTGTCTCTCACTTCCTTGGGAAACCCAAAGAAGCAGTTTAGGCCTTATAGAAAGTAAGTGATTTGGGTGCAAAATAAAATAGTGTAAAACATGTTGAAAATCCCTTTTGAAGGTATCATAGAATCTGAGAACTAGAAGAGACCTCAAAGATCATAAGGTCAACCTCTACATTCATAAGAAACTGAGCCTATGGTCATTCCACAAGTTTGTGGCAAGCCTTGGATTACCACAAGCCTTGGTTTATAACAGATTATCAAGTCCCCTGACTCCCAGTTCAATGTTTTTCCAACATCCAGAATCATAATCTTCAAGAAGGAGCTTGCTTTCCCCCTGTCTGTTGAAGGTTATCTCTTAAAAAGAGGTGGAGCTATGTCTAAAGTATCTGGGTGCTGGGAGGTGTTTGTGTGATGTTGTGGTTTAGTTCAGATCATTATCTTTGAAGAAATCAGAGGGCTCAGGCCCTCCACTTGGGGTTATTTATGTAATAACAACTATGATATCTGAGCCTTGCCTTTGTGCTGCTGCTTTGCATATATTACCTTCAATGCTCACTACGGCTCTGAAAGGTAGATATTGTCATCCCCGCTTTACAAAGCAAGAGATTGAGGTTCAGAGAGATTAAGTAAGTTGCCTAAACCACACAGCTCAAGGTGGCAGGACATAAGTCACATGAAAGTCTACCATTGCTGCCCTCATGTCTGCCGTTTAAAAAAATCTCACTTTTACTTTCAGGAAATTCTTTCAAATAGCAAACATAAATGCACACAAAGAAGCAAGGAGGAAGAGGACAGAATTGTATAGAAAAGGTTTGTAGAGGCAATTTGCTCTAAGGTTATTTATTCTTTTAGAGGAGAGCTATGATATTGGTTAAATCTGGACTTTGTGAAGTCTGGATTCATGTTAAAATGTTAAAAATTACATCTAAGGGCCGGGCGCGGTGGCTCAAGCCTGTAATCCCAGCACTTTGGGAGGCCGTGGCGGGTGGATCACGAGGTCAAGAGATCGAGACCATCCTGGTCAACACGGTGAAACCCCGTCTCTACTAAAAGTACAAAAAATTAGCTGGGCATGGTGGCACG
>NW_016107802.1:847321-893214 GCF_001604975.1 Cebus imitator
AAAAAAAAAAAAAAAATTACATCTAAAATGACAGAGTGAAGTGAATAACTTACAAGCTATTGGAAAAAAAAGAATAAAATAGGATAGAATCTTACTTAAATCAAAAGATGGGGGAAAATGCATAGAAAGAGAAATTAAAATTAAAGACCAAAATAAGATAGTGAAAATTCATCAAACTCTATCAGTAATAATTATCAATGTAAATAAATTAACTCTGCAGTTAAAGAATGTTGGACTATATAATTAAACATATGCAGTTATAGGCTATTTATAAGAGACATGCTTGAAGTATTAGGTTTGAAACTATAAGAATGGACAATTGAATCAAAGGAGTTATATTCACATCATACTTCAAGGCAAAAACATTAATAGAAATACAGAAGTCAGTATGTATTGCTAATGGTTCAATTCATCAGGAAAACATAAAAATTCTCTATGTGTATGCACTCAAAAACATTACTTCAAAATATACAAAACAAGCACCAGGAAAACATAACACTTATATACTTCTATGCACCCAATAACATAACTTCAAAATGCACAAAGCAAATATTGACAAAACAAGGATACATTTAGAAATCTACCATCATCATGAGAAATTTTAACAATGTCTTCCTTTACAATGGATAGGTCAAACAGACAAAAAATCGGTAAGAATAATCAAATGTAATAAACACAATTAACAAATTTGATTCCAACAATAGCAGAGTCCACTATTTTTTAGAGCATATACGTGGGACATTTACAAGGCAGTAGAGGAGCTGAAGGCAAGCTAGGGGCATAAGCGTGGGTATCTATGGTCTAGGAAAATGGAAGTTTAGATAAGGAATAGACAGAAGGAAATGAAGGTAAAACTCGGGGTGTCAGAATCTTCCTCCCCTTTCACTCACTGCCTCCCCATGGTCCCTTCTCATTTCCAGTGTTCCGTCTGTAACATGAAATGAAAAGAATTCCTCCCAGACCCCTGGCCAAATTTCAGAAGACCTAAAGCTCACTGACTTCCAGAAGAAATCCCTATGGGAGACTGGAAAGAATTTTTGGAGCCAGAGGCTATCTTTGATAGGTGAAGTTTACTCTTATGAGAAGCTGGGCTTCTGTAGATTTGGATTTACCAGCCTGAAAAGCGTCATACCATTTTTTTTTTTGGTAGAGTTGTTTTTTTGAGACAGGGTCTTGCTTTGTCACCGAGGATGGAGCACAGTGGCCCAATCACAGCTCACTGCAGCCTCAACTTCCTGGCCTCAAGCTCTCCTCCTGCCTCACTGCCTGAGCCTCCTGAGTAGCTGGGACTGCAAGCATGCATCACTGTGCCCAGCAAATTTTTGTATTTTTTATAGAGATGGGGTCTTGCAGTATTGCCCAGGCTGGTCTCAAACTCTTGGGTTCAAGTGATCCACCTGCTTGGACTCTCAGAGTGTTGGGATTACAGGCATGAACCACCATGCCCAGCCAAGATTTTAATTTTTATTTTACCAAAGATTTTTATTATTATCTCATTCAGTGATCAGGACATGTAGGCTTTAGTCACTTGTTGGAAGTTACCCAGCTAGTCTGGGCATGGTGGTGCATACTTGTAATCCCAGCACTTTGGCAGGCTGAGATGGGCAAATCGCTAGAGCCCAGGAGTTTGAGACAAGCCTGGGCAACATAGAGACCCTGTCTCTACAAAAAATACAAAATTTAGCCGGGCATAGTGGTGTGCACCTGTGGTCCCAGCTACTCTGGAGTCTGAGGTGGGAGGATCACCTGAGCCCAGGAGATAGAGGCTGCAGTGAGATTGCTTCACTGTACCCCAGACGGGGTGACAGGGTGAGAGCTGTCTCAAAAAAAAAGAAAGAAGGAAGGACAGAAGTTACATAGCTAGTGGTGCAGACCAGTACCAGAGATGGACAGACAAAGTGCCACCTCCACAGACTACAGACAAAAGCTACAGTCCACTATCTCTGCTGCCAGCCTGATCCCCGGTGACACTGAGAATCTGGTCAGGTGGGTTACTCACCTGATGGTTCTTTCTCACTTACTCTCGACTTTCTTTGTTTTTGAACTCCCTCAACTTTCCTTTTTCACTTATCAAAATTTCCCCATTTGTACTTATCATTTGCTCTTTTTCTTTTCTTTTCTTTCTTTTAGATGGAGTTTAGTTCTGTTACCCAGACTGAAGTGCAGTATGTCGGCTCACTGCAACATTCGCCTCCCCGGGTTCAAGCGTTTCTCCTGCCTCAACCTCCTGAGCAGTTGAGATTACAGGCACCTGTCACCATACCCAGCTAATTTTTGTATTTTTAGTAGAGATGGGATTTCACCTCATTGGTCAGGCTGGTCTTGAACTCCTGACCTCAGGTGATCTGCCTGCTTTGGCCTCCCCAAGTGCTGGGATTAGAGGCGTGAGCCAAGGCATCTGGCACATTTACTCTTTTTTTCTGTGGTTGTCTCTCTAAGGCTAATTCCCCCACTGTGCACTGTGCCCCCCCTCCAGTTACCCACTCTTGGGCAACTCTAGTCTCACCAGGTCCCCTCTACCAGCTGATGAGCATCCCAGGTATGTAAAGGTCCCCCCAGCAATCAGTCCCCTCTTTTCCTCACAAGTCAGTAACTCCTGAGAATCGTGTCTCTCACTGTTTCTACTTCCTGTCTAACCCATCCCATGACCCCCCTGCATCTTGTGCTTCCACTGGAACTATTTTTACAAAGTGCATCAAGAAGCTCCTAGTGGCCAAGTCCAGTGGCATTCATTCTCCTCAAAATTCGCTTAGCCCTTGGTTTCTTTGACTTTTCCTTCCTGAAATTTTATTTTTGGCATCATAAGAATCATGAGTTCCTGGTTCCAAATTTCTTTGGCTTTCTTTCTCTGAATGCTCATTTAACTTGCATTTTAAAAATGCTTGGCCAGGCATGGTGGCTCACGCCTGTAATCCCAAGACTTTGGGAGGCCAAGGCAGACGGGTCACCTGAGGTCAGGAGTTCAAGACCAGCCTGGCCAACATGCTGAAATCCATCTCTACTAAAAAATAGATGGGTAGATTGCTTGAGCCCAGCAATTCTAGATTAGCTTAGGCGAACTGGCAAAACTCCATCTGTACAACAATTACAAAAATTAGCCAGACATCGTGGCGCACACCCGTAACCCCAGCTATTTGGGAGGCTGAGGTGGGAGAATCACCTCAGCCTGGGGAGGTCAAGACTGCAGTGAGCCATGATCATGCCACTTCACTCCAGCCTGGGTGACAGAGTGAGACCCTGTCTCAAGAAAAAAGAGAAAGAAAAGAAAAAAGAAGCTCTTTAATTTACCTCTCCTTTGCCCTCATATTACATTATTTCCCAAGGGTCATTCCACCTCTGCAGCACCCTTGCACACATCTCTTCTCTCCGCCGACTTTTGATATCTTTTGTGGTTCCATACAAATGTTAGTAGTTTTTTTCCATTTCTGTGAAGAATGTCATTAGCATTTTGATAGGAATTCCATTGACTCTGTAGATTGCGTTGGATAGTAGGGTCATTTTGATAATATTAATTCTTCCAATTTATGAATATAGGATGTCTTTCCATTTTGTGTGTGTTCTGTTCAGTTTCATTCATCCAGTGTTTTGTGGTTTTCCCTCCTGGGTTAAATTTATTCATAGGTATTTTATTTTTTTGTAGCCCTTGTAAACAAAGTGATTTTCTTGGTTGCTTTTTCAGCCAGTGTGTTCTCCTTTCTATTGACTTTCAAGGCTTGACTACAGTCGTCCTAGCTGCTCACCTGCTGTGGCAAGAGCATCCTATCATTTCTCTCTTCCTTTCCTCTCTNATGCCATCAAATCAAGCATCCTCAAGCACAGAACTGACTGACCAGTGGCCTAATAAATGGCTTGGAGATAAAATCTGATGTGTCCTCCACCTTTGTGATTTATCTCTGATAACATCAACAAAAAGAAGCAGCCTCCCTTTGCTCCCTTTTGTCCAGCAAGTGGGTTTTCTAACATGGAATAAGCTCTTGTTGAGATGGAGTGAATGTATTTCATTGCTTTACTTTGGGCATCGAGCTGCCAATCAAATAGCAGATGACAGATTCCTCAAGCCATTAACCAGTCATGGAACCATAGAAGCTTCTCAGGCACCCCAAGCCATTTCGTTTTACCGTGCTGATATGTCCTATTAGGCCTCTTGACATAATGCCCCTGCCCATGAGCCGGGCAACAGAAGGAATGCTGCTCTTAGCTGTAAAGGGCCTGAAAGGTGGGTTGGCGTTCATCTGGCAGGTTAGGCACGTCAGGCCATTCTGGCAGAGAATGTGTAAAAGTGCGAAACAGCATCAACATATTGAAGCTACAAGAAACTACAAGTAGAATGTTTTGCTGAAGCATGAATTGTGTGAGGGTATGAAAGATGGACAGATGAGGGTCAGTTGAAATAACACAAGTGAAATTGACATCTGTAAAATGCTCCACAAATTTTGATTGTTGCTACAATGACCTCTTGAGCAGTGTTGTGTTAAGAACCAAATGATAAAATATATAGTTACTTTCTAAGCTGAAAAACAGTATCGAAAATGTTAATTACTTAAAGGTTGATTGTGTCAGATCAAGGAAATAGAGTTTCTTTTGAATTCATATTCTAAGAACTACTTACGAGAACGCTGTATTCGGTTCTTTCCTCTCACCTGTATTCACGTTAATAGATTAAACAGATTTCAGTCTACGGAAGCATGGTCAATTCTCCGATAGCTGTCAACCAAATTACCGTGGTTGAATATGAATACTTTCAGTCATTTTTGGTTGTTGTTGACTGCCAATATCACCTATTATTTATGTAAACTGTCTTATATACAAATATACTTTTATATATAATTTAATTTTTTTTCTTAGCCATCACTCAATCACACCTGAATTCGTGATATATGGTATTGTCTTAGTTGCTCACTTTGCCTTTTGTCTCTCTTTTCCTAAATCTACATTTTCTTCCCCAAAGACACTCAAAGACTTAGTGTTATCTTTGGGTTTTTCTCATTCGAGTTGACTTTAAAAGAACCCTTGTTATTAGTGATCTGATAAAACTGGTAACACAGATAAGGCACGCACAGTTGTTGGAAACGAGAAGACAAAAAGAATCATTCTATGTGAGGAATTTAATTACGTACTTAGAAAAGCCAAGACGGCTAAAGTATTAGAACTATTAGGAGTTTAACAAGGTGGCCAGATAGAAAATCCATTTATAAAATTCAACATTTTTTATATATCAGCAATAACCAATCCAAAAATATAATGGGAAATGATATTTGTTAACAGTTGCCAATCCTTAGTTGCCAGAAATGTGCTAAGTTCTGAACAGAAGCTCCTAGAACTGGGAGAGATGTTCATTAACTGTGGACTTTTAACATCAAGAGTACTTTGAGCAATTAAAGGATAAGTTAATTCTAAAAGTAGAATTAAAACATATAATACACAAACCAGTAGAAGGAAAAAAGAAAATAAAGGAAACTCAGTTTAATAGAAGCCAAGAAAGGATAAATACAACAGTAAAAGAAAAATAAGGGTTAATAAAATTTCAAAATAAAATAGCACGAATAAGTTCAATTGTAGTGCAATAAATATAAATGAATTAAGCTTGCTTGTAAAAGACAGAGATATTCTGATTGAGGGGGAAATTTTCCCCCAAAGTCCCCTACAAGGTCTATTTTTGTTATTTGGAGAGACATCTTTATAGTGACATGTGAAGGTTGAACTAAAGGGCTGGAAAATATATTGTATGCAGATATTTAGCAACCAAAAGAAAGCTCTATAGCTACAATAACATAGACCAAGAAAGTATTTTCACAGATAAAAATCTGTGGAAGTTATAATAACCTTGAACCTGTATACACTCAACAATACATATTGTTGATAAGGTGGCCAGATATAAGTTAGCTCTGTACCTACAATAACATAAGAAAAACTAGATCAAAAAAGTATTTTCACAAGTAAAAATTATTCTAGAAGTTATGATAATTTTGAACCTGTATACACTCAACAATACATATGGCTGATAAGATGAAGAATTACAAAGAGAAATTAATTCTATAGTCAAACTGGAAAATGTTAACACATTGGCATCTGATTTTAGCAATGTATCAAGAAAAAAAAATCCTGATCAGTCAGAATTTATCCCAGCTATAGTGAATGATTTAATATTAGAAAATCTCTCAATGTATGTACTTTTATGATATAAACGGGGAAAACCCATATGATCATTTTAATAGAGGAACATCTTTAAGAAGAGGAGCATCTAATGATGATGAAAAGAATATCCATTATTGATTAAAAGAAAAAACTTTTAAGATAATATAAATAAAAGGTATCATGGTAGATGCTGAAATCTTACAGAAAATAACATGTGCATGATACCTTAAAAGCCTTCTATTTAATAGTGGAAACATACAATTCCTGCCTTTATTCTCTACGGTATTGAACACCCCATTGAATGCAGTGGAACAAGCAAAAGAAATCAGAGGAATAAGAAGTGGATAAGAAAAAATAAAATTATCATTTATAAATAATAATGCCTACTTAGAAAATCCAAAAATCTATAATCCATAATACAGAAAGAAGACTTACAAATCAGTAAGTAAAAAGCCAACAACCCAATAAAAATAAGGACAAAGGATATGAACAAGGAGGCCACAGAGACGACCAAAAATACATGTGAAAGCATGCTTAATATCACCAGTTATCATTGAAACTTAAGATAGTAATGAGATTTTATTTCATATTATCAGATTGGTAAAAGAACGTTAAAATCTCCCAATGGTAAGTGATGATGAGTAATATATGAGGAATTCAGGATATTTCATAAATTGCTGATGAGGATTGTAGATCAGCATAGCGATTTCAAAGAGAAAAATTTAAATATAGCAGTAAAATGGAAGCTGTCCATGTTCTAGCATCAGTGACCTCACTTCTGGGGATATTCCTAGAGAAATTCTTGCACATGTACACACATTCAAGGCTGTTTATTAGAGCATTGCTTGTAATAGGGAAAAATCAGACACCAACTGTCCATCAAAAGAAGGTTAGATTAATAAACTCTGGCATTATTAACTCTGTATTATCATACCATGTAATAACGTACAGTTAAAAAGAATAATCATCAAGAATGAATCTCAAAAATAGTGTTGAGTGAAGTTGCAAAAAGAAACAGTATATTATATATTTATGTATAAAATATATATGTATATATTATATATGTGTATATTATGTATATATTTGTATATATTATGTATATATTATATATAGTATCTATTGTATATCTATAAAATATATACTATATATAGTATAAAATATATACATATATAATATATGTATATATTATAAAATATATACATATATAATGTGTGTATATAATATGTATATATAACATATGTATGTATTATGTATAAAATACATAATATATTTATATATAAAATATATAATATACATAAATATATAATATACTGTTATATATTTATATTATGTATATTATGTATTATATTTATGTATATTATGTTATATAATGTATACATAATACATAATATATACATAATATTACATAATATATAAATATATTATAAAATATACATAATATATATTTTGTATATATATACAGATAATATACATAAATATACATAAAATACATAATATATACAAATATACATTATGTATATATAATGTATAATTGTTATATATATTAAAATTTTATACATAAATATATACTCTTTGCAACTTCAGTTGCAATAACAAATATTATTTATTATTAAAATGTATAATATACTGTTTCTTTTTGCAAGCAAAGTTGCAAAAAGAAACAGTATATTATATATCTATGTATAAAATAAAAAACAAACCAGGATTGTATATTGCATCAGGAGATACAGCCCAGGTTCAAGAGACCAATTACTGGAGGGGAAGAATGGGATTGTGTTGGACGCAGAGGGAGCTCCACTATATCTACAGCATATATTTGTTCTTGTTTTTGTTTTTTGAGATGGAGTCTTGCCCTGTCACCCAGGCTGGATCTCGGCTCACTGCCAACTTTATCTCTTAGATTCAAGCAATTCTCCTGTCTCAGCCCTGCGAGAAGCTGGGATTACAGGTGCCCACACCACACCAGGCTAATTTTTGTATTCCTTTGTATTTTTAATACAGACAGGGTTTCACCATGTTAGTCAGGCTGGTCTTGAACTCCTGACTTCAGGTGATCTGCCCGTCTCAGCCTCCCAAAATGTTGGGATTACAGGTGTTGGGATTATAGGCATGAGCCATCGCACACACAACAGCATGTATTTAAAATAAATGGAAAGACATGAAACAACCAAAATAAACTGTAAACATTTACTGACTCCTGATGGTGGACATGTGATGGCTATATTCATCTTTGTGTTTTTTGTATTGTTTGAAATTTTAATAATCTTAAAATATTTATAGAACAAATAGGTTTTTCTTGCCAACCTCCCAAATGCTGATTCTTTACCAAAGCCTCTTCCAAAGGAAGTGATGAGTTCAGAGCCTTTTCCTTTGTCCATGGATGTGGAAATTTATCAGAGAAAGAAACCCCCTTTCTCCCAACTCAGTGGCAAGGCCACAGCGGGAAAGTCCAACTCCCAATTTTGTTTATTAAGTTAATCATCTGAATCACCTCTCAGTCCTCAGCAGCTGAATTCAACACAATTAAGCCTAGAGTATCTTCCTGGAGTAGCTGGTAGTGATGCAGGACAGGTGAGCCTCAAGGTGGGGCTTAGCCCACAAGGGTTCTTGGCTTTACCCAGGAAGAAATTCAGAGGCAAGCCGGTGGTAGAATAGAAGAAAACAGCTTTATTGAAGTGGCAGTGTTACAGTTCTGGCTATGTTACAGCTCCGTGACTGCTTCTGCAGAGCAGGCTACCCCAGAGGCAGAGAGTAGCAGCTCAGGTCAGTTCTGCAGTCATATTTACACCTACTTTTAATTACCTGCAGTTTAAGGGAATTTCTGCAGTTTAAGTTTATGCAGAAATTTCTAGGGAAGGGGTAGTAACTTTCGGGTCCTCTGGTCACTGCTATGGAAAGGGGCAGGAGCGCCTGGGTGTTGCCATGGCAACGGTAAGCCGACATGGCACACTCACGGACGTGTATTACGGAAAGCTGCTTCTGCCCCAGGCCTGTTCTTGCTAGTCCTCGGTTTGGTCCGGTGTCTGAGCCCTGCCTCCAAAAGGCCATGGTAGGTTCTGAATGAGTACTTGGTGTTGGTATTGGCACTAGTGCTGTTACCCATTGATTGGTTCTTTCATTCAAACATTCGCCTTCCTTGTTTCTTTTTTTTGTTTTCAAATTTTGACTTATTTATTGAATTAAATAATATTATGTATAAAACGGCAATCTATATACAGAGCAATTTAATGCATCATAATATATACAATTATCTTTACAAAGTCAGGATGCAAGATTTCATTCAGCAAGCACAAATGTTGAGGGAAATGTGGGAGAAATAAAGTGCCTGTTTTAGGGCTTGGGGGGATTTAAGGAAGTTGCTGTCATCAAAGAAAAGTTGCCTGATTCCCCAGGGAAGGGAGAAGAAGGCGATGTGCTTCACGGAGGACATCTTGGGGCACTTGGGCACATCCCTGTAGTAATTAGCACAGAAGCATTGTGAGTTATTTGTTCTCTGACCCACAGTTTCTGAGGCCCGGTTGGCTGGGTCAAGTAGTCAGAGTTTCCGCAACCCAAAAATAAGTAGCTCACAGAGTAAGACCGTTTTGGAGAACAACTGTGCCTTACTCAACTTATTAAACCAAACCAAACGAAACAGAAAAAGATGGGGTATGGGGTGGAGGGATCTAGTTATTTTCTCCTTACTTAGAAGGGAAAAAAGAAGCAAGGAACTAAAAATATCCCTACAAGCAGCTGCTGCTAAACCATCACATTTTGGGACCTCAAATGCGTCCGCAAATGAAATGTTGGGTGCTGGTTATTTTCTAATCCTGGGAGTCTTCTTGGTCGACAACAAGCTTCCGGGCATGAAGGAGTTAACCACAAGCTCACCACAGAATGTCAACCCGATTAAAATTAAAGAGTTATCAGATTTAAAAGGGGGAAGTAGAAACACACTCTTTTTCTTTCTCTGAAATCTAAAAGCAGTTTTTCCTCAAATCTTTAAAACCAATTTCTTGGGATGGAGTCATATTTTTAGTAGAAATATGCTAAATCAGTGACTCCCACCCACAGTCTTTTCTGCAAGGAAAGAGACTTTTCTGAGAAATTGGAGCAAGGAGCTGAGGCAATTTTCAACTCAACGGAATTTCCCCTGAGATTGTAAAGAAAGACAGACTAAGTAAGTATAACTTACTTATAGGTAGAAACTTAAGAGGGAAACAGAAAAGAAGGAAAAAGAAAAAGTCATGAAAAACGATGGCAGCCTCTGAAGTCATGATGCTAAGTGTTCCTCCCGGGAACTGAGGCCCAGATGGACTCGGGTGAGGGCCGGTCTTGTTGACACCAATCCTAATTGTGTCAGGCAGGCCAAGCCCACGTGTCCAGAACCCAGAGCTCCAGTAGGGGTTCCCAGCAGCCAGGCTCACTCTGCCCTGCTCCTCACCCATTTCCCAGGGGTGCCTTCTTGTACCCCTTTTCCTTCCTGCTCTCAAGAATTCACACTCAGTTATACAAGACACGAGCTGCATAAATTGTGTGTTGTTGATAGGTATGCCCTTCAACATGCCCTTCCATGGAGAATGATAATCCAAATGTGGAAACACAGGGTGAAAACCATGGGAAGCAGGGAGCACTGATTGAGGTTCTGGGGTGCTGGGACCTTCAGATACTGCATGATATGCTCGTCTACCGTGATTTTGCTTAACAAGGGTTCAGTAGAGACAAACAGCATCATGAAAGTATCAAATCCACGTGTTCACAGGTGCTACCCCAGACATCGGGGAAGACAATGACATTTCAGGCACTGCAGGATTGCTGGGGCGGACAGCACAGAGCAGAGAGAAGGTTAAGATTATAGGTTACATGGTACCAAAAGCCCATGCCTGTGCTCCAGGGACTGGCCTCGGACACAAATGCAACCTCAAGGCTTTTGATGAGCTCAGATACTCCCACAATGGGCATTCACACTGGGCTTCTTGGAGAGCTGAATTCCAAGGTGGCCACATTTCCTGAGGACACGGGAACTTAAGATGCAGGCGGGGAGCCTATGTCCTATTAGAAGGTTCAAAGGCTTCCTCAGCACAGTGCTGAGAAGATCCTGCTTTTTACTTGGGTGTAGGACAAGTTGTTACTAAGCCATAGAATGTCAGGACTGAAAGGGGCAAAGACCCTCTCCATCTCTCTGCATGCTTGTATGGAGAGCATGTAGGCATTGTGCAAGGACTCTCAAATCCCTGCACACCCTGTGCATGCCCTAACCCTGAGGAAGTGCTGGACCCTTGCTGATCTGCGGAAGGCATAATCAGACCATGTGGACACAGCCAGCCCACAGGGCAACCCCCGTGCCAACAGCATTCCATCCCAACCTCACACCATGTGCACACCACCTGATGCTGTTGGGGTCAGGAGTGTGGCCTGTGCCACACCCAGAGCGTAGGATGAACATAGAGGAAACACTAGGATGGCGAAGGCCATTTGTCACCTGGGGGCCTCAGAAGCCACAGCACCAGAGGAGAGCTCAGGAGTCAGCCCACTCCAAAGCTATTCCTGCCCGAAGCATGCACCCTCATCCTGCACTCTGTGCCTCCAGGCCACTGAGAACAAGTCACGTCAGTGAGGCGCGACACACTGCATGCCGGCACACAGGAAAGCTCACACACGCAAATGCTCGCGGCTTCCCAGCCACAGATGAAGGAGCTTATTATGAATATGAAGGATAATTAACATTTTATTTTGTTAGACATCACTATTCAGATATAATAAAGTATATAAATATAAATACATCATAAATGAAATATATAAAATACTATATCATCTTGTGAAATTATCTTATATGATAAAATAACTATACAACTATATAATAAGCAATTAAGATGTTATATAAAATACTATAGTATACTCATTAATAGAATTAGTATATTATGTCATATAAATATTTAATAAAAGACATCATACAGTACTAGAGTATAATAATGTGGTTGCAATGAATACTTAGGCAGTAATTAATTATGAGATGATGTCTTCTTCTCATCTCCATTCTATAGAGGCAGGAACTAAGGCACAGAGAGGCCCAGTGACTTTTCCAGAGCCACACAGCACCTCAGTGGTGGAGCTGGGACTTGGACCCAGACAGCCTGAAGAGCGCATGCTCTTACCCACGAGTGTCTGCCTGTCCTCCCCCCTTTCCATCCTCATGTGCTGGCTGCATCCTGCTCCTGAGGCCCCTGTAGACTCTGACCCTCAACTGCCGTTATCATGTGTCTGTCCTGCATCACAGGACGGCTGTCATGGGAGTCCTGAGGGCAGGGGGTGATGAGTAAGCATGAAGAGGGGTTGCTGGCCTTCAGAGATTTTAGAAGCTGGAGTTGCCAAATATTTAGGCTGGATTCGATGCATGGAGGACAGAAAGGAAGAAATGAGGATTTTGCTCAGATTTCCTGGGCAATGGGGAGGATGGGGTACTATTTATTGAAATAGCAAAGAGAGGAGAAAGAGCAGGTCCGGGAAGGAAGGACAGTTTTGGAAGTGTAGACTGAGCAGCCTGTCAGGCATCCACATAGAAAGGTCCGAGGGAAGGGTCCTTGGCCATGCAGACTAGAAGTCCAACAAGTCACGTTTAATGAGCACCTACTCTGCTCTGGTCACTCTTAGCAGGCTAGCTTATGTAGCCTTACAGCACCCAGCAGGGTCTGTGTCATTCCCATTTTATATGAACAGAAGCTGAGGTCCACTAAGTTTAGGAACCTGCCCTCATGGACGCCCATGGAGGTTACTCAGTGGCCCACGGGTTTGCCTTTATGTGTCCCTTCATCTTTACATGAGCCCAGTGCTGTCTCTCCAAAGTACAAGTATGAGACCCCTCTAGGATGTTCTGTTCCTTCCAGGACAGTTTAAATCCAGTGACATGACGAGGCTCCAAGACACAGCTCATGCCCAGCTTCAGAATCCCCACTTCTACCATGTGCCTGAGCTCTCCTGCCTTGCATGGCTCTTGGAGCTCACCACGTGTTTTGTCTTGGGCCTTGCTCATTGTATTAGTCGGGGTTCCCCAGAGAAACAAAACCAGTAGGATGTATGTAGATAAATGAGAGAACATTTATAATGGGAACTGGCTCACTCAATTATGGAGGCTGAGAAGTCCCACAAGATGCCAGCTGGAGCTGGTTGACTAGGAAAGCTGGTGGTGTGGCTCAGTCTAAGACTGAAGGCCTGAGGACCAGCGTGCCCACTACTGTAAGTCCCAGAGTCCAAAAGCTGGAGAACCAGGAGTGCCATTGTCCACGAGCAGGAGAAGACAGGTGTCCCAGCTTGAACAGAGAGAATGCAACGTTCCTCTGCCTTCTTGTTCTATTCTGGCCCTCTGTGGTCGGATGATCTTTACCACACTGGTGAGGGTGATTTTCTTCATTCAGTCTACCAACACAAAATGTACCCAGCTGGTTTGATTCAAATGCCAGTGTCTCCTGGAAACACCCTCACAGACACACCCAGAGAGAAGGTTTTGCCAGCTCTCTGGGCGTCCCTTAGCCCAGGCAAGATGACACATTACAAGGAACCATCATGCTCATCCACACTTCCTCATGTGCTTCTACCTTCTTAACTCCTGCTTGCCGTGAAGGTCTCCCATCGGCTGCCATCTTTCTCTAGGAAGCCTCTGGGACCCTTCCCCTGCTGGGCTTTGTGGCATTTATCTGCAGTCCCAGACTTTGCTCCCTTTTGTTTACACAGCACTCACCATACTGTATCTGCCTCACTCCCACCACCTTCCTAGCCGCACAGAATGGCATGCCAAGGCTTCCATAAAGGAAAGTAGAAATTCACAAGTCCGAGCTAGAGTTTGAATTCAAGCCTGCCAACTTTCCAAATTCGTAAGACTTTTCCATTCTCTCAAGATACTTTTCTCGTTGGGAAAAATTCCGGTAGGCAGACAAGACAGGGAGGATTATGGAGGCGGAATGTTCCCGGCACTCCAGCTTTGAAATCACAAACGAGGAGTTTCTCTTCGAAGGACAGGAGGAGACCTGCTGGCCAAGGCATGCTATGTGCTGAGGGAACAGCCTTGGCTGGAGAGCATATTGTGTGCCCGGCAGAGGAGGCGGCAAAGTACTCCCGAGGCAATGGAAATGACTGGAGCTCTTGCAGCAGCAAGGGCACCCTGAGAGGTGCTTTCAGGGGAGACTAACTTGGGGATGAATCACAGGGTGGCTGAAAACCAGAGCCTCAGAGCCTGCCTAGGAAGCTCTGGAGACTAATCTGTGCCTGTTGACAGCTTGCTTCCTGTGTCGGGCCTGAGCCTATGGATTCTGCTCAGATCCACTGACTCCTTGCTTTCTTGGGAGAGGGAATTGCTGCCTCATGGTCTCAGTTTCCTCATCTGTAAAATGGGAATGGTAGCTGGGAGTGGTGGCTCACACCTGTAATCCCAGCACTTTGGGAGGCTGAGGCTGGTGTCACTTGAGGTCAGGAGTTTGAGACCAGCCTGGCCAACATGGTGAAACCCCGTCTCTGCTAAAAACACAAAAATTAGTCGGGCGTGGTTTCAGGTGCCTGTAATCCCAGCTACTTGGGAGGCCGAGGCAGGAGGAATTGCTTGAACCTGTGAGGCGGAGCTGAAATTGAGTCACTGCACTCCAGCCTGGGCGACAGAGCAAGACTGTCTCAATAAAAAGTGTGTGTGGAGGGGGGGCGGAGGGGGGAAATGGTGCTAACACTCCCCATCTCCTAGGGGGCTGTGAGGAAGCTGTGAGATCACAGAGGCAGGGCGCGCAGCTCGGCCTGCTGGCCTGGGGCCCTCCAGAGCTGGGATCCCTGGCCAGGAGGAAGAGGAGGACGGGGCCCTGGCTGCAGGGCCTCTGCACTGGACCGAAGGCGGGGCCGGAGAAGCGGAGCTTGAGAGACGCTGGGAGAGGGAAAGTGGGTGAAAGGCAGTGAAAGCCCGAAGTGCAGTAAACCAGGAATTGACACCCAGAGCCGAAGGGCTCACCCTGCGATCTCAGCACCCCCTGGGCGTCGCCGGCACGAAGTCTGGAGAAACGGCCTTTTATTCTCGACCCCTCTCCCCTGCTTTTTTTTTTTTTTTTAAAGATATTTGTTTTGCTTTCCACTTAAAATAAGGAGTTTTCTCCTTTACAAAAGTTCTTTTGTTCTAAATCAGGCTCTAAACAGATGTGCCACCACAAGGGCCGGAAGCAGAGACCACACCGGTGCTCAGCTGGGTTGCAGGCTCTGCTGGGGAAGCCACCAGGCCGGTCCCCAGCCAGCGAGATGTCACGCACCCGCAGCCAGGTGTCATCCCCAAAACTCCCGGGAAACTCTCGGGGCGCCGGGGCAGGAAGAGGCTGACGTCAACTTCAACTCCGGGGACTTCAAACAAAACTTTTAGAATGATTCCTTTGCTCTTTACTTGGTAATGTCATAAACTGATCTTTCTGTGAAAAGATGGGCCAGTTTGCTTCAAAGGGCTTATTTCATGAGGAAAATACACACACACACACACACACACACACACACCCCTACCTTTTCCTTTTTTTTTTTTGAGATGGAGTTTTGCTCTGTCACCCAGGCTGGAGTGGAGTGGCGGATCTCCGCTCAATGCAACCTCTGCCTTCAGGTTCAGGCAATTCTCCTGCCTCAGCCTCACCAAAAGCTGGGATTACAGGCTCCTGCACCATGTCGGGCTAATGTTTGTATTTTTAGTAGAAATGGGGTTTCACCATGTTGGCCAGGCTGGTCTCAGACTCCTGACCTCAGGTGATCTGCCCACCTCAGCCTCCCAAAGTGCTGGGATTACAGCATGAGCCACCACACCCGGCTATATATGTATGTTGCTCTCTCTCGCGCTCTCTCTCTCTCTCTCTCTCTCTCTGTATATGTATTTTTAAAGAAACATTGCTGCTTTGCTACAAAGTACATGATAATGTAAACTGGACGAATATGATTCCTTCCTCCCTTCCTTGGAGAGGTCACAGACTTTAGGATAGGAGAATGGTTCACAGGTATGTGTGTGGGGCAGGTGGTCAGAGCTGTCTATTTTTAAAGGTGCTTCTAGAATCCTTGGGGAATGTGGGCACTAGCAAACAGCTTGTTATTAAAGGAATTGCAATACTCCCACTTGAAATGTTCCCATTTTCTCTGTAAAGGAATTTCTTGAGCAAAGGGAAACTGTACATCCTCTGTCTACATTAAGTTCAAAATGAGTGGTGTTTGGCTTTAATAATTTTAGTAGCTGATGACAAAACAGTGCTCTCTGCTGTCCTCTCTGTGCCTACCGTGATGTGAATGAGGCGGTCCTGATGTGAGCTGCACTGGTTTTGCGGGGGATGAACATCGATCTGTGTGTTCCATCGACTCCTTCTTTAAACTTCTATCTCAGCACTTAGCCTGTGTCATAATCGTCTGTGCAGAGGTCAAGGACGGGCTCTTACTCATCTCTGTGTCTCAAACCCTGTGCCTGACACACAGCAGTTGCTCAACAAACACTTGCTGAATGAATGAATGCACAAAGGAATCAACAAACCTATGACAGGGAAGTCCTGCCACTCAAGAAGTCGTTTCCCATCACCCCGATTTCCCTGCTTCCTCCTGTACCCCCAGCCATCTGCTACCCCTACTGCTGTAGCAACTTCTCTCGGAAAACCTTCTCGGGAGAAAATGTGCCCCCCCTCATGCCTCAGAGGCACACACCTATCCTTGCCTTTGTTTTTTTATAGCTGAGAGTACAGAAAGCAGCAGCTTCTGAAGGAGGTATCTATTTTGGTCCCAAACAGAAAAGAGTGGGTGATTCTGTGGGCAGAGGTGGCAATTCCTGAAGGTGGTGTGGTGACTCACACCTGGAGGTGCTCAGAATTTCCTCTGTTTTGGGGCTGCTGGGGCAGGTGCGACAGTGCCGCTTTCTCTAAAGATGCTCCACACTGCTCTGGGGGTAGAAGGATGGCTGCAGGGAACAGCAGGACCTGGAGAACCCAGACCCCAAGGACCAGATGGGCCCCAAACTGTCCTGCAGGAGGCTGGCTGCTCCAGCAGCTTGAAGAGTGCCACGCAGCTCTGTGGGTGCCACGAGCTCTGTGGGTGCTGCCTCACTCAACATACCTGGGGCTGGAGGAGCAGTGGCATTACTCAGAGCCTATTATTCGGCTTTGTCAAAACCAAAAATAACTCCCCTGCTCACATGGCACCCTTGTGTTTTGACCTTTAGCAGGAGGAAAGAAGACAGGTTCTAGAATGAGACCGCCTGCTTCCGATCCTAGCCCCTTCCTCACAGGGCTATATCGGGCAACCTATTTAACCTCTGTAAGCCTCAGATTGCCAGGCCTCAGTTTGCCAGGCATAAAACAGGGAAAATCATATGACCTGCTTTATTTTGAGAATTAACCAAAGTAGTACTATGTCTTAACATAACACCCGAAAGATCACATTTAGACAATGGGTATTCACTGCCGCGGTTCTAGCTAGTATTCAGAGGTTTTCTGGAACAAAGCTTAAAGCAAATAAGCCTGAGGAAAAAAATAGGTAACAGTATCAGAGTTGGTGCAGGCCGGCCCTAACCAGCCATCCGTTTCCTGGTCCACAGCTTTCCTCACCTCCCTTTCCTACCAAAGGAAATCAGGGGCTGTTGGCGACGGTTCTATCTTCCACATTCTTTAGGATAAAGAAACTGATGGCTTCCATACAACTTCCTTATTTAAAATTAATTATCATTTTACAAAATAGAAGTGGGGTCTCACTATGTTGCCCAGGCTGGTCTCAAACTCCTGGGCTCAAGGGATCCTCCCCTCTCGGCCCCCCACAGCGTTGGGATTATAGGCATGAGCCACTGCGCCTGGCTGCAGCTTCCTTCTTATCCGTTTAAAACACTGCTCTTTCTTCTTCTTTTGGGAAAAATGACTCAATTGCTGCGAGTCCGATTGCACCAGCTCATTCCTGCACTATGTGCAGCATGGGAGGAAAAAGCCTGGGACAGGCAGGGACGTGGGCCAGGAGCTCGTCCGGCCACACCTTCCACCAGGGGCAGGCCCCTCCACTGGCACAGGATGTGAATACTTCCGATCCGTATCTTGCCCGTTCCTCTTCCTCCTAGCACAGTGACCTTCCAGTCAACCCCACCCGTGCCACCCACACACTTTGTTGCCTTGGAGTTTCCTGCCACCTGAAGCCCTCCTGTGTGCAGGATGCCTGGATCTGGCTCAAGGGCTGCAGGCAGAGCTGCTGGTCAAAAGCCGCTTGGGAACTGGTTGGGGGTGGGATTGGGGGAGTGGGCTGTCAGGACCGAAGCACTGGGAATCCAGCCTTGCGGTGTGCACATGGCTGGGGCTGGGTCAGGGAAAAATGTGGAGTTAGGGAAACGAGACCCAGGACTTCTTTGGCTGCCATCCAGGGTCATGTGGTGCTGGCCATAGTGATCACTGACCCATTGCACCAAGGACATCTGCTGGGGGCCAATGACACCTGCAGAGACTGCAGGTTGAAGCAAGGTGGGAAGCACTCACATGCTGTCTGTCTGAGCAAAAGTATTCATTTTTGTCTGAGAATCTTTAGTCGCCTGAGACTCATTTTGCTTGGCACACACCCCAAACCGCATGTATGTTGAAACATGGCTCATTGTGCAGTTGTCCTGACAAGCACCTCATCGTACTAACTGGTAGGTCACTACTCGTGGAACATGGTCCAGGTATATGACTCCAGCAAAACCAGAGAAAACACCATCCTCCAGCCCTTCTCCTGACATTCAGAACCACCCTTCAGGGCCAGGCGGTCCCAGGCCACCTTCTCTGAGAACTTTTCCTTCTAGTTCTCCAGGTAGCATGTTGCTCCCCCTGTTCCGACCATTCATGGCATTCTTTGCAGTATTTGATCTTTCCCAGGTTGGTTTTCCCTTTTTCTGATTTTTTTTTAAGATCCTCCTGCCTTGGCCTCCCGAAGTGCGGGGATTACAGGCATGAGCTATCACGCTCAGCCTATTTTCTCATTTCAATCACAAGTTCTGTGTGGTTAGAAGCAATGCATATTTCTTCTCTGACATGATAGCCTTGTTACTCAAAATGGGGTTCGTGCACCAACAACATAGGCCTCACGTGGAATCTGTTTTCACCAGAATCTTAGGTGCTAACCCCAGACCTCCTGAGTCAGAATTTGCTTCACGACAAGATCCCTGGATGATCTCTAAATGCACTAAAGGTTGAGAAGTACTGCCTGAGCACACCTGTTCCCAGTGAATAGAAATGAGATAATTGAATCAAACCAACCATGGAAATCGTTATTCCATCTTTCTAATTTGGTGAGTTTCAGTCCTGAGTGCAACTTGGAAGCATTCGAGGAACTGGAAGAGAAGGAATTGTGACGTTCGCTTCTGTTCTGCAGAGAGTCTGCTTAATTTGTCTTAATTAGTCTTGGACGTCACTTTTTAAAGCCTCCCGGATGCACACTCTAATGTACAGCTGGTGTTTTGGACCATCACCCTCCACACATTTCCCAGTGGGAACTGTGTTTTCTTTTTGACAGAAGCAAACCCCAGAGCCACCTTGAGATCAGTCAAAAAACTGAATAATCTTAGAGTGGAAAATACCTAAAATTTCTAGAGACGATTATATTATTGTTTTCCCCTAAATGAGTGAGTTACTTGAGAATACGGCAGAGGATTCAGTGGGGGATATCGGCAAACACTGTTGGCTTACTTAGGGATGGGAGCCACTCAGCAGGTGTTTCGTTTCCCATGTTAAACCGTGAGCACAAGAGGACAAGAGCTGGAATATTCCTCTCGGTAATCCTCATGCATGAATGGCTGGATGAAGAAATACCACTGAGAATCCAGGTAAGGATGTGCGGGGAATATGAAGCTGAAATTTAAGAGGGCTGGGTTCTAGTTCAGCTTCTGTGTGAACTCTTTCAGTGAAGAAGGTCTTAAAGCTTTTAGAGGTTATCAACTGAATTAAGATCTCTTTTCAGCTGGGCACAGTGGCTCACACCTGTAATCCCAGCACTTTGGGAGGCCCAGGCAGGCGGATGGCTTGAGGTTCAGAGTGTAAGGCCAGCCTCGGCAACATAGCAAAACCCTATCTCTACTAGAATTACAAAAACGAGCCAGGTGTGGTGGTGCTCACTTGTATCCCAGCTACTCAGGAAGCAAAGGCAGGAGAATCACTTGAATCCAGGAGGTAAAGTTTGCAGTGAGCTGAGATAGCACCACCGAACTCCAGCTTAGGCGACAGAGTGAGCCTCTGTCCAAAAAACAAAACAAAACAAAGATTCTCTTTTCTCTTCTCCCAGGAAAAGGCCTGGGATAGAGAAAAGAGACAGATTCCCACTCGTGTAAAAGTTCTCCCGTGGGAGACAAGGATATTGTTTAAGAGGAAAAATTCCTACACAAGCAAACGAACAGCAGAAGACCCATCCTCCCTGTGCAGGGCGGGAGCACAGTGGACCACCTGCTTCTCCCTAGGCACTGCTGTGTCTTGGCTCACAGGAGCCTCTCTTCCTGGAACTGATTGAAATTGATTGGTCCCTTGGGGCTCCCTTCCCATGTCACCCTCATGAAGCCTTCTCTGATAGCCCCACACTCGGTAGATCTTACCATATATGACTTGTGTTACTTTTACTATTTCGATGCCTTTCTCCTCCTCACCAGCTTATGACTCTCTCAAGGATCAGGAGTATGTCTTGCTCATTTTTACATGTCCTATGGTATTGAAAAGGAGCATAAGCGGTACTGGATAGATGTTGAGAATTGAGTTAGTGGAGTTTTTGCCTTGACACCTGCAACTGCAGCGATTACAGAAGCAGCGGGTCACGCTTGGGTGCAGGGCAGTACCTCTTCAGAGCTGGGAATAACCCGCGGTGAGGCATCAGGCTTGGGTGCATTGACACACGAAGGTCACTCAACCCTGACTCTGCCAGTATGTCTTCATTTGGGAAAATTTTTCATCCAAAATCTCCCCAGCTTGAAAATGCCTTTTAAGCAGAGCTTATTTGATTTCCTTTCCGGAATCCTTGACATGGAGTGATGGAGCTGGAAGGGAGTTTTAACATCCCGGGGTCGACCTCCTCATTTTACAGAAGGAAATCTGTCAAACACTCACACCCTCACCATGTCTTCTCAGTGCGTTGGCCCACTTTCTGCTTCCTACCAGGTTTACTTTCCTGCTGATTCTATTCCCCGTGACCTCGGGCAACATGCCTCATTTCCTGAGGGAATTCTCTGTTTATCTGTAAAGTTTCTGCTCATTCTGGGGCAAGAAGAGGAGCGAGGGAGGAGCGGGGAAGGAGTGTGAACAGCTGCCATGTTGAGGGACTGCCTGCCTTGATGGTGTCCATAGCTAGCAGAGGAATGACCCCAACAAGTAATCACAAAGAGGGTTGGGCATGGTGGCTCACGCCTGTAATCCCAGCACTTTGAGAGGCCGAGGTGGGGAGATTACCTGAGGTCAGGAGATCAAGACCAGCCTGACCAACATGGTAAAACCCCAACTCTACTAGAAATACAAAAATTAGCCAGGCGTGGTAGCGCACGCCTGTAATCCCAGCTGCTCACGGAGGCTGAGGCAGGAGAATCACTTGAACCCAGGATGCAGAGGTTGCAGTGAGCCAAGATCTTGCCACTGCACTCCAGCCTGGGTGACAGAGTGAGACCCTGGTTAAAAAAAAAAAAAAAAAAAAATTACAAAGAGGTATAAAGAATACCCAAGGCTTTAGACAAAAATCAGTCTAGGAACATTTCTCTGAGGTCAGTGGGATGGAGTAACGGAGTTACAGAGTCCGCCAACCTCTCTCTGTTAGCACCTCTAACTGATGCATTCGTGAAGCTCATTCTTTTGGTGTAGAATTGTGAAGTCAATTTTTTTCTTTGTCAAGTCTCACATCTAAAATGAAGGCTACACACAGGTGATTTACCAAACTGCCTATTTAAGGAAAGTAGCAACTGTTTTATGGAAAGTAGCAACTGTTTTATGAAGTGCCCCAGTGTTCAGGAAACCCTACAGCTTCAAGGCATGTTGTGAAGATGAATGAGGTAACCGTGGCAATAATACTTTGGGACCTCAAGAAGTTGAAAGATTAAATGTGAAGGGCTGAACATTTTGTGTTTGGCTGACAAAGGTGAAGATGGGAAATTCCATTGTGGGCAGTTGTCTTTACAAGAAGGGATAATTACACAAACACATCATCTCAATGGGTTTCCGCACTGTTTTTTTTTTTTAATATTTTCAAGCCTAGAGGATAAAGATTTGATCACAGAATTCCTAGAATGAAAGAAAGATGATCAAGGGACACATAAGCTCTCAGAATTTCCACAGTTCTGAGAAAGGTGCCTTCAATAACGTGCCATATTGGTAACAGCAGGAGAATTCTCTTTCTGACCACATCCCAGGACCCAGTAATATAGAGACTAAAAACACTCAAGTTGACTAACACGTCCTCATAAACCCTCGCCACGTTAAATAGTGGCTTTGGAAATTTTCAGAATGAAAATCTGCCCTTATGAATCAGCTAGAAATTGCATCTGTTGACAGTGTGATTTCATTAGAGGACTCTCACCCTGAGGAATAAAAAGATTGGTTTGCTTCAACACTGAGTTCTTAGAGAAAGAAGGTCTCTGATGAGATGGTTTCCTACCCTGGAGTGATGCCTGAAAATTCCTGCTGATAACAGAAACTACCCATGTCATTGTCTTTGGCCGCTGGGTCCTCATTTGCCTCATGATTGGACAATTTTGAGAGCCTCATGACCTGTCACTGTGCACCTGATCTCTCCACCCCATGCCAGTGTCATCTCCATGAAGCTCTGATCCCTGTTTGCAGTGAACAGAAACAACGATCCAGGGAGACCAGGTTCAAACCCTGGCACTGTCACTGCCTGTGCGAATCTGAGTTTTGGGTTTTTCTTCATCTAGGGGATCATGACGTCCATAGTCCAAAGTGACTATGAAGATTACAATGGGACACATATCTGGCACATAGGAGGAACTTTATAAATTATAATTTTAAATTTTCTTGTAGTTCCGTATTACCTACTAAGTGAAGTTAAGAAGTTATAACTAGGAGAATTCTCTTTCTGACCACATCCCAGGGCTCAGTAATACAGATACTAAAAATGCCCCATGCCTTAGATGATTTGTTTGACCTCATCCTAACTTTCCAGTTTCAATTCCCCACATCCCCATCCTCCCTGTCCAGGGCAGAAGCACCGTGGAGCACCTGCTGCTCCCTAAAGCACTGCTGTGTCTTGGCTCATAAGGGTCTCTCTCCCTGGAATCTCACTGATGGAAATGCACTGGTCCCTTGGATCCCCCATTACATGTGACCTCAGGAAGCCTTCTCTGGTAGCCCCCCATTCCGTAGATCTTACCACCCTCTAACTGGTATTACTATTATTATGTCCAGGCTTTTCTCCTCCTCGCCAGGTGATGAATTGCTTAAGGGTAGGGACTATGTCTTACTCATTTTTGTATTTCCTACAGTGTTGAGGGGCATACAGGGTATGGACAGATGTTGAGAATGGAGTGAAAGAAAGGGGAACTCTACTTCCCCTGCCCCCACCAAGACCATTCAGACCCCTGGATAAGTCACCAGTGGCTGGAAATAACACAAGTTTACTTGAAATGTGTTTCCCAGAGGCAGAACATGACTAATTGTAAAGATTTTGCTGTTCTGGCTTGGAGTGACTTAGCGAAGACCCTGTGGGGGTAGAAATCACATTAAAAACCTTCCTGAAAGTATGGCCTCTTTATAAGAATGACACGATGGACTCTGAGGACTCAGGGGAAAGAGTGGGAGGGGTGAGGGATAAGAGGCCACACATTGGGTACAGCGCACATGCTCAGGTGATGGGTGCACCAAAATCTCACAAATCCCCACTAAAGAACTTATTCATGTAACCAAACACCACCTGTCCTCCAAAAACCTATTGAAATAAAACATATATAATAAATACATAAAATGCCCTCTTTAAAGACACTGCTACCTCTGGGCCAGCACACAGCGCAGCATGACTTAGCCACTTCCCCTGAACAAGCGAGCAGACGCCTCAAAGGCATCATCGTCTTTCACTTCTGAATAGATTATTTCCACAGCCGGTTAGCATTCTACTTCTTGCCATTATGAACCTTCAAAAAAATTTATAAACTTTCATATCTGTCTTCCTGAGTAAACAAAGGGAAGACATTATTAGAAAATTCACACTCAATTAGGAAGAGTGGTTTGAGGTAGAAGTTGGTGGTTTTTTATTTCTTTTAAAAAAAAATCTCGGCCAGGCACAGTGGCTCGTGAACTCTGGGAGGCCAAGACGAGTGGATCGCTTGAGCCCAGGAGTTCAAGACCAGCTTGGGCAGCATGGCAAAACCCCATCTCCACAAAAAAATCAATTAGCCAGGTGTGGTGGCATGTGCCTGTAGTCCCAGTTGCTCAGGAGGCTGAGGTGGGAGGACCACTAAGCCTGGGAGGCAGAGGTTGCACTGAGCCAATGTCACGCCACTGCACTCCAGTCTGGGTGACAAAGACCATGTCTCAAAAAAAAAAAAAATCTTTGAGAAAACCCATTTAAAAGAAGGAATGAAATTTAAAATTTGCATATATAAACACATATACATATACATATCATATGTATACATAGGAATATGAGAAGTAGTCATATTCTAAAGGTGAGTATGCATATTTGAAAAAATTTCTGTAAAGTTTCACTTGTAAGGAAATTCCTAGGTATTAGTTCCTGAGGCAGTAAAGCAAGGCATACATCCTTGAAGCTAAGCTTTTCTGAGATCATAAATTATCCCAGTATTTGATATATGAGCACTGATGTCTCCAGCAAATTAACCTGAACTTAAAGAGCTTCCTGATAGCCTCTTAGCTGACGCATGGAGTGCAGAGAATAAAAGGAAATTCATTGAAGAATAAAAGATAACTTTTAGAGGAACCTGCTCATCAGGGCCCTGGTAACATCCCAATATCATGTCACACTATTTGTCCCAGAATTAATTGTCAAGGACCGTGAGTGACGGGAGAACCTAATGCTATTTCAGGCTGTCTTGACAGACCTAGGAATACGGAGGCTTAAACCGGGGTCCCTGTGGGTCATGGGCAAGAGGTGGAACCCAAGATTCAACTCCCTTCTCGGAACCATCTACCTGGGGCTCCGTCTGGTTCTGTGGCTGGGAGAAGGATGCCCGTCAGCCTTCCCGGAATTCCGGGGGCACCCACAGGCCCTTACCTGCCTGGCAGCTGGGCACCATGATGAACGTGAGCAGTCCCCACATCAGCAGGTGTGAATCCATCTTCCTGGCCCTTGGGAGCAGCCGGGGCAGTCAAGAGGAGGCCTTTCTCTGCAGAAGGCCCAGTTGCGGTCAGCCTTTTCTTGGCATCGTGCTGGGAGGATGTGGGATGGGAAGATCAATCCGCCCGGACTGTCACCCCTGTGGGCCCATCAGGTATCTATCGGAGTCAGGAGCTGCTCTCTTTAAGTATTGGGCTGGTGCGTTCAGCCAGGAAACTGCCTCGCACTCTATTCTCTCATCTCAAATATAGGAAGTGTTTTTTTCTTTTTTTTTTTTTTTTTTATGACAATATAGTTTGCGGTAATATTTAAAAGGTTTTTTTCAAGTTCAATTGCTGGAGGTGTGAGCTGGGGTTGATGGGCAGGATCGAGCTTCATTTATGAATCCTTTCTTCAGCTACGCCCACAAAAGGAGAGGGAGATTCCCCTGCCGTTGAAGGTAGGGTGAGCAAGCACTTCTTGGCAGTGGTCTAGCCCAGCACTTTGCAAATTGAGTCCTCCCCCAGGGTTACAGCTTCCTGGGGAGTCAGCAGGGGTCACCTGGGATGAAGGAGCAAAGCCCTGTCAAGATCCTGGTCAGGCAGCCTCCAATATTCAAATAATGGAGAAGGATGCAGCAAACCGATGAATCCTGAGAATTCATAAATAATCCCCCATGACTTATAATCTGTGAACTATAAACGAGCCATTTCATTACGGTGTCCTGGGCTCCTGAAAGTGCACTGTCATTTTATAAGTTGTTTTGCTTCCAGATTTGTCTTTCTCTTAAAGGATCATGCGAAAAGTGGTCTTTGGTTTTAAACTTTGGATTTTTGTAAAATTCAGTCTTGTTTATTTATGACCCGAGTGCTCCTCTGATAATTGTGAAATGGTTGACTGTTTTGCTCCCTGGAAGTTTGTCTCAGACTTAAAGCCTTTGGATAGTTAGAGCAAAACACAGTTGTTTAAATACTAGAAAGCAAGCACAGATATTAACAAAAAGAAAATCATCCAGGCAAGCAAAGGAATTCATGCTTCCAAAATGCATCACATTGGCTGGGCCTGGTGGCTCATGCCTGTAATCCCAGCACTTTGGGAGGCCAAGGTGAGTGGATCACCTGAGGTTTGGAGTTTGAGACCAGCCTGGCAGACATGGTGAAACCCCGGTCTCTATTTTTAAAAAATACAGAAATTAGCCAGGTGCAGTAGAACACACCTACAATCCCAGCACTTTGGGAGGCCAAGGCAGGTGGATCACTCGAGGTCAGGAGTTTGAGACCAGCAAAGGACATGATCTCATTCCTTTTTATGGCTGCGTAGTATTCCATGGTGTATATGTGCCACATCTTTTTCATCTAGTCTATCATTGATGGGCATTTCAGTTGGTTCCATGACTTTGCTATTGTTAACAGTGCTGCAATAAACATATGGGTGCATGTGACTTTATAGTAGAATGATTTGTATTCCTTTGGGTATATAGCCAGTAATGGGAATGCTGGGTCAAATGGTATTTCTGATTCTAGATGCTTGAAAAATGTCCATACTGTCTTCCGCAATGGTAAAAACTCTTTTCTTATCCTTAGAAAAAATGCACATCAGCACACACCCTGGATAAATCTGTAGGAAGTTTCAGGATGGGCGCTCTGTTTTGTTTTACTTTGTTTTGTTTGAGACAGGGTTTCTGCAGTGCAGTGTTGCGATCTCAGCTCACTGCAGCCTCTACCTTCTAGACTCAAATGATCCTCCCACTTCAGCCTTCCAAGTAGCTGGGACCACAGGCATGTTCCCACCTCAGCCTCGCAAAGTACTGAGATTACAAGTGTGAGCCACCACACCCAGCAGTTGTGGGCCCTTTGAACGTCAAGGGTCGAAGGATCTCAGGTTAAGGTGTGAAACTGCGGGCCTCTAGAGGATGGCCCTATGTCCAGCCTACCGGTGAGCTCACACCACCTAACACAGTGCATAACACATGTGGGTGTCCAGTCACTATGTATGAAGACACATGTGCATTGCATATGAATATAACTGGCATACACTAAAGCAGTTTCAAAAAAATTCTTCGTGAGGCAAATTCAAAGTTTTGTTTCAAACCTGCTGCAAGGAGGTAATTTCCAGTAAGTCCAGTTCAAAGATTTCTTACCTAGCAGAGGACTTTTTTTTCGAAGAAAAGGTATCTAGATAACATTGGTAGATTAAGTTCAAGAAAAGAACATTTGGTTAAAGGTAACTAAGTTCATCCAGGGACAGACGGTCAATAGAGCAAGCAAGTCTCACTTCATCAGGAAATTGCTCAAGTCTATTACCAGAAACGCTTGGTACTTCCCAGATGAAACTGCTCATCACAGCGGACAACAAATTTCTGACCCAGACCGACCTCCCTTAGGTTTAAGAGCATTAATGATCATAAGAAGAGCAATTGAAATTTTGGAAGGAAAAGTTGCTGAGCTGATGTGATCAGGAAAGTCCCACGTATTTTCCTTGAAGGATGGATGCAAGATCTGTGGATTTCAGCCACTGAAGCTGCCTAACCCAGGTGGAACATAACCGAGTGATGTGATAATGAGGCTGAGCTGGTGGGGTGTGCAGGGGAGACTGAGGCATAGAGGTGCTGAGACACTCCCCAGGAGGGAAATGATAAGAACTGGAGGAAGGTGAAATAAATTGGAATGGCAAGAAGGCTTGATGCCAGAATATCAGGCAAAGGGAAAATGCAGTTTTTAATGCCTGGATATGGGGCAAGAAGTGGGAAACAGAATTTGTGAGGTTTGGCGAGGAGAAAATTCACTGATTTGAGCTCATGAAATGGATTGGTGAACTCCAAGTGCACCAGGCTGAGGTTGGGAACGGCGGAGAGGCGGTAGCATTTGTGGATGGGGGTTAGTTGTTCACTTGGATTGTTCTCTTGTTCCTACAGTGTTGAACGGTCCTTGAAGACAGCATTTATTATCCAGACAACTTCAAAGCTTGACTTGCCACCCCCGACTCCAACCACAATAATGAACAGTTAGCTTACAACAGAAATCATTTCTGTTTATGAGAGTCTAGATTGGGGAATGGGGGCAAAGGAGTAGAGGAAAAAAGGAGATTGGTGATGAGAAATCAATCACCTGTCGTTTTCCTTTACCCAGCCTCAGGGCTTGTCAGTGGTCACTTCAACAAGGCCCATAGAACCAGTGGGCGTGGTGGCTCATGCTTGTGATCTTAGCACTTTGGGAGGCTGAGGCGGGCGGATCACCTAAGGTCAGGCATTCGAGACCAGCCTGGCCAACATGGTGAAACCCCGTCTCTACTAAAAACACAAAAATTAGCTGGGTATGGTTTTGAGTGTCTGTAATCCCAGCTACTTGGGAGTCTGAGGCAGGAGAATCGGTTGAACCCAGGCGGTGGAGGTTGCAGTGAGCCAAGATCACGCCATCCACACTCCAGCCTGGGGGACAAAAGCAAAACTCCATCTCAAAAAAAAAAAAAAATGCCCATAGATCCAAGTGGCACAGACACCCCTATGAAAGGAATAACCATGGATCATTTAATGCAGAAATAAAAGGGAAGGAGCAAGGATGGGGTAAGGAAAAAGGAGGTAGGAGAGAAGTGAGCACAGAGGGGAATAGTGGGCCCCCTTGGTGACGGGCACCATAGCTTGCTCACTTTGACTGCTGAGGACGTGTCACTCTGGAGACTACAGGCTGCTAAGAGGACCTCTGTGCTGAATCCCCCGAGGATCGTTCTCAGGGATTAAAACACTGGTGCTCCGAAGCTCACTTGGTGTGGAGGTGTAACATGCAAATTAGAGGTGGCCAGGGTGAGAAAACTTGGTCTACAAAAGAAACGCTGGCCCATTATGGAGAAGTCATGTTGAAGAGAGTGGCAGAGAAAGGACCCAGACAGAGAGGAAAGAGCAGAGGAGCTTTGGAGAAATAATTGAGAGCTTGGAAGAAAATTTAAAAATCATTTGAAGAGAAGAGTTGGCAATATGTTAACTCTTCTCCCCAACAGCCCACAAAAAATCTTGGGTAAAATTCCCATTTCATCTTCATGCATTTTGGAATTGAATGAGGTTTGAGGATATGTTGAAACATGGATCATGACTTCCTCTGTGAGCCAGGACCTGTTTAGGAATTATGGGGTTTCTCCGTTTCCCCTCCTGCTGCTGTCCTCCTGACTGGTTCATTGCTTACCAGCATCTCCCCCAGGGGAGCGCAAGGAAAGGAAAAGGTAAGGCTGAGCATAGTGGCACATGCCTATAGTCCCAGCTACTCAGGAGGCCAAGGCGGGTGAGGATCGCTTGAGCCCAGGAGGTCAAGGCTGCAATGAGCTACGATTGTGCCACTGCATTCCAGCGAGGGCCACAGAGCAAGACCTTACCTCTAAAAAAAAAAAAAAAAAAAAAAAGGAAAGGAAAAGGTGAAAACCAGATGAAAGAATTTCACCTCTGTCACGTAAGCCATCAACAAACGTTGACTGAGCATCTGCAATTAATCAAAGCAACATGCTAGAACCTGCGGGGACAGCCAAGAAATAAAGACACAGCCCTGCACTGAGGATGCTGACAGTCTTCCCAAAGAGGAGAAGAAATGGGCACTAGAAAGGGGAGGCGACCACTCAGGTCTTCAGGGATCCGTTCCACGATCAGGCCTGCCCTGCACCGCATGCTGGCACCACATGAAAGCAGCTTCGCTCTCTCATCTCAGACTTTCTTTTCTCTAGAGGAGTGATGTGCTGAGCTGTGGTCTCAGAGCCAAAGTCTGAAGAGGAGACAACCCTTTGCTTTCTGGAAGAGTGGCAGTGGAAGGACCAAAGAGGTGGCAGAGAGCCTGCTGTTTATGTATTGGATGCTCTTATTAGGTTTAATCGGAGGTCATTTTCCCAGGCCTGTGGTGGCCCCCAGGCTTTTCTTTCTTTTATCTTGTAGACATGGACCTGAAATGTCCACATGAGCTCCCGCAAATTACATTTCACTTAGCTTGTGTACTCTTGGGTGCACCCTTTCGTAGAATTCAATTCAGTACATATCAGTGTAGGATCCAGGAACAGGGAGCTCTGCCCAGGGTCTGGGAGAAGCAAAAACAAAGAAGGGTTTTTGCTCCCAGAGAGCCAGTGATCTAAGTGTGGGAATTTGGATTGGAAGCAGAAAGCCCCCAATTAATTGCAAGCACATCTGTCAAATTAGTAATCCCATCAAGAGCAAATGAACCAATGCAGGACAGCCTGGAGCACGTGGGTCTTCCATCTTTGCTTGTTAAGTGGTTGGCGGATGGGTAGATGCTGTTGCTGAGATCGGTGCCTCCCATGGCTGGCAGGCCGGCAAGAACACATCAGATTCTGCCCCAGTTGGCACTACGCAAACAGGGTTATTTCTCTCAAACCGGTGTTGAGAGAACGCTGCTGCTAATTCTGTGAAATCTACAGGTGCATCCTGTTATTGCGGCACTGAGTTGAATTTCTGCAGTTTGTAATTTCCACCAGATTTTACTAGACAACGGCACAGGGGTCCTGTGGAAAACCAAAATCCACTATGAATCAAATAACCCAACTCTACTCAAACGTCTAGTTCCCAGGCCTCTATTCACTTGTGGGTTGTGCCACCCATAAAACACTGGGAGAGAGCAGTCAGTCAGTTTGTGTGAATCATGAACTGAATCCTCTGTCCCCAACAATTGAAAACTGACTTTGTGATCAATTTGTAGCTTATGGTGACCCATGCTGTTGGGTCCCACAGATGTTGTCAGGAGGTCCCCTTTCCATTTGTGAGGACATGTTTGCTGGGGGGATAGCAGCAAAGCTCCCTGCCACTTCTGTCATGGTTTTAGTTCAGGGATGGATAATAGGGTTTATCTCTCAAGCCAGCACTGATTAGTTACCAATTGTGGCTCAGGACGAGGATTCTGAACCCCGCTGGAGTGCAGGGGGCTGTGGTCTTTGCAGGGAGGTGAAGGCATGCTTGCGTCACGTTTTGTCTAGATGTCTGTACAGCTTTTCAGCTGACTTCCCTCACTCAGACGTTTCTCTCCACTCCATCGTTCTTACCCACTGCTTCCAGTTTAATCTTTTTATTTTTATTTTTTGACTGAGTCTTGCTCTGTCACCTAGGCTGGATTGCAGTGGCACGATCTTGGCTCACTGCAACCTCTGCCTCCCAGGTTCAAGTGATTCTCCTGCCTCAGCCTCTCAAGTAGCTAGGATTACAGGCACCCATCACCATGTCCAGCTAATTTTTGGTTTCTTTTTATTTGTTTGTTTGTTTGTTTTAGTAGAGACAAGGCTTCAGCATGTTGGCCAGGCTGGTCTCAAACTCCTGACCTCAGGTGGTCTGCCCACTTCGGCAGTGCTAGGAGGGCAGAGTACTGAGATCACAGGCATGAGCCACCATTCCCAGTCCAAATTTAATCTTCTTGAAGAATACTTTTCTTTTCCCTGATCTAAAATGTAATGTTTTAGGAGTGCTCATAATGTCTGTGAAATTAAGCCCAAATTTCTAAGTCTGGTATTCAAAATCCTTCATAACTCGCCCTGGCCTATCTCTTCAATATGAATTCTCCACTGTCTTTCATGCTGTCTTTGCAACAAAAATATCCCCAAGTGAACAACAGAACAAAACAAAAATCAACTGCTCACTATTCCTGCAACACCACCTCCTTTTTCTTGGCTTCCTCTGTTAAATCCATAATCCTAAAGCACACTCACTCCTTAACGCCCAGCTCCAATGCTACCTGCTGAA
Source organism: Cebus imitator (assembly GCF_001604975.1). Lineage (NCBI taxonomy): Eukaryota > Metazoa > Chordata > Mammalia > Primates > Cebidae > Cebus > Cebus imitator. Next base: position 879,384 of record NW_016107802.1, read on the forward strand.
GGAAGTCTTATGGCATCCCTCCCTCTGAAATTGCTCCCCCTCCTCTGGGCTGTTCCCTTATCTGCATCTTAGTAATACCGAAAGTAATCACTAGTGGCCAGGTGAGGTGGCTTACGCCCGTAATCCCAACACTTTGGGAGGCCGAAGCAGGTAGATCACGAGGTCAGGAGTTCAAGACCATCCTGGACAGCATGGTGAAACCCCGTCTCTACTAAAAATACAAACAAATTAGCCAGGCATGGTGATGCCTGCCTGTAATCCCAGTTACTCGAGAGGCTGAGTCAGGAGAATTGCTTGAATCCGGCAAGTGAAGGTTGCAGTGAGCCGAGATTGCACCACTGCACTCCACTCTGGGTGACAGAGCAAGACTCTGTCTCAAAAAAAATAAAATAAAATAAAACAAGAAAGTAATTACTAGCATTGATTAGGCACTTACTGCACGGCAAGCGCTGTGCTGAGAATGCTGCACGTGTCTCTCACTGGCTTCTCACAGCAATCTGGTGGGGCAGGCATGCCATCACCATTTCCATGTGATAAATGCAGGCATTGTGTCTCATCGCGGCTGTGAAACACCCACACTCACGTAATTCATGAGGAGTGGTGTTGTGTCTAGGTCCCAGGTCTGGGTAACCCTTAAACCTGCCACAGGTCTGGCTAACCCTTAAACATGTCACAATTCCATCACTCCCAGGGCATTTACCAATTTAGAACTGCTTTGTAGCTCTCTGGAGACACAGCTGATCATTCCTGCAAGCCTCTACGCATCTTTAGAAGGAGGATATGCCTCTAGGTTACCTTTTTTTTCCTAGTGCTGATTTCGGCACTTAGCATGGAATTCATGCTCTGTAATTAAGTATTGAGTGAATGGCTGTATGCAGAACCTTTTCAGAGCTCTGGATTTGGGAAACACAGTTCTTAGAGCATCAGCCTTCACTGTATTTCATTAGACTTTTACTTTGTGGAATTGGATTTGAGAAAAAAAATCACTCAGTTGTGGTCCAAGTCTAGATTCCACAATTATGCAATATGTTATGAAGGGTTTGATGGGAATCGTCAGCATCCGTAGGGAGAAGGGTCAGTACACTCAACCAGGAATTCAAGGAATAGGATGTAATCAGCCTGCTGATGTAAATTCCTTCTCCTCTTCCCTCTCCTTCCTCCTCCTCCTCCTCCCTCCTTCTTCCTCTTCCTCCACCTCCTTCTTCTTTCTTTCTGGTAGTTTTATTTAAAAACAAAGCGTACACATGAGCCGTCTAATCATCTTCTTTGCTGCACAGCGCGGCACTGGGATTGGTGACTGCAGTGTGCAGCGGGGCCACTGTTTCCATGATGGCATTGCAGTTCTTGGGGGCAATGTTGCGGGCAGTCTTGGCACACTGGAATGTGTTGCCCTTCAGCAGCACCTCCAGCTCCCGGACGGAAGCTTCCGGAAGCTGCTGGGCAGCATGTACTCTGCTGCTCCCATAATCTGTGCCAGGCATCAAAATCAGGGAATGTACTACTAACCTTGTCGTCAATAGGAGTCATCAATGCCTCTGGGTTTCTGCCAGTTATGCTAATTTTGATATATTGGCCTGACTGGTGCTGGATGAAAGTCTTGTCCTCTTTATGAGGATCTTGGTCTTCATGAGGGGGTCCTAGCGCAGCCACGATGCCACGTAAGAGAGTAAGACGAGGGGAGGCTGTGTGAAAGGCTGAGGGAACGTGAGCTCTGTCAACTCCTTCTTTTGGGAGTACAGAGTGTTCTCTGTGATGCCCTCGCCTTTCCCTAAGAGCAGAAGTGGGCTGGGTGTGGTGGCTCATACCTGTAATCTCAGCACTTTGGGAGGCTAAGGCAGGAGGATCATGTGGGGCCAGGAGTTTGAGACCAGCCTAGGCAAATAGTAAGACTAGATTCTCTAGAAAAAATTTAAAAATGAACTGGGTGTGGTGGCACATGCCAATAGTCCCAGCCACTCAGGAGGCAGAGGTGGGAGGATCCTCGAGCTTGGAATTTGAGGCTGCAGTGAGCTAACCGTTGTGTCCCAGCACTCCAGCCAGACACAGAGTGAGACCCTCTCTCTACACTTAAAAAACAAAAAAGAGCAGATCAACCTCTGGGAACCGAAGCGAGTCCCTTTGTCTTCTGAGGATGTGAACAAGAGAGTGTGAGGAAGGAAAATACAGTATCTTATTTCTTTCAGGTTCTGAACAACTTCACCCCGCTCTATAAAGACACAGTTTCCCCCACATTTCCCCCCCAGAAACTTCTACTGTCAGAGCTTGAGAAAATAAAAACAAAAACAAAGCAGGGACTTCCTGGGTAATGAAGCCAGAGGATTATTTCATAACAAGCATGCTTTTTTCACATGACATCTGGAGGGTTAAAACAGAACAGAAAAGCCAGCCACCTGGCAAGGAGGTCTGAAGAATCCAGAAGAGACATTAGCAAGGGGTTCGTTTCATGGAATCCAAAGGTCTGTTTCGTCAGCCATGGCCAGATGGGGTATTGACAGTACCTCGAATTGACGAAATTCATTTTTCTTCTGAGAAGTTCGAAACTTTTTGTTTGAGTAACCTCATTCTTCCCCTCCCCAACATGAAATGAAAGATTCTGCTCCTTGTCTGTTAGATGAAGATACTGAAATCTGTTGAGATTAGGTTAATTTCGTCCCTTGTGGATGTGGGATGAATTTCTTGTTCTCTCACTTGTCTTTTTCTTTCTCTTTTAACATTTTGCTTTAAAATTGACAAATAGTAACTGCACATATTCATGCGTATATGGTAATGTTTCAATACATTTAATGTGTAGTGATCAGATCAGCATAATCAGCCCATCCATCATGTCAAACATGCATCATTTCTTTGTGTTGGGAATATTCAGTATCCTCCTTCTAGCTATTTCCGTTTTTTGTTTGTTTGTTGTTTTTGTTTTGAGACAGAGTCTCATTCTGTCACCCAGGCTGGCGTGCAACGGTGCAGTCTCGGCTTACTATAACTTCTGCCTCCCAGGTTCAAGCAATTCTCCTGCCTCATCCTCCCAAATAGCTGAGATTACAGGTGCCTGCCACCACACCTGGATAATTTTTTGTATTTTTAGTAGAGACAGTGTTTTGCCATGTTGGCCAGGCTAGTCTCAAACTCCTGACCTCAGGTGATCCACGCACCTCGGCCTCCCAAAGTGTTGGGATTACAGGTGTGAGCCACTGCCTCACCTCCTTCTAGCTATTTGAAACTATGTAATACATTGTTGTTAACTGTAGTCATGCTATAGTGGTACAGAACACTAGAACTTGTTCTTCCTGTCTAGCTGTAATTTTGTATCCCTTAATAAATGTCTCCCTATCACTCCATTTTCCTCCCCTTCCCAGCCTCAAGTATCCTCTGTCTACTTTTTACTTCTGTGAGACTGACATTTTTTAGCTTCCACATGTGACTGAGAAAGTGCAGTGTTTAACTTTCTGTTCCTGGCTTATTTCATTTTTCATAATGTCTTCAATTCCATTCATATTGCTGAGGATGATGGGATTTCATTCTTTTTTATGGCTGAACAGTATTCCATTGTGTATATATGCCAAATTTTCTTTACCCATTTTCCCGTTGTTGGATACCTAATAACTGTCTTTTTCTGAAAAAGCCAACTCTCTCCTGTTATGACCCATATTTCCCCATGTTAGTGACTTGTCTGCCTTTTTCTTTTTCTTATTTTTTGGAGTCAGCAGGATCTTGCTCTATCACCAAGGCTGGAGTGCAGTGACGTGATTTCACTGCAGCCTCTAACTCCTGGGTTAAGGTGATCGTCCCACGTCAGCCTCCTGAGTAGCTGGGATTACAGGCTCATGCCACCTTGCCTGACTAATTTTTGTATTTTTTGTAGAAGCAGGGTTTCATCTTGTTGCCCAGGCTGGTCTCTAACTGCTGGGATCAAGGGATCTGACTGCCTCAGCCTGCCAAAGTGCTGGGATTACAGGTATGATCAACTATGCCCGGCTTGTCTGCCTTTTTAAGACAAATAATGGAATTATTCATTTTCTGCTAAGCTTATTTTTGGTGCTCTGCTACCACTTCTATTTATTGAGTACCTACTATGTGCCAGATACATAAGCACTTGTATCACAGTGAGAATAAAACAGACCAAATCCATGCTATTATAATGCTGCTCAAGTCCTGATGAGGTGAACAGACAAGAAGCAAATAAACAGATGAAAATGTGGTATACTCTGAGAAAATACTGAAAAAAAAAAAAACAATACTAGTTGCTGTGAATAATTAGATGCAAATAAATTAGAAAATCTGAAAAAAAAAAAAAAAAGAAAATATGGTGTAATGTTCCAGATGGTAAGTCTTACAAAGAAAAACCATGCAGGCAAGTCAGTCATGCCAGGACGGGGTGGAGAGGATGCTTCCTTAGGTCTCACTATGCTGCCCAGGCTTGTCTTGAACTCCTGAGTTCAAGCAATCCTCCTGCCTTAGCCCCCCAAGGTGCTGGGATTACAGATACAAACCACTGCACCTGGCCAATTCAATCATCCATTGATGGGCATTTAGGTCGATTCTGTATCTTTGCTATTGTGAATCACCCCTGATACCTCTGATCCCGTAAGGTCTGTCTGGTCATACGGCCTGGGTGTCGGGCTCTGGGTATCCAACGTGGACCTGCTTCAGTGCGCTTTCCTGCTCTGATTCCCACTGAAAGCTCAGCCTTTAGTGTCACTGGATCTGCAGGGCAAGCCAGTGCTCCCAGGTGTAGACGGTGTTGCTTCCGGAATGGAAAGACGTCCACTAAGCCTTGCGCCTCTTTCTTCATGGTGGGGAGTGCAAGACAGAATCATTTGTCTCTTATAAGTGGGTATCAGGCTGGGTGCAGTGATTCATGCCTGTAACCCCAGCACTTTGGGAGGCCAAGGCAGGCAGATCACCTGAGGTCAGGAGTTTGAGACCAGCTTGGCCAATATGGTGAAACCCTGTCTCTACTAAAAGTATAAAAATTAGCTGGGCTTGGTGGCTCATGCCTGTAATCCCAGCTACTCAGGAGGGTGAGCTTGAACTCAGAAGGCAGAAGCTGCAGTGAGGCGAGATCTCACCACTGCACTCCAGCTTGGGCAACAGAGCAAGACTCTGTCTCAGAAAAAAAAAAAGGGTGTCAGAGACAACTGGGTGTGTCACTCGGTGTGTGTGTCCCAGCACACCCCTGACCACTGGATTCTGACATTTTTATGGATGTGTGGCAGCCTTCGGAATATTAAGAGTCCCCTCCCACTCCCTGCAGCTCATGTGTCTTACAGAGACTTCCAGCGGGTTAGTTACTTCGTGCTGATCTGGCCTGGTTGACAAAATATCCCCGTGATGTTCAGCAAAAGAGCTGGACCCTCCAGTTCTCTTCCCCATTATTATAGAGGGCAGGATAATTAACACAGCTCTAGGAAAAAATTGTGAATGCATATTGTTCCCCCTTGCAACTATTTCAGATTCTTTTTTATGATTAAAAAATAAATAGCTGGGCACAGTGGCTCGTGCCTCTAATCCCAGCACTTTGAGAGACTGAGGCAGTTGGATCATCTGAGGTAGGGAGTTCAAGACCAGCCTAATCAACATGGAGAAACCCCATCTCTACTAAAAATACAAAATTATCCAGGCATTATGGTGGGCACCTGTAATCCCAGCTACTCAGGAGGCTGAGGCAGGAGAATCACTTGAACCCAGGAGGTGGAGGTTGCAGTGAGCCAAGATCGCGCCATTGCGCTCCAGCCTGGGCAACAAGAGCGAAACTCTGTCTCAAAAAACAAAGAAACAAACAAACAAACTTGGCCAAATCACAATGCTGCACATGACCTGCCTGAAGCTGTGTTAATCTGCTCTGCTGGCTGCAACCACTGTTAACCTATTCCACTGACTGTGGTCACCTACTGTTGTTTTCGGGATCTATCTGGTGTCTTCCAAGGTCAGACTGGAGAATTTAATGGAAATATGATGGGGCGCCACCACCCCTGCATCCTTCACATCAGGAGTCCACAAGTCCTGTGGGCCAATTCTGGCCCACTTCCTGCTTGTATACCTCCTTTGCTCTACTAATGGCTTTCACACTTTCACACAGTTGGTAAAAAATCAAAAGAAGAATAATGTTTTGTGACATGTGAAAACTGTATGAAACTCAAGTGTCAGTGTCCCTAAGTAAAGTTTTATTCAAAGTCAGAAATGTTCATTCATTCAAAGCTTGTCTCTAGCTGCTTGTGGGCTCTAGGCAAACGCATGCAGTGGGGACCGCATGACCCACGAAGTCTAAAATGTTAACCAAGTCCTGCTTTAGATCCTTAAGCATGGCCCTCATCCTTGCCAGCCCATAGGCTGTGATACTGTCTTTTTTTTTTTTTTTTTTTTTTTTNTTTGGTCTGAGTGGGAGTCTCACTCTTTTGCCAGGCTGGAGTGCAATGGCACGATCTCGGCTCACAGCAACCTCCGCCTCCCAGGTTCAGGCGATTCTCCCACCTCAGCCTCCCAAGTAGCTGGGATTACAGGCACCCACTGCCACATCCAGCTAATTTTGTATTTTTAGTAGAGATGGTGTTTCACTATATTGGCCAGGCTGGTCTCCTGACCTCAGATGATCCACCTGCCTCGGCCTCTCAAAGTGCTAGGATTACAGGCATGAGCCACTGCATTCAGCCTGTGATATTGTCTTTAATTTTCTATCTTGATTTTAGAAGAGGAAGCTTCAGCATCTCCCTTTTGGCTTTTCTCACTATGATGCCCTCACTGGACAGACTGCCATGGGGGCTGTGCCAGTTCTCAAGCATGTCAACCCTAGTTGCATATTCAGAGACTGGGAAAATGGACCATGGGGTGGGTTCACGTCAACTGGGCCTTGGCAAGGACTTCATTATTATCTGCTCTCTACAACCACAGTCTAACCTCAGGTCTCAAGATAACGATGTCAACACCAATTCTTAAAATGGTTGGCTATTTTCCTTCCTGTAGGATGTTTGCTGAAGCAAAGGGCCACAGGCCCATTTGGTGAATGACTGGGGAATTATTACTATTATTATTATTGAGATGGAGTCTCATTCTGTCGCCCATGCTAAAGTACAGAGGGGTGATCTTAGCTCGCTGCAACCTCCACTTCCCGGGTTCAAGCAATTCTCCTGCCTCAGCCACCCACAGGCTGGGATTACAGGTGCCCACTACCACACCTGGCTAAGTTTTGTATTTTTAGCAGAGATGGAGTTTCCCCATGTTGGCTGGTCTTGAACAACTGACCTCAAGTAATTCGCCTGCCTCGGCCTCCCAAAGTGCTGGGATTATAGATATGAGCCACTGTGCCCAGCCGACTGGGGAATTATTATTATGGATCCTTGCAGTGGTGCTGCAGATTCCTTCCTCCTGGTGGGGAGGGTAGTCAACGGCTTCTGGGACTGATCACAGCCATAGAACTGAACACTGGGCAAAGGATCATGATTTTCTGTGGGGATGACTCCCCTCAGCCTTCTGGTCAACCACACTTTGCGTCTTCTGATGGTACAAGCTGAGTAGTACCATTGTTGGCTGCTCTGCTAGGCTCGCTGATAGCAGTGGGGACGACACCTCAGTAACAGAGGCCAGGTGGCAGCTCTTAATCACTGGAAGACTGGAGGATGCAGTTATCATAAGGAGCAGCAGCCGTGGGGGCCTGACCTGCAGAGTTCTGGAGATGAATACTCCAATGTGGCATCTCTAGGGGGAAAAGGTCCTGGCTGGGTCGTGCTGCCACTCTGACACCGTGCGACAGGGGTATTCCGAAAGGAGAGCATTCTGAAAGGAGCTTGTATTTTCTTAAGAAACAAGAGGACGTTGCATTGCCTTAAAACAAAGAGGAATGCCAGCTAGGCGTAGTTTTCCACTTTTTCTATCTCCCAGCCTGCTCAGGAGACAAGAGACCCTTTGTAAATTACTAGGAAATTCCTTTGGCCCTCAAACTTGGTTTTCTTTTTTTTCTTTTCTTTTTACTCTGCCCCATCTGTGAATTCCTTCAGCTCAAACTGGGTTTTCAGTTGCCTGCTAAACACCCATAGCTGGCCAGGCACAGTGGCTCACGCCTGTAATCTCAGTACCTGGGATGCCAAGGTGGGAGGACGGCTTGAGCTCAGGAGTTTGAGACCAGCCTGTGGACAACATGACAAAACCCTGTCTCTACCAAAAAGTACAAAAATTAGCCAGGCATGGTAGCACATGCCCACAGTCCCAGCCACTCAGGAGGGTGAGATGGGAGGATCACTCGAGCTCAGGAGGTCAAGGCTGCAGTGAGCTGTGCTCAGGCCAGTGGTTCTCCAGCCTGGGTGACAGAGTGAGACCCTGCCTCAAAAACAATCAAACAAATAAACAAACAAACAAACAAACAAAAACAAAAAAAAAAGCAAGAAAAAAATTAAAATCACCCACATCTTTTTGTAGAGTGTTAATGGAACCCAGCAACAATTGTCCAATCCCATTGTCCTTAGATACCATTTTCCTGTGCTTCTCAAACACCTAACACCTCACACCAGCTATTGCCCTCCCTTGCCCAGGTGTCCCTTCCCAGCGCACCTGGAAAGTTTGCTAAATTTATGACTGTCCATGTCCGTTGAGGTTTGCTGTCATTTCTCAGTCTTGCCATCTGGGCCTCTTACGTTTTTGCCACGGTCTGTTATCTGATGTGCTACTTTCACAGCAACCTCCACTCTATTTTGCTGAGCATTATCAGCCCAGGTCTCACCTCCTTTTTCTATAAATCTCTGCTTTAAGCTCTTAGTTTATAGAGGCTACTGCTCCATTCCATTAACAAAATCCGTGACTGTATACTCAGCGCAGTGTTTGCCTGTTCTATCACAATCTCTTTCTTGGGCTATTTTACTTTCCCCCTTTTTTCTTGGTTTAACATTGTGTTGATCTGTGTTGGGGACATTTTTTCATTTTTATGGAAATTTCTCTGAGTCAATTCCTTCCTAAACAAGCTATTTATAGGGGTATAGGTAGGGAATATCCTGAGGTCCTGGTCCAGAGTAGCAGAAATTCTTACACACAGGGAGGATGTGTGTAGAATCTGTTCTTTTAGCCTTTATTTCACCCTATCAGCAGCTGCAAAGATGCTTACAATTTCTTTCTTTACTTGCCTCAGTCACAGTCCACTTCCTGCAAAAGTGTGATTCCTCAACCCCCAGATCAGTGCCTCTTCTGCTTCTCCTACTTTGCAAATGCAGCCAAGAGCATATCCCATTTCTATTGGTCTAAGCAAGGGAATGTTGGCTTTGCTCATCCATGTAAGCCTCTTATTCTGCAGGGCTGTGCTATTCTGGTGCCTGAGGTGATCCACGCAGGGAGCGTTATCCTGTCCTGATTTTCTTTGCCTGCATATGGCAGCCATTTCCTGTAGTCTAGAGTCAGACGCATATTCTGGTTAAAGACCGAGTTTGCACTTCTGTTTCTCATCCGTCTATGGATTCAGGTGCTATCTAAGATGAGAAAGAGCAATGCCAGCTCAACTTTTCCCTTTTAAAACTCAAGGGCTTGCAAGGCCTTGGTGTAATCGTCAAAGCCAAATAGAATTCTTCATTAATAAACTCTGATACAGATCTAGGATGAGTTTCTAAGAAACTAGACCCAGGATTTCAAGATAGAATTCAAACATTTGAAGGAATCATCCCAAATTTCCGGGTCGTACCTGAATGTTGTTAGAAATAGAAATGTTATCTCAGACTTGGAAATATGCTTCCCCGTATAGAGCTGGTGTGTCATAGTGAGCTGGGGCTCTGCCCGTGTTTCCCTGGGAGAGTAAGGCGTGGAATTTCAGAGGACAGCTTTGGGACCTGGGAACCCTGGGTTCGGATATTTATGGCCTTGGGCAAATAACTTCAAGCTGCCAGATGGAAATAACAGCTCCCACGTAAAGCCTATAGGAGGATGACATTGGCTAAAATATGTAAATCACTCTTCCTGGAGCCTGGCGCATAGGAAGTGCTTGCTCAATACCATTAGTTGTCAGAGTGGGAAGAATGGCAGAGTTCCAATGGGACCGAGGGGACTAAACAGTACAGTCCCAGAGATACAACTGGTGGGAGCGTCGCTGCCCTGCTCATTACGTAGATCGTCTTGCCCTCCTGAGGCAGCTTGAGATACTAACAAGCGCACTGATCTCAGTCAGGCAAACCTGGGTCCTCATCATAGTTCAGTCACTTACTGGTTGTATGACTTCAGCAAATTCCCTAACCTCCCTGAGGATCAGTTTCCTGTTCTGAAAAATGGACATAACAACACCGGTCTCGCTGAGTCATTGGGAATGCGTGAGAGGATTTAGGTGAAAGACTCTGGCACCCGGCTGGCAGGAGTTCTCCCTGACTCTCGCAGGAATGTTTTTCCTCTGTGCGGAGCTGTTGTCACTGCTCTTTGCAACACTTTTGCTCCCCGGAGGGGGAGGATGTAACTTGAAAGTGTTACTAATCCCTCGAAACCCTCAGATCACAGATAAACTCACTTCCCGATCGTGCCACGTAAGCCAATGATCTGGCTTTGATGACCTGATCACACGTTGGGGACCACATTAAGGTTGCCACTCAAAGCTGTACTCCTGTTCAAAGCGCTGGAGCAAGGTTTGCTGTTCTGCCCTCATTCTCTGAGGATGGCACTAAAGGGCACAATGGAAAGGGTAGCAGTGCCTCAAAGAGACATCACTCACAGATGAAGCTCTTCGCCTCCCTGGCTGAAGACTGGGAACCTCCCAGCTGAAAAGGATAAAAACAGTTTATCATTTTATTGACCACTTTAGGTGTGTGCAAATGTAAACTTGGCACTTAAAAAAATATCCGCATGAGACCAGGTGCAGTGGCTCATGCCTGTAACCTCAGCACTCTGGGAGGATGATGTGGGTGGATGGCTTGGGCTCAGGAGTTTGAGACCAGCCTGGACAATATGGCAAAACCCTGTCTCTACAAAAATACAAAAAAACTAGCTGGGCATGGGGGCGTGTGCCTGTAGTCCCAACTACTTGGGAAGTTGAGATGGGAGGATTGCTTGAGCCTGGGAGTTCGGGGCTGCAGTGAGCAGTGATTGTGCCACTGCACTCCAGCCTAGGAAACAGTGAGACCCTGCATCAAAAATATCTCAAAATTTAAAAAATCCATATGAAAGCCATAAGTTGCACACAAAAGTTATGTTTTTTTAAAAAGTAGATTTCTTATCGACAAGATTAGTTTTCAACTAAATAATGCAATTTAAAAATATATGAAAATCTTATCAAACAAGCAGAACAGACATCAATTAGGTGGAAGATGAATTAAAACTTAAAAAAAAACTTAGAAAATTCTATGTACTTTAATAATTGATAACCTCTTTCATTATATTTTTATTTTTCTGGTTTTTGAAACAGAGGTGGAGTGCAGGCTGGAGTGCAGTGGTGAGATCTCAGCTCACTGCAACCTCTGCCTCCCAGGTTCGAGCAAGTCTCCTGCCTCAGCCTCCTGGGCAGCTGGGATAATAGCCACCCACCACCATGCCTGGCTAATTTTTGTATTTTTAGTAGAGACAAGGTTTCACCATGTTGGCCAGGCTGGTCTTGAACTCCTGGCCTCAAGTGATCCACCTGCCTCGGCCTCCCAAATGCTGGGATTACAGGTGTGAGCCACCTCAATTGGTCTTCTTTCATTATTTTTATTATGAAAGCAATGCAAGCGTATTACTCAGAGATAAAAATACAAATAAGTCAAAAAATTTAAATAAAGAATCCTTATAATCCCTATTTGGAGCAAACCATACTGAAAAATATCTTTTAGATACTTTGTATATATTTATATATTTTTAAAACAAAAATGGGACCCTTCCATGTAAATTATTTGTTTCTCAATGTAATTGAATTTCCATAAGTTGTTATTGTTCACTATTTAGTTTATCCGTACATTTTTGCTATTAGAAACGTTACAGAGCAGGAATAACTGTAGAGGATGATTTAGAAAGACAAAAAATAGAATGAAAAACACTTAAAATTTCTGAAATGGATGAAGCTGCTTAGAGATATAAAAGAGGAGGCAAAAATCATTCTCCATGGTGCACCAAAAGCATCACTACACACAGAATCCTTGGGAATATTTATTTTTGATCAAATTATAATCGTGATCAAATTGCCTTAACTATCTTGTTTTCCCAGGGACTTCACCCCTTTATTTTCCCTGCTTCGGGGTCCCCTCGGCTCTGTGCATGCTGCCTACTGTAGCATTTCACCCAGCCTTTCCTGCCAAACACCACCCCATCTTCTTTCTTCCTGGAACATCTGCCCTGCTAATTCCCACTTGTCGATGAATTACCATCTGCTGCTGCCTGCCTCACGCCAGGAGCTGAGCACAGCTGGAGATCATAGGACTTGTTTACCCAAGTGTCACTGCCTCTGTTTGCTCTCCAGCCTCGATGGGGTGCCCCAGAGCCTCTGCCCTGTCCCTCTTCTGAAGCTCCACCATTTTGCGTGTGCTTCCCAATCATTGCATGGCTTGGGTTCTATTCCCCCATCGTGTTAAGCTTTGAATTCTCAGTGCATAAAATGAAGATGATATTTGCTACTGTTGACGGGAAATGGAGACAAGCATGCGACTGCTTACGTGCTAGGAGATGAAGTAAGGCAGCTTTCCTCCTGGGAGTAACTAGAAAATTCCTAAACAATGGATGTAATTGCGTCTAGGGTCTATAAACCAAAAAGTTGCCTGTGTATGTATGATGGAATAAGCTGGGAACAAATGCACAAATCTTCAGCCAAAAAGGGAGGAAGGAGTGGTCTCAGACTGCGGAATGAAGACGCCCAGTGGATTAGGAAGAACCGGTAGACAGCAGATTCAACCTGGAGGAAGTCCTGCAGGCGCTCAGCCTCCTGATCATGGGTCTCTGTACACCCACCTGTGCTTCGGTCGGGGGTGGGAAGAGACCCAGTTTAAACGCCTGTCTTTGCTCTTCTTCCTTTTTCTGTTTACACACTATTATTTTCTGCTTCTTTTATTGACCAAGTATTTCCTTCTGCTTTTCACATTTTTATTTTATTTCTAGTTTCTTGCACAAGTGCTTAATTCATTTAGCTTATTTCACTTTTTTAACTAATACAAAAATTTAAAACCATGAATTGTCCTCTTAGTACTATCCGAGCTAAATCCCACAGGTATGTCATTTTCTTACTTTTCTAGGTGTTATGTTATCTTGCGTTTGTTTTCCTTTTTAGTCCAAGTGTTATTTAAGCATTTAAAAATTTTCCAGGGGTAGGAATGTTTTATTTTCTGTTTCTTCATTAGTTTCTACTTTTATTGAATTGTGATCAGATAAGATTACCCATATGATTCTACGTATTGGACTATATTAAGATTTTTCTCTGTGGTCTAAAATATGACTAATTGTTGTGAATATTTTCTTTAGACACTTGGAAAGATATAATGTCAATTTAGAAGACAATGTTTGACCTGTTAGATCTGTCATGGGAATTGTATTTTTAGATCTTCTCAATCCTCATTTACTTTTTCTACCCTTAGTCTGGCAAGGAGTGTGCCAATCCTTTCTACCTATTCATTCGCTCCTACAGTTTGCTATGAATAATGAGACTATGGTATTTGGTGCAAAGATTTTCCTATTGTTTTCTTTATTGTGAGCTGTGCTCCTCAGGATTATAAAATGCCCTTCTTAATCTTACTTAATGCTTTTTGCCCTGAAATCAACCTTGAGTAAGTTGTTTGTGATTCCTGATTTTTGTTTATTTTTTGCATATTCCTTGACATATCCTTTCCAGTCTTGTATTTTCAAACTCAGAATAACTTTGCTTTAGCCCTTTTTCTTTTTCTTTTCTTTTTTTTTTTTTTTTTTTTTTTTTTTTTTTTTTTTTTTT
>NW_016107802.1:893484-899048 GCF_001604975.1 Cebus imitator
TCCTGCCTCCCAAGTAGCTGGGATCACAGGCATATGCCACCATGCCCAGCTAATTTTTTGTATTTTTAGTAGAGACAGGGTTTCACCATGTTGGCCAGGCTGGTCTCGAATTCCTGACCTGGTGATCCATCTGCCTCGGCCCCCCAAAGTGCTGGGATTAGAGGCATGAGCCACTTTGCCCGGCCAGCACTTTCTTTTATACAACATTTAGTTGCATGATGGTTTGTGTTCCAATCTAAGGTTGTCTTTTTTTAATAGGTAAGCTTAGGTCTGTATTTCTTCCTGTGAGACATTTGGTCTTGTTCTGTCATATAGTTTGGTTATGCTTTGTGTTTTGTAACTTTTTCATATATTTCCCTATTTTGGTTTGTTTGTTTTGCTGTGTGTGTGTGTGTGTGTGTGTGTGTGTGTGTATTATTTGAAAGATTTGTAGTTTTGTTCTGCGTTGCCCTCAGAATTGTACCATCCCATGACGTCCTTAATCCTCTATTTCTTTGGTTTTCTTTTGCCTCTCCATTGTATCTCCTTTTTCCCCCTCATTTCCCATTTTCTTAATCACTGGATTTTAATGGATTATAGTATCTTGGTATATTCCTTCGGAATAAGACGTCTGCTTAATCTCTACTATTTGACTTATCGGCTTGAACTCTATTTGACACCCAATTACAGATGTAAAAATCATATTTTCCCAAAGTCCCACGTTCCCTTCCCCTCCCTACTTCTGTCAGCGATGTTGTTTTTAAAGACCGAGGTTTTATAGCATTGACATTCTTTTCTGTATCCCAATCGCGGCATCTGTTTCCTTAATCTTATGCTCAACCCCGTGGTCCTTGCCATCCTTTTGCCAGCATCTCGCCTATGGAGATTTATTTTCAACTTTTTGCTTATGTAGGAGTGGTTTTGAATGAATGAGATCGAGAGACCTGGAGAGACCACCTCCCCACATCAGAAAGCGCTTCTCCTCCTTACCATCTGGGGGCGCTGCCGCGCGCTCCTCAAACTGTGGAATTTCGAAAACGTGCACCCAGGCGACACCTCTTGGTGGTAGAAGAGGACGCCTGCTGAGGGGAGCGTGCAGTGCGGTCCTCCCGCGGGCAGGGGGCAGTGCGGCAAGGCGCCCTCGGCGCAGGCGCAGAGGCCAAAGCAGGCCCAGGCGCAGGCGCGGGCGCAGGCGCAGGACGGGCGCGCTCTCCCGACAGCCCGCGCTCTCTGACCCCGCGCCGCCGAGCGCCCTGAGGATTCAGCGGAGGGTGGGCGCCGCCAAGGGCTCCTGCCGCCGGCGGGTTTCCGCGGAGAGCCGCCCGGCTCCGCGCTGCCGCCGCCGCGGCCCATGGGCAGAGTCGGCCGGGCGGGCCGGGTAAGTCGCGCCCTGGCGGCCCCAGGGGGGCGGCCTAGCGGGACCCGAAGCGGGCGCGCCTTCCCGGGAGGCGCTGGACGCGAGGCCGCGGCTTTAGGCCGCGTCGCGGGGGGTGGGAGCCGGGCCAGCGCAGCCCGAGCTTCGTCTCAGTTCCTGCAGCGGGCCTTGGCCCCTCCGCGCGGCGGCGGCCGGGTAAACTCCGCCCGCCGCCGCCTCCGGTGACCCGGGCCCTGGCCTTCTCCCTCTTCCCCTCCTCCTGTCTGCCTCGGGCTCTTCGGCGCTGAAGAGCGTTTCGCCTCCACTTCGTGCACCACGCCCTGACCAAGTTGCCGGGTCCCCAGACCCGGAGCTTGCCCCCCAGCCTGGCCCCGCACAGTTGCCTCTCTCCTGGGCTCAGAGAAAGGAGCCGATTCCTCCCCGGGTCTCAGAACTGGGAGTGCAGACGTTGGCGTTTCCCAGACTCCGGAGCTCCGCAGACGGGAAGGCAGCCCGGACCCCGGCCTCGCCTCGGATCGTGCCGTTTGAGCGGCGTTTCAGCGCGCGCGCCCGACCCCAGGCAGTCCTGGAGCTTCACCTCTTGCCCGGAGGATGGGAAATGATGAGAATGCAGGTGGAACGAGGTTCTGCCCTTGCTTGCAGGAGTGTGGTTTCTAGGAAAGCAGGCGTGGAAACCCAGGCCGGGGTGGGTGAAGGACGCAAGGTCCTGAGAGAGGAGGTGATGCTTATGTTGAGTCTGGAAGGTACTTTGCTAGATGTGCGAGGTGGGAAAAAGGCTCCTGGCGGGGGAAGTAAGGGCGAAAGTAGCCGAAGTGAAGCCCCGTAGTGCGTTCTGGAAACTGCAGGTAAGGCAGAGAGGAAGGTTTGAGGAGGGGGTGCTGTGTTTCGAGGAGTAGTCCGGTCAGAACATGGAGGCTTCTTGAGGAGCAGCAAAGCAGCGCCATTGAGGGTCCTTACTGCTAGAACCAGGCGTACGGATGGAAAATAGGATATTCTAGATCAGGGCAGGATGCGCATATACTCAAATAGACAGGTATGTGAGCACTGGCTCCCCGCAAACAGATGGAGTTTTTAAAGGATGCAACTCAGTTTCCAGATTTTTAGTTGATAAAGGCTGCAGACATTTTGATCGTCCTGACGGCTTTTAGGGATTGTGGGGTAACAGTTTATGAGCTAAACGAGAGGGCTTTTAGAGTTAGTTAAGGAAGGTGCTGCGTGCTGTCCAGTTTGTAACAGCAGGTTTTGCGATTGTGGACCTCTGCGGAACCAAAGACAGCCTTTCTGGAGGCCCTTCAGAGGATTGTTGTAGACTCCCAAATGCAGCTTTATTTAAGGTGGATTTCTTTTTACCTGGTTTGTTTTAAATTACCTTCCCATTCTCCCCTGCAAATGAATTTTTCAGACCTCCCCGCAGCAGGGAGCAGATGATCCCAGGCTAGTCATCTCTCAAGCCTTCCATCATAGTCAATAGTGAAGGATGTTCTGTTATGCTTCTAAATTACAGGTGACTCTATTGGACTGTGTTTGCAATTCTATCCTAGGGCATTTTGGGAGTAGCAGAGTGTGAGAATGAGTGGAAAGATTAAACTGACAAGGACAGATGAAGGTATGGGTAAAATTTTTTTCAGTTCTTTAGAAAGTTATGGTAGGTCTTATACATGAGGTAGATGCCTTTTTTGCCATATTTTTTGTGGACACCAAAGTGCACCACCCCTCCTGTTGCCCCTCCTGTTCCCTTCTGTGTGTATTTGCCATATTCTTTTTTGTTTCTCCTGAGACGGAGTCTTACTCTGTGGTCCGGGCTGGAGTGCAGGGGCGCAACCGTCTCACTGCAACCTCCACTTCCAGATTCGAATGATTCTCTGCCTCAGCCTCCTGAGTAGCAGGGATTACAGGCACTCGGCACCACGCCCGACTCATTTTTGTGTTTTTAGTAGAGACTGGGTTTCACCATATTGGCCAGGCTGGTGTCAAATCCTGACCTCAGGTGATCCTCCGGCCTTGGGTTCCCAAAGTGCTGGGATTACAGGCGTGAGCCACCGCGCCCAGTCTTACCATATTCCTTAGGATTCAAAGAGGCATGCTTTGTTTTATTGCATAAATATCTATATAGTGATAGAAATATTTCTTCCTAACAAGCCTGCCTCTTTAGGTGCTCAGAACTCGGACCTTGATTCATTATTGGTTGTGTGGTGGTGGTAGTTTTTCTCTCCTTAATTATGGCTTACAACTTAAACTTTATCCTACTTATGTCCTCAAAAAGCCGATCTGCAGTGGCCAGGTGCTGTGGCTCATGCCTGTAATCCCAGCACTTTGGGAGGCCAAGGTGGTTGGATTACCTGAGGTCAGAAGTTTGAGACCAGCCTGACCAACATGGAGAAACCCCAACTCTACTAAAAATACAAAATTAGCCAAGTGTGGTGGTACATGCCTCTAATCCCAGCTACTCGGGATGCTGAGGCAGGAGAAATGCTTGATCCCAGGAGGTGGAGGTTGCAATGAGCCAAGATTGCAACATCGTGCTCTACCCTGGGCAATAAGAGCAAAACTCCGTCTAAAGAAAAAAAAAAAAAAAAAAGCAGATTGTGATTTAAATAGGTGCACTGACATTTTCCCTCCATTCACTAACATGTTTAGAAAATATTAATAGAGCCACTTGCAATATTCAAGCTTGGTGCTAAGCTAGAGATACAAAGCTGAAGATCAAAACACCCCTGCCCTTAGGGGGCTTACACTGCAGGAAGAGACAGCATGTAAAACAATAGGCGGCATAACCCGTCAGAGTTGCTGTGACCTGAGTATAGTTAAGGAAACAAATTGAGGGGAAGTTAGTTTTATGTGGGGGCAATAGTCACTAAAGGCTTCTAAGATGTGCTGGAAAGGTAAGTAGGTGCTTCTGAGAAGTCTCTTCCATGTTCTTTTTCCTGCCAGTTGCATGTTTTAAAAAAATACTTTCCAGCTTGGGTGGAATCTTGAAAAGTCACCGTTCTTCCTTCTGGCAGAACCATGTTTGTTATGTTTCTTAGGAAAAAATGTAGCGTAGACGAAACGTGGGTTGCTCAAAGAGTAGTGTTGCCACAAAAAGGAAGGAAATAGCAAATACTTTAAAGTTATGAAAACCAGTGGTTTGTGTTTACATTTGATCCTGGCTTCTTATGGTATATACGAATGTTAGGAAGTACAGCTTTTTGTTAGCTGGCAGCAGACCTAATGAAAGAAATGTGTTATGTTGTCTAAGTAATATGTCAGCATCCAATTAGGGGAAATTTGGGTCTTGGCAGTTTTATTAATGCACTTGTTAATTTCAGTAGTTTCGGGGGAGAATATTGTATATTCATAAATGCTTAATATAGCTAAAATAAAGAATACACACTTCTTAAGGAGTAGGTGAACTAAAACTCAATAAAATGATATAAAAGGAGAAAGCAAGGAAATAATGGAACAGGATTCCAGGGAAATTGCATGGATGGGTTGGGGGAGCCGTGTGGTTGAGTGTGGTTTCTTAGTCTAGATCCTGTCTTTTGTTTTGGGTGGTGAATTCACAGGTGCTTGCAGCATTATAATAATTAAAAGCAGGTAATACCTGTGTGGATGGATGAGAGTGTTGTTACTATGGTTAATCCTGTTCTGTGAACTTAAAGTTCAGTAAAAATGAAAAAAACAAAGCTCTTTTGCATTTGCTGTGATGTAGAGATTAGGCTTTATAAGCTCAGTGTTACAGAAAACTAGCAGATGCTGGTAAGATGACATCAGTTTCTAATATTTAAAGTGTTTTTCAGGTTTGAGAAGAGAAATGAGGACCTTTAAATGCACATGAGATTTGCTGCCTGATGGTTTCTGAAGCTTTTGCACAATGCAGCAAATCAACTGGAATTGTCAGTCAGCCATCTTAAATGACATGGGATCAGAGGAGATGTGTTTCATAAAACCTCATTAATTCAGTTTTGAATTTTTGCTAAATATTGAATCTGTAGGTGGAAAAACTGTTGGCAGCTGAGATTCAGCACACTGCTAGATTTTTAACCTCAAAGTTTAGAGGGAACTCTTTCCATCAGAGTTGACTCTTGTTGGGAGGCTGAGGAGTGCTGCCCCCCTAGCTGGGGGTTACCGCCCACCCTTACTCCCCAGTGCTGCCTCTTTGCCTATTTCTTAAAAAAATTTTTTTTTATTGTGGTAAAACATACAATTACCATTTTAACACATTTGTAAG